>NW_012102920.1:3606591-3607746 GCF_000951045.1 Mandrillus leucophaeus | reverse complement strand
GGCTCTTTCTTCTGCGAGTCTGGTGCTGGAGAGAAACCAGGAGGGCAGTGGGTGCCAAGGGAGGCAGCCCCTAGTCCCGTTCCTGGACACCTCTCCTCAGAGGCAGTTCACAAGACATGGGACGGGGCTCCACCAAGACAGAGGCAGGAGGACAGTCGGGCACTGCCCTGCAGCAGGCACTAATCTCCAGGTGCTGCTGTTGGCATTCCTGCCCTCCAGTATCTGCCAGCCTGGCAGATTTGCAGCCTCCACCCCTGCATGGACTGAAGGTCGTGGTTCCTGACCCTCGGACACTGATTCCAGGCTGGCCCCTGAGATTCCTGAATCTGAACCTAGAAGTGACTTTGAGAACCCCAGCTCCCACTGCAGTTCATGGTCCTAGACCACACCTCTGTCCAGACTCACATGCAACTCAGACCTGTGGATTGGGGGCCACCGAAGCCACCAACTTCCCGCAAGCCTGCCCTTCCTTCTTGAGAGAAAGGAGATGTCATTGCTGTAGCCTCAGCCCCTCTCACCTGCTCAAGTACTCGGCTCCCACAATTTCTTTCCCTAGTGAAGTGGTCCCATCAGTAGCCAACTGGCCCTAATTCCTCTCATCTTAAAAAACAGGACTGCCACTTCTGCGAAGATGGAGCCAACATACTCTGCCATACTGTTCCCACTAAGCGGAATTAACATACTGAAAATTATGCATAAAGCAAACACAGAATGACTCTGAAAAGCGGAGAAAATAGGGCAGACTAGCTAAGACCCCAGGATATAAGGTGCGTTTCCGGGACTTTCTTCTTGCCTCCTCTATCCCACATTTGGAGCTGATGAAGCCTAAAACTTGGAAATGCCCAAGGGGCACAGACAACAAAAAAAAGCACCAGCAAAAGCCAGCTCTCCCTAACCAAGGCAGCCTAGCGCACGCCACAGAAAACATGGGCTCCGTCTCCATCCCTCCCTTCCAGCAAAGACCCAGAAGAGCACCTAGACTGCAATGAGGCATCCAAATCCCCTCACCCTCCACGGGGTGCTGTCAGAGAAAGCCAAGCAGGAGGTGGAACTTTCCTCCTCGGCAGTGGTTATCACGGCCCCCCAGCCCCAGCCCACCTCCGTGGTACTGAGGAAGACCACCCGGGACACCTCGACTTCCATTTACACAGGCAG
>NW_012102920.1:3601317-3605471 GCF_000951045.1 Mandrillus leucophaeus | reverse complement strand
ACACACACGCACCACACATGACACACACACATGTATACACCACACACACATGACACACACGTGCACCACACATGACACACACGTATACACTGCACACACATGAACACCACACATACCAGACACATACACCATACACACACACTGGACACACAAGCGCACACACCACACACATGCACACCACACACACCACCAACACCAAACACACAATACACACACTACACACACAACATACATACACCACACACACCAGACACACATACACCACACAGAGGACACACAAGCACACACACCACACACATACATACACCACACACACACACCCCACACATACCAGACACACACACACCATACACACTGGACACACAAGCGCACACCACACACACCAACACTAAACACACACACACTACACACACTACATGCACACCGTATGTATACCACACACATAGGACATGCAAGTGCACACACGAGACACACACATGCACCACACACCACACACATGCACACTACACACACCACCACCAAACACACACACACACCACACACACTACACACACACCATACGTACACCAGACACACATACATCACACACACAGGACATGCAAGTGCACACACCAGACACACACACCACACACCACACACCTACCACACACATGCATACATACACTACACACACAAACGCACCACACATACCAGACACATACACCATACACACACACTGGACACACAAGCGCACACACCACACACACCAAACACACACACACACCACACACACCACACACCACACACACCACACACCACACACACCACACACCACACACACCACAAAGGACATGCAAATGCACACACCAGACACACACATGCACCCAAACCACATACCCACACACCACACACATACCACACATGCCAGACATGCACATACCACACACATCAGATACACCACACACACACTGGACACACAAGCACACACATAGCCACCACACACATGCACACACCAGACACACCACACACGCTACACACATACTACACACCCACACACACACCACACACACACCACACATGTATACACCACACACACAAAACACACATTGAACACCAAACACACACCACACACCACACACATGCATGCCACACAGACCAGACACACACCACAGACACACCACAAACACATGCACACCACACACATCAGACACACACCACACAGACACAAATACACCACATACACGCACTGGACACAAGTGCACACACCACACACACACACACACCACACACATACCACATGCACCAGATATAGGCACACACCACATACACCACACATACTACACACATCACACACTACACGCACCACATACACCCCACACACACACATGCAAACCACACACAACAGACACAACACACACCACACACACACGAAACACATTTCTCCAAAGGTATTTTTTTTTTTTATTCTGGGCATGTCCTCAACCTTGGCAAAATGTAATTCTGAATTGATTGAGACTTGTCTCCGATACTTTTTGGATTACAGACCAAAGGGAAAATTTAGAGCTAAAAAAAAAATCAAAAATCTCAATGAAAATGCATAACCAGAGAATGGAGGGGATGTGGAAGGAATCAGTGAACAGTAAGAGAACAAAGAAGAAAAGAATTACCCATTCTGATAGAGAAAAGTGAACCTCAAAAACCCATGGGACTGTAACAAATGATCTAACATTCATGTCATCAGAGCACCAAAGACAGGTGAAAAAGGACAAAGCTAACAGTATTTACAGAAATACAGCCAGGTGCGGTGGCTCACACCTGTAATCCCAGCACTTCAGGAGGCTGAGACAGGCAGGTCACCTGAGGTCAGGAGAGTGAGACCGGCCTGGTCAACATGGTGAAACCCTGTCTCTACTAAAAATACAAACGTTAGCCAGGCGTGGTGGTGCACGCTTGGAATCCCAGCTACTCCGCAGCCTGAGGCAGGAAAATTGCTTGAGCCTGGGAGGCAGAGTTTGCAGTGAGCTGAGATTGCGCCACTGCACTCCAGCCTGGGTGACGGAGCGAAACTCCATCTCAAAAACAAAAAACAAATGCTGAAAACTTCTCAACTTTAGCAAGAGACACAAACATACAGATTTAAGAAGCTCAGCAAACCCCAGACACACACATTATAGCCAAACTTCTGAAAACTAAAGAGAAAGAAAAAGTCTTGAACACAGCAGAAAAAAAATGATACCTTACCTACACGGGGAAAACAATTCAAACGGTTTCTCATCAGAAGCCATGGAGGCCAGAAGGAAGTGGCATAATATTTTTCAGGTGCTGAAAGAAAAGAACTGTCAACCCACACACCTATACCCACCAAAAATATCTTTTGGGAAATCAAGATATTCTCAAATGAAAAACTAGGGAAATGGAGAATTTGTCACCAGCAGAACTCTCCTAAGAAAAAAATGAAAAATGAAAGTTATCTAAACAGAAAGGAAATAAGTAAAAATTGAATCACTATTAGGAAGGAAGAAACATAGAAAGTGTAAAAATATAGGTAACTGGATTTCTTTCTCCTTTTGAGTTTTCTAAATTATGTTTGACAGATGAAGCAAAAATTATAGTACTATTGAGGCAGAAGAATAGGGTCTGGAGGCCGGGAACCTAAGGCTGGTTTGTGCTGACTTCCTAGAACTGAATCAAAAGGAAAACCCCACTCCACACCCAAGTAACAAAAGAATAGAGGCTACTCCCTTTGCGGCCTGCCCCACTTCCACTGTGTCACAGATGAAAAAATGGAAAGTACCTCTGATCGGTCACCTCCCACAACCCATCAGGCTGGTCATGGGCCAAGTCTTCATTAGTATAAGGTTTAACTTTATAACTTCTACTTCAGCCTTTGATTGGTCACCTCCTGCAACCAATCAGACTGGTAGCGGGCCCAGTCTTCATTTACACAGAGTATAACTGAGTAACCAATGGGAAACCTCTAGAGGGTATTCAAACCCCAGAAAATTCTGTAACTCACACTCTTGAGCCACTTGCTTGAACCCAGTCCCACTCTGTGGAGCGTACTTTCAACAAGTCTGTGCTTTTGTTGCTTCATTCTTTTGTTGTTTTGTTCATTTTGTCCAGTTCTCTGCACAAAATGCCAAGAACCTGGATGACTCATAGTCAAGACCCTCCCCTGGTAACATATTTTGGCGAGCTAGCCAGGAGGCAAGCCCAAAGTTTGGGATTTATTTTTCTTCTCATTTTCCCTTTTCCTCTCTGCTCCATACAGGGGAAGCATTTTCTATCTCTCTTTCCAACTCAGGACCCTTGACAGAGAGCACCTAAGCATGGAGGCAACTGCAGGTCTCTGGCTGGGGCCACTCTACGGACAGACTGAAAGGTATCCATGTGGAAGCACCTGACCACCACTGTCTGGTTCACATGAGGGACCTGAGCCCTTCTCCTTTTTTTTTTCAGTCTTTCAGCAGTCATTTCCTAGTAGCTCCCCAGTAACTGAGGGCAACTGGCTGGGACCACTCTTCAGTGTTACCTGAAGGCCAAGGAATGATAGCGATAGCTGCCCTGCCTGGAAAGGGGTAGGACTCTTCTGTCTTTCCTGGTTATACTAGGGAGTATATGTGTGACACAATTGGCAGTGGCAGCTTGTCAAGGGGGAATTCACACATGTTTCAGGGAACTTAAACCCTCTTTTCTTATGCTAAATTCTACTGTAGAGTTAGCTAGTCAAGACAAAAGATAATGTCTCTTAGGCATTTTGACCTCCCTTATCTTACTTGATCTATTCAACTGGCTAAGGGCAAAAGAAACCCACTTAGCACCCTAGCTATGCAAAGAAGGTTATAAATAAAAGAGATTTTATATTATATAAAAAGGATCTTGTATAGTAAATTCTTGTCCTAAAGTAAAATGACTGTTGTTTTAAAAGAGGGATATGGGCCGGGCGCAGTGGCTCACGCCTGTAATCCCAACACTTTGGGAGGCTGAGGCGGGCGGATCACAAGGTCAGGAGATCGAGACTATCCTGGCTAACACGGTGAAACCCCGTTCTCTACTAAAAATACAAAAAATTAGCCGGGCGTGGTGGCGGGCACCTGTGGTCCCAGCTACTCGGAGGCTGAGGCAGGAGAATGGCATGAACCCAGGAGGTGGAGCTTGCAGTGAGCCGAGATCGC
>NW_012102920.1:3593915-3595592 GCF_000951045.1 Mandrillus leucophaeus | reverse complement strand
CCTCAGCCTCCCGAGTAGCTGGGACTACAGGCGCCCGCCACGTCGTCCGGCTAGTTTTTTGTATTTTTTAGTAGAGACGGGGTTTCACCGTGTTAGCCAGCATAGTCTCGATCTCCTGACCTCGTGATCCGCCCGTCTCGGCCTCCCAAAGTGCTGGGATTACAGGCTTGAGCCACTGCGCCCGGCCAATTTGTAGTCTTTTATCTCTCACCCCTTCCCACCCTTTCCTCCTGAGTTCCCAAAGTCCACTGTAACATTCTCATGCCTTTGCATCCTCACAGCTTAGCTTCCACTTATGAGTGAGAACATACGACGTTTGGTTTTCCATTCCTGAATTACTTCGCTTAGATTAATAGTCCCAATCTCATCAAGGTCACTGTGAATGCAATTCATTCCATTTTATGCCTGAGTGGTAGTCCATTTTATATATATATATATAAAATATATTATATAGTGTATATATATAATGTGTATATATATTATATAATATATATACATATATGACAGTTTCTTTATCCACTAGTTGACTGATGGGCATTTGGGTTGGTTCTAGATTTTTGCAATTGCAAATTGTGCTGCTGTAAACATGCGTGTGCAAGTATCTGTTTCATATGACTTGTTTTCCTCTTGGTAGATATCCACTAGTGAAATTACTGGATAAAATGGTAGTTTTACTTTTAGTTCTTTAAGGAATCTCTACATGGTTTCCCATACTGGTTGTATAGTTTACATTCCCACCAGCAGTGTAGAACTGTTCCCTGTTCATCGCATCCATGCCAATATCTATTATTTTTTAATTTTTTTATTATGGCCATTCTTGCAGGCATAAGGTGGTATCACATTGTAGTTTTGATTTGCATTTCCCTAATCATTAGTGATGTTGAGCATTTTTTCATGTTTGTTGGCCATTTGTATATCTTCTTTTGAGAACTGTCTATTCATGTCCTTGGCCCGCTTTTTGATGGGATTTTTTTTTCTTGCTAATTTGTTTGAGTTCATTGTGGATTCTGGATATTAGTCCTTTGTCAGGTGTATAGATTGTGAAGATTTTCTCCCACTCTGTAGGTTGTCCGTTTACTCTGCTGACTGTTTCCTTTGGTGTGCAAAAGCTCTTTGGTTTAATTAAGTTCCAGCTATTTATCTTTTTTGTTGTTGTTGCATTTGCTTTTCGGTTCTTGGTCATGAAATCCTTACCTAAGCCAATGTCTACAAGGGTTTTTCCAATGTTATCTTCTAGAATTTTTATAGTTTCAGGACTTAGATAAGTCCTTGATCCATCTTGAGTTATTTTTTATAAGAGATGAGACTTCAGTTTCATTCTCCTACATGTGGCTTGCCAATTATCCCAACATCATTTGTTGAATAGGGTGTCCTTTCCCCACTTTTATCTTTTTGTTTGCTGTATTTGGATTTATTTCTGGGTTCTCTATTCTGTCATTGGCCTATGTGCCTATTGTTATACCAGTACCATGCTGTTTTGGTGACTATGGCCTTATACTATAGTTTGAGGTTGGCTAATGTGATGCCTCCAAATTTGAGAGGAATGAGGGTGGTATTTTGATGGGAACTGCATTGAATTTGTAGACTGCTTTTGGCAGTATGGTTATTTTCACAGTATTGATTCTACCCATCCATGAGCATGGAAAGACTGCTTTTGGCAGTATGGTTATTTTCACA
>NW_012102920.1:3589438-3592015 GCF_000951045.1 Mandrillus leucophaeus | reverse complement strand
TCACACCTGTAATCCCAGCACTCTGGGAGGCCGAGGCAGGTGGATCACGAGGTCAGGAGTTCGAGACCAGCCTGGCCAATATGGTGAAACCCTGTCTCTACTAACAATATAAAAAATTAGCCAGACGCGGTGATGCGCACCTGTTGTCCCAGTTACTTGGGAGGCTGAGGCAGAAGAATCGCTTGAACCCAGAAGGCAGAGGTTGTGGTGAGCTGAGATTGCATCAACTGTACTCCAGCCTGGAATATGACAATAATAATAAAAGTAAAGAAATAAAAGAGGGATGTATAGGACAAGTCACAAAGTCCAGGCATATTGTAGATAGTCTGGGTAAGTCGTGAAAAAGATTTGTGAAAGTGAAATTATGCAAGAAACGTTGTATAATTTATATTGCCTAAGTTTAGCAGGTTAAAGGATTGTTTTAAGTGACATAGGAAAAATCCAAAGGTTTGAACAAGTTGTAGGCTTATGAAAATTAATTGTAAAAGAGATTCTGTGTATGAACGTATTGGCTGAAGTTAAAAGAAAAAGTGTGGCTTTATCAAATTAAAAGGATGCTAGAAGTCAAGGCCTTCAGTCAGGGACAAGAGGAAACTCATAGTGGGCCACTTATTGTGGAGGGAACCATTCCAAAGTGGTGCTGGCACCCATCTAAGGTCAGACACATCTGACAAACTAAGAGGGTGCCCAGAGGTGGGGATGCCCTTGGGAACCCCAGACAAGACCCAGAGTTTTTCCACATGGCCACCCCAGGTAAAATCTGGGTCACCTAGTAGGCCCTCCACTTTTCAAAGTCCTCTTCTCTCTTCCAGACCACTGTGGGCAACTCTCCATCCATTCCATCTGATTCCCTGCTTGGCTGCATCCTCAACCACTGGAATCAATTGAACTCTGACAGTCTAAGGAGAAAACATCTGATTTTCTACTATAATACTGTATAGCCCCAATATCAGCTGGACAGTCAGGAATAATTGGTGGTCATTGGAAGTCTTAATTACAACACCATCCTGCAATTAGACCTGTATTGCAAGAGGCAGGGTAAATTATCAGAAATCCCATACGTACAGGTCTTCACATACCAAAACCCAACAATCTGCAGAAGTCCTGGAACCTGCCCTGAAAAGGAAGGTTTTAAGGCAGAACTAGATATTGTAGATGACTCCCTTTTACAAAGGCCACCTGTCTCTCAGAGGGAAGTGCAACCACCCCTGTATAACTCCTTGCCAAGTGCTCCTGGGGCTCAAACCCAAGAGCAAAATTCGGGGGTCCAGCTAAGTCCTCCTCACATTTGGACAGGAACAATCTATTCAACTCCTCCTCCAGTCCTGCTACCCCTGAGGGAAGTAGCAGGAGCTGAGGGGCCAGTCCTAGTGCAGTCCCCCTTTTCTATAACTGATATAAAATAACATAAGGAAAAGCTAGGAAGCTATTCTGAGAACCTTAGGAATTTGGAGATGGGTCCCAAACTTTGACCTTAGCCTTTGAGCTCTCAGGGGAGATGTTCAATTCATTCTAGCAACCTATTGCAGACCCCTGGAAAAGAAATAAATCTTTGAGGCCACCCACCAGAAAGCAGATGACTTATTTCCTTGAAACCCTCAGGGTAATCACTTAGGCCCAGACACAGTCTCCATTACTGATCCTAACTGGGACACCCAAGGGGATGAACCACTAGGCTAAGTTTCTTGAGGCTCTCCTTGGAGGAAGAGAAAGAGAATAAGGAAGTAAATTATGATAAGGTAAAGGAGGTTATACTGGGCAAGGAGGAAAGCTGGGCAAGGGCTGTGTAAAGCTCAGGGCCCTTGTTCACTAGAAGCAAGGAGCCCCCTGACACCTTCCAAATATACTCTTTATCTTTATTCCGGCATCCGTCATCCTTTTTTCAGTCCCCCAAGGTCCGTGAAGTTTACAGATACTGTTACTGACTGGACTGAAGCTTACCCTACACCAAAACACAGAAGGCCAATGAAGATGTGAAGGTTCTTCCAAGAAGTATTTCCCCAGTTTGGGTTATCTCAAAGCCTCCAAAGTGATAATGACTCGTTCTTTATCTCTCAATTCAAGGGGTTGCTAAGGCTCTCAGAATCAAATACTATTCACATTCAGCACGGAGGCCTCAATCCTCTAGAAAAGTGGACAGAGCTAATCAAACTCCAAAACGGGTATTAGCTATGTCAGGAAACATCAGAAACTTGGGTCAACTTGCTGTCCACAGCTCTCGTAAGAGTCCATAATTTCCCCAGAGCAAAAATTAATATGAGCCCATATGAAATGTTATACAGAAGGCCATTTTTAACTAATGATCTAAATACTGATCCAGAAACGGCCACTTTAGTGAAATACCTAGTTAACCTGGGACCATTTCAGCAGGCTTTACAAAAGTTTGAAACTCAAAGGCTCCCCACACTGGGAACTAACCAGCAACCCAAAATCAGGCCAGGAGATAAGGTACTTTTTTTAAAAAAATTTATTTCCATAGGTTATTGGGGAACAGGTGGTGTTTTGTTACATGAGTAAGTTCTTTAGTGGTGATTTACAAGATTTTCGTGCACCCATCACCCAAACAGTGTATGCTGC
>NW_012102920.1:3583301-3587675 GCF_000951045.1 Mandrillus leucophaeus | reverse complement strand
AGTATTGATTCTACCCATCCATGAGCATGGAAAGACTGCTTTTGGCAGTATGGTTATTTTCACAGTATTGATTCTACCCATCCATGAGCATGGAAGAGCAGTGCTTTGTAGTTTTCCTTGCAGAGGTCTTTCACCTCCTTGGTTAGGTATATTGCTAAGTTATTTGGTTTTCTGTTTTTTGTTTGTTTTGCAGCTATTGTAAGAGGGGCTGAGTTCTTGATTTCATTCTCAGCTTGGTCACTGTTAGCATATAAAAGAGCTGCCGATTTGTGTACATTAATTTTGTATCTGGAAACTTTGCTAAATTCTTTTATCAGTTCTAGGAGCTTTCTGGAGGAGTCTTTAGGGTTTTCTATGTAAGCAATCATATCATCAGCAAACAGACTGCGACAGTCTGACTTCCTGCGACAGTCTGACTTTCCGGATTTGGATGACCTTTCTTTCTTTCTCTTGTCTGATTGCTCTGGTTAGGACTTCCATTACTATGTTGAAGAAGAGTGGTGAGAGTGGGCATCCTTGTCTTGTTCCAGTTGTCAGAGGGAATGCTTTCAACTTTTCCCCATTCTGTATTATGTTGGCTGTGGGTTTGTCACAGATGACTTTTATTACATTGAGGTATGTCCTGTGTTTATGCCAATTTCGCTGAGGTTTTTAATCATAAAGGATGCTGAACTTTGTCAAAGGCTTTTTCCACATCTATTGAGATGATCATGTGATTTTTGTCTTTAATTCTGTTTATGTGGTATATCACATTTATTGACTTGAGTACATTAAACCATCCCTGCATCCCTGGTATGAAACCCACATGATCATGGTGGATTATCTTTTTGATATGCTGTTGTATTCGGTTAGCTAGTATTTCGTTGAGGATTTCTGCCTCTATGTTCATCAGGGATATTAGTTTGTAGTTTTCTTTTTTGGTTATGTCCTTTCCTGGTTTTGGTATTAGGGTGATACTGGCTTCATAGAATGATTTAGGGAGGATTCCCTCTTTGTCTATCTTGTGGAATAGTGCCGACAGGACTGGTACCAATTCTCTTTGAATATCTGATAGAACTCTCCTGTGAATCCATCTGGTCCTGGACTTTTTTGGTTGGTAATTTTTTATTACCATTTCAATCTCACTGCTTGTTTTTGGTCTGTTCAGGGTATCTAATTGCCCCGATTTAAGCTAGGAGAGTTGTATCTTTCCAGGAATTTAACCATCTCTTCTAAGTTTTCTAGTTTACATGGTTAAAGGTGTTGTAAGTAGCCTTGAAAAATCTTTTGTATTTCTGTGATGTCAATTGTAATATCTCCCATTTCGTTTCTAGTTGAGCTTCTTTGGATTTTCTCTCTTTTTTTCCTGGTTAAACTTGCTAACGGGCTATAGATTTTATTTATCTTATTAAAGAACTAAGTTTTTGTTTCATTTATCTTTTATTTTTTGTTTGTTTGTTTAAGTTTCATTTAGTTCTGCTCTGATCTTGGTTATCTCCTTTCTTCTTCTGGGTTTGGGTTTGCTTTGTTCTTGTTTCTTTAGTTCCTTGAGATGTGACCTTAGATTGCCTGCATTCGTTCAGGCTTTTCAATATAGTTGTTTGGGGCTATGAACTTTCCTCTTATCACTGCCTTTGTTGTATCCCAGAGGTTTTGGTAGGTTGTGTCACTACTGTCATTCAGTTCGAAGAATTTTTAAATTTCCCTCTTGATTTCATTTTTTACCCAATGATCGTTCAGGAGCAAGTTATTTAATTTCCATGTATTTGCATAGTTTTGAGGGTTCTTTTTGGAGTTATCCAGTTTTATTCCACTGTGGTCTCAGAAAGTGCCTGATATAATTTCAATTTTCTTAAATTTATTGAGGCTCATTTTGTGGCCTCTCATATATGGTCTATCTTAAAGAAAGTTCCACACGCTGATGAATAGAATATATATTCTGTGGTTGTTGGCTAGAATGTTCTGTAAATATCTGTTAAGTCCATTTGTTCTAGGGTATAGCTTATGTTCACTGTTTCTTTCTTGACTTTCTGCCTTCATGACCTGTTAGTGCTGTCAGTGCAGTACTGAAGTCCTCCACTGTTATTGTGTTGCTGTGTATTTCATTTCTTTTTCTTTTTCTTTTTGACAGAGCGAGGCTCTGTCACCCAGGCTGGAATGCAATGGCACTATCTTGGCTCACTACAACCTCCACCTCCTGGGTTCAAGCAATTCTCCTGCCTCAGCCTCCCGAATAGCTGAGATTACAGGAGCCTGTTACCACGCCTGGCTAATTTTTTTTGTATTTTTAGTAGAGAGAGGGTTTCACCATATTAGCCAGGCTGGTCTCAAACTCCTGACCTCAGGTGATCCACCCACCTCAGCCTCCCAGAGTACTGGATTACAGGCGTGAACCACCGTGCCTGGCCTGTCTATCTCATATCTTAGGTCTACTAGCAATTGTTTTATACATGTGGGAGCTCCAGTGTTAAGTGCATATATATTTAGGATTGTGATATTTTCCTGTTGGACAAGGCCTTTTATCATTATATAATGTCCCTCTTTGTCTTTTGAATGGAATGTCTTTTTTTACCCCTTTACCTTAAGTTTATGTGAGTCCTTATGTGTTAGGTGAGTCCTCTTAAAGGGAACAGACGGTTGGTGAATCTTTATTAATTCCACCATTCTGTATCTTTTAAGTGGAGCATTTAGGCCATTTACATTCGACGTTACTATTGAGATGTGAGATACTATTCTAGTCTTCATGCTACTTGTTGCCTGAATACCTTGGGTTTTTTAATTGTTATTGTTATATAAGTCCTGTTGGATTTATGCTTTAAGGAGGTTCCATTTTGGTGTATTTGTATTTTGAAAATTTGTTTCAAGATTTAGAGCTCCTTTTGGCAATTCTTGCAGTGCTTGCTTGGTAGTGGCGAATTCTCTCAGCATTTATCTGTCTGAAAAAGACTATCTTTCCTTCATTTATGAAGCCTAGTTTGGCTGGATACAAAATTCTTGGCTGATAATTGTTTCGTTTAAGGAGGCTGAAGATAGGGCCCAAACCCCTCCTAGCTTGTAGTGTTTCTGTTGAGAAATCTGCTGTTAATCTGATAGGTTTTCCTTTACAGGTTACCTGGTGCTTTTGGCTCATAGATCTTAAGATTACTTCTTTTGCCTTTTTTTTCTTGAGACAGAGTTTCATTCTTGTTGCCCAGGCTGGAGTGCAATGGCGCGATCTTGGCTCACCGCAACCTTCGCCTCCCAAGTTCAAGCGATTCTCCTGCCTCAGCCTCCTGAGTAGCTGGGATTACAGGCATGTGCCACCATGCCCAGCTAATTTTTTCTATTTTTAGTAGACATGGGGTTTCTCCATGTTGGTCAGGCTGGTCTCAAACTCCCGACCTCGGGTGATCTGCCCGTCTCAGCCTCCCAAAGTGCTGGGATTATAGACGTGAGCCACTGCACCCGGCCACCTTCGTCTTAACTTTAGATAATATGACGACAATGTGCCTGGGCGATTATCTTTTTGCAATGAATTTCCCAGGTGTTCTCTGAGCTTCTCGTATTTGGACATCTAAGTCTCTAGCAAGGCCAGGGAAGTTTACCTTGATTATTTCCCCAAATATATTTTCCAAATTTTTAGATTTCTCATCTTCCTCAGGAACACCAATTATTCTTAGGTTTGGTTATTTAACATAATCCCAGATTTCTTGGAGGCTTTGTTCGTATTTTCTTATTCTTATTTATTTGCCTTTGTTGGATTGGGTTAATTCAAAAACCTTGTCTTCGAGCTCTGAAGTTCTTTCATCTGCTTGTTCAATTCTATTGCTGAGATGTTCCAGAGCATTTTATATTTCTCTAAGTGCATCCATTGTTTCCTGAAGTTTTTATTGTTTTTTATTTATGCTCTCTATTTCATTGAAAAGTTATCCCCTCAAGTGAAGGACCTCTTCAAGGAGAGCTACAAACCATTGCTCAACGAAATAAAAGGGGACACAAATAAATGGAAGAACATACCATGCTCATGGATAGGAAGAATCAATATCGTGAAAATAGCCATACTGCCCAAGGTAATTTATAGATTCATTGCCATCCCCATCAAGCTACCAATGACTTTCTTCATAGAATTTGAAAAAACTACTTTAAAGTTCATGTGGAACCAAAAAAAGAGCCCATATTGCCAAGACAATCGAAAGCAAAAAGAACAAAGCTGGAAGCATCACGCTACCTGACTTCAAACTACACTACAAGCCTACAGTAACTAAAACAACATGGTACTGATACCAAAACAGAGATATAGACCAATGGAACAGAACAGAGGCCTCAGAAATAATACCACATATCTACAACCATCTGATCTTTGACAAACCTGACAAAAACAAGAAATGGGGAAAGGATTCCCTATTTAATAAATGG
>NW_012102920.1:3576062-3582841 GCF_000951045.1 Mandrillus leucophaeus | reverse complement strand
AAAACCGCAATGAGATACCATCTCACACCAGTTAGAATGGTGATCATTAAAAAGTCAGGAAACAGCCAGGCGCAGTAGTTCACGCCTGTAATCCCAGCACTTTGGGAGGCTGAGGTGGGTGGATCACGAGGTCAGGAGATCAAGACCATCCTGGCTAACACGGTGAAACCCGTCTCTACTAAAAAATACAAAAAATTAGCCAAGGGTGGTGGCGGGCGCCTGTAGTCCCAGCTACTCGGGAGGCTGAGGCAAGAGAATGGCGTGAACCTAGGAGGCAGAGCTTGCAGTGAGACGAGATCGTGCCACTGTACTCCAGCCTGGGCGACAGTGAGCCGAGATCATGCCACTGCACTCCAGCCTAGGCAACAGAGCGAGACTCTGTCTAAAAAACAAACAAACAAACAAAAAGTCAGGAAACAACAGGTGCTGGAGAGGATGTGGAGAAATAGGAACGCTTTTACACTGTTGGTGGGAGTGCAAACTAGTTCCACCATTGTGGAAGACAGTGTGGAAAAATGTATATAATGATAAACAGGTCAATCCATCAAAAAAAAAAAAAGCAAGTCTAAATATGTGTACAGTCAACAACAGAGCTGCAAAATAAGTGATGCAGAAATCGACAGTACAGAAAAGAGAAACAGACAAATCTGCAGTTAAAGCTGGAGACTTCTACACCTCTCTCTCAACAATTCATAGAATAGACAGAAAACCAGCAAGGATATAAAAGAGTTCAACAGCACCATCAACCAAGAGAGTCAATCAACATTTGTACATATAGCACACAACAGCAGAATATACATTCTTTCCAAGTGCCCACAAAATAAATATCAAAATAGAGCATATTCTGAGCCACGTAACAAACTTCAACAAATTTAAAATAATTAAAATTCTTTCAGTTTAGTGTATTCTCCCGCCACCATAGAATCAAACTAGAAATTAGTAACAGAAAGATAACAGGTAACTCTCCAACACAAAGTAAACAAGACAATTTTTTTTTTTTTTTGAGACGGAGTCTTGCTCTGTCACCCAGGCTGGAGTGCAGTGGCCGGATCTCAGCTCATTGCAAGCTCCGCCTCCCGTGTTTACGCCATTCTCCTGCCTCAGCCTCCCGAGTAGCTGGGACTACAGGCGCCCGCCACGTCGTCCGGCTAGTTTTTTTGTATTTTTTTAGTAGAGACGGGGTTTCACTGCGTTAGCCAGGATGGTCTCAATCTCCTGACCTCGTGATCCGCCCGTCTCGGCCTCCCAAAGTGCTGGGATGACAGGCTTGAGCCACCGCGCCCAGCCGCAAGACCCCATCTCTACAAAAAAAAAAGTTTTAAAAACTTAGCCAGGCATGGTAGCATGTGCGTGTGGTCCTTGCTACTTTGGAGGCTGAGGAGGGAGGATCGCCTGAGCCCAGGAGCTTGAGACCAGCCTGGGCAACATAGGAAGACCTTATCTCTACAAAAAATTTAAAAATTAGCCAGGCTTGGCAGTGTGCATCTGTGGTCCTGGCTACTCTCCCAAGTTGAGGTGGGAGGATTACTTGAGCCCAGGAAGTTGAGGCTACAGTGAGCTATGATCATGCCATTGTACTCTAGCCTGGGTGACACAGTAAGACCCTGTCCCAAAAATAAAAATAAGTCACTTTAGAAATGCAAGTCAAAACTGAACAGAAATACCACTTCATGCCCACTAAGATGGTTAAAATTATCTTATTTTTTAGTTTTATTATTACTTTTTTAAAGACAGGGTCTCCCTCTGTTATGCAGGCTAGCATGCTGTGGTGCCATCCTGGCTCACTGAAGCCTCCAACTCCTGGGCTCAAGTGATCCTCCCACCTCAGTCTTCCAAAGTGCTGGGATTACCAACATAAACCACTGCTCCTGGCCTGATGGTTAAAATTTCAGACAGACAACAAATGCTGGTAAGGATGCAGAGAAACTGGAGCCCTTGTGCACTGCCGGTACAAATATAAAATGGTACAGCCACTATGGAAAACAGTTTGTTGGTTCCTCAAATGGTTAAACATAGAGTTCTGTGATCCAGTAATTCCAATCCTAGGTCTATACCCAAAGGAAATGAAAACACATTACTTGCAAAAACTTGTGAAAGAATGTTCATAGCAGCATTAGTCATAATTTTTAAAACTGGAAATATCTAAATGTCCATCAACTCGTGAAATATAAACAAAATATGCTATAAATACACAATGAAATCATGCTTGACAATAAAATACCAATACTTGCTTCAACATGGATGTAAAAACACAAAAGACCACCAATTGTATTATGCCATGTATACAAAATGTCTGGAATAGACAAATCTACAGAGACAGAAAGGTTAGTGCTTGCCAGAGGCTGTGGGAATAAGGAAATAGAGACTGATGGCTCATGGATACAGGGTTTCTTTTTTGGTTCATGAAACTGCTTAAAACTATATAACAATGATGGCTGCACAACTTTTTGAACATACAAAAAACTCTGAACTGTAAACTGTATACTTTAAAATGGTGAATTTTATGGTACACAGATTATATCGCAACAAAAGTGTTATTTAAAAAAAGATCTCCAAAAAGAAATTTCTGAGCCCAGAGAGTTTCACAATAGAATCCTACCAAACATTTTTAAAACACATAACACATTTCTATACAATCTCTTCCAGAAAACAGAGGAGGAATAGATACTTCCCGATTTATTTTATGAAGCTTGTTGTTACCTTGATACCAAAACCAGACAAAGGCAATACAAAAAAAGGAAAATTACAGGCCGGGCACGGTGGGGCTCACGCCTGTAATCCCAGCACTTTGGGAGGTTGAAGCGGTCAGATCACAAAGTCAGGAGATTGAGACCATCTGGCCCAACATGGTGAAACCCTGTCTCTACTAAAATACAAAAAATTAGCCAGGCGTGGTGGCAGGCGCCTGTAGTCCCATCTACTTGGGAGGCTGAGGCAGGGGAATCACTCAAACCCGGGAGGCAGAGATTGCAGTGAGCTGAGATTATGCCACTGCACTCCAGCCTGGTGACAGAGCAAGACTCTATTTCAAAAAAAAAGACAAGAAAATTACAGATCAAAATCCCTCATGAATATAAGTATAAGACTCCTTAGTAAAAATGCTAACAAATACAATTCAGCAACACATAAAGAGAATTAGGTACCATGACCATGTGGGATTTATTCTGGGAATGCAAGGATGGTTCAATATTCAAAAATCAATGTAATTCACTATATTAACAGACTAAAGAAGAAAACTCACATGATCATATCAGTGCAGAAAAAAACGTGACAAAATGCAATACCCATTCATAACAAAAACTCTCAGAAAAGTATGAATAGAATAGAGTAGAACTACCCTAACTTGATAAACAGCATCTAACTCAAAAGAAAAAACAACTCAACCCGACAGCTAACATTATACTTAATTGTGATAGATGAAATGCTTTTTCCTAAAATTGGGAGCATGTCAAGTATGTCAGTTCTCAACATTCTTACCCAGCATAATGCTGAAGTTTCTAGCCAGTGCCATAAGGCAAGAGGCACATAGATCGAGATTCATAGACCAAGCAGATAGAATACAGAGTCCTGAAATAAACTCTTGCATATATGCCAAATGATTTTTGACAAGAGCGTCAAGACCATTTTATGGTAAAAGGACAGTCTTTTCAGCAAATGGTGCTGGAAAAAAATGGATACCCACACGCAAAAGAATAAAGCTGGGGCCGGGTATGGTGGCTCACGCCTGTAATCCCAGCACTTTGGGAGGCCGAGGTGGGCAGATCACCTGAGGTCGGGAGTTCAAGACCAGCCTGACCAACATGGAGAAACCCTGTCTCTACTAAAAATACAAAAATTAGCCGGGCGTAATGGCAGATGCCTATAATCCCAGCTACTTGGGAGGCTGAGGCAGGAGAATCACTTGAACCCAGGAGGCGGGTTCCACTGCACTCCAGCCTGGGCAAAAAGATCAAAACTCTGTCTCAAAAAAAAAAAAAAAAAAGAAGAAGAAGAAGAAGAAAGCTGGATCCTTATCTAACACCATATACAAAAATTAACGAAAAATAGATCAAAGACCTGAATGTGAGACCAAAGAAAAGTAAAACTCTTAAAAGAAAACATAGGTCAAAAGCTTCACAGCGTTAGATTTGACAGCGACTTCTTGGATATGACATCAAAGGTACAGGCAACAAAAGAAAAAACAGACAAACTAGACTTCATGAAAATTTTAAAATGCTGTGCATCAAACAACACCATTAATTCAGTAAAAAGGTCACACATAGAATGGGAGAAAACAATTGTAAATCATATATCTGAAAAGGATTATACTCAGAATACACAGAGAACACCTAAAACTCAACAACAACCAAAAAAACAGATTCAAAAATGGGCAAGGAACTCCAATAGACATCTCTTCAAAGAAGACATGCAAATGGCCAATAAGCACAAGAAAACATGCTCAACATCACTAATCATTAAAGAAATGTAAATCAAAACTACAAGCAGATACCACCTCACATACATTAAAATGGCTACTATCAAAAACACAGAAATTAACAAGTATTGGTGAGGATGTGGAGAAATGGAAACTCATGTGTATTCCCAACAAAAGTTGGGAATGTCAAATGGTACAACCATTGTGCAAAACGATACGGCAGTTCCTCAAGAACTTAAAAATGTAATTATCATATGATCCCTCAATTCCACTTCTGGGTATATACCCAAAATAATTGAAAGCAAGGTCTCAAAGAGATGTTTATACAACCATGCTCATGGCAGCATTCTTCATAAGAGTTAAAACATGGAAGCAACCCAAGGTCCATTGACAGAGGAATGGATAAGCAAAATGTCACACATACACACAATGGAATATTACTCAGTCTTAAGAAAGAAGGATGTGGCTGGGCACAGTGGCTTATGCCTGTAATCCCAGCACTTTGGGAGGCTGAGGCAGGTGGATCACAAGGTCAGGACTTCAAGACCAGCCTGGTCAAGATAGTGAAACCCCATCTCTACTAAAAATACAAAAATTAGCTGAGCACCGTAGCAGGTACTTATAATTCCAGCTACTCGGGAGGCTGAGGCAGGAAAACGGCTTAAATCCGGGAGGCAGAGGTTGCAGTGAGCCGAGATCACACCACTGCACTCCAACCTGGGCAACAGAGAGAGACTCTGTCTCAAAAACAAAAAACGAAGAAAGGAGGCTGGGAGCAGTGGTTCATGCCTGTAATCCCAGCACTTTGGAAGGCCGAAGCGGGCGGATCATCATCCTGGCCAACATGGTAAAACCTCATCTCTACTAAAAAAAAAAAAAAAAAAAAAACAAAATTAGCTGGGCATGGTGGCACATGCTTGTAGTCCCAGCTACTCGGGAGGCTGAAGCAGAAGAATCACTCGAACCTGGGAGGCGGAGGTTGCAATGAGCCAAGATTGCACCATTGCACTCCAGCCTGGTGACAGAGTGAGACTCTGTCTCAAAAAAAAAAAAAAAAGAAAAAAATGCTTACGATGGTAAATTTTATGTTATCCGTATTTTAGCACAATAAAAAAAAGCAGATCAGAAAAAAGAAATAAACTGTTTCTGTTTACAAATTACATGATTATCAACATAGAAGATGCCAAAGAATCTACAAAAAATCTCCCAGAACTAATAAGGGAGTTGGTAAGGCTGAACAATCAAGATCAACATACAAAAGTCCATTGTATTTCTATACACTAGCAATGAACACATGGACACCGAAATTCAAAATACGATACCACTTTCTAATGGGAACAACACAACAAAGGTTGCTGCCTCCGTGTTAGAACACCACACCCAAAACGTGGGCAGAGATAAGAACTTAGAGGCATCTCTCCCACCTAGCGGACTCCACGTTTCTGCTGCCTCCTTTACACTGACCATTCAGGCATTCGTCCACAAATTTAAAGGGACCCACACCCTATTCCCGAGCATGGCCAGTTGCCTCCCCCATCTCTCTCTGACTCTTCATTACTGCCTCAGATAACCTGGGGAGGGAAGATGGCGCTCCCCACTCACGGCGCCCTCCCTGCCAGGATCTGCAGGTAAATACATTGTTGAATTTATTTCCTGTTGTGGTGGTGACTGAATGTGTGCCTTCCATCTGAAGAACCAGGGGCTACCCTTGGCCAGGTTTTCCCTGGGGCACTAGGGTGGGCTCCCAACACTGCAGCGCTGGTCAGACACAAACCAGACACGGGTCAGACAAGAGCCACAAGGATGTCTGCCAGTATAAACAAGCTCCCTGTATCAGGAACCCCCTGGTCACAGGTGGGACAGCCAGGCACTGGCTGCCTGCCAAGTAATCCAAGTAGCCCATGAAGGGTACACTGTCAACACCAAGGTCTGGCCTCCTTTCATCTCCCATGAGGGCAGGGTTGCTGGACACTCTAGTACTAGAACCCCACTTTCTCCAGGGGTGCTCAAAACACATTAGAATCATTCAAAAAAAAGAAGAAAACATAATAGCTACAAATCTAACAAAATGTATACTGTATGCTGGAAACTACAAAATGCTAATGAAAGAAATCAAACATGATCTAAATATATGAAGAGAAATAACATGTTCACTGATTGGAACATCCAACATAGTAATGACGTCAATTCTCCCAAACTGAATAAAATGGAAAGAATCAGTCTAACCTGACTTCACAACATATAGATAACTACGGTAAGCAAGACTACGTGGTACTGGCAGAGAGAAAGACACGTGGACCTGAAATAGACCCACATAAATATGTCCAGCTGGTTGCTGGCAAAGGTACAAAGGCAATTCAATGGA
>NW_012102920.1:3572672-3574732 GCF_000951045.1 Mandrillus leucophaeus | reverse complement strand
GGAATACTACCCAGCACCACGCAATACACCCGGCACCACGGAATTCTACCCGGCACCACGGAACACACCCGGCACCACGGAATACCACCCGGCACCACGGAATACCACCTGGCACCACGGAATACACCCGGTGCCACGGAATACCACCCGGCACCACGGAATACACCCGGCGCCACGGAATACACCCGGCACCACGGAATACTACCTGGCAGTAAAAAGAAACATGCTACCAACACCTGGGTGAACCTCCAGATAATTTTGTTTGAGTGAAAACAGACAATACCAAAAGGTTACATTTGTTATGGTTTTGTCCATGTAACATTCTGGAAATGACTAAATTATAGATATGGCAAACAGATTAGTGGTTGCCAGGGATTAAGGAGGGGGCGAGGGCAGGAGAGACACGGGTGTGGCTATGAAAGGGCAGCATGAGGGACCCCCGCAGGGATGGAGATGCTCTTCATCTTCACTGTGTCAACATCATTGATACTGATGCATCAACATGAATATCCTGACTGTGACCCTGACTACAGTTTTGCAGGTTGTTACCACTGGGAGAAAAGGGTAAAGGATGCATGAGCTATTTCTGTATTATTTCTTACTACTGCATGTGAATCTACAATTATCTTAAATAAAAAGCTTAATTTTTTAAAAGCCCATTCCCTTAATCCCTGTCTCCCTGCAGTTACTTCCCACTGGTCTGCTCCCTCCTAGAGTCATCTGTGCTTACCACCCTGGTTTCTTTGCCTCCTCCTCCCTGTAATCTAATCATTCCAGGGCGTTGTCCCACCACTGAGACCGCCCTTGCCAAGTTTACCAACAACCTTCATCTTATCAAATGCAGCGGTCCGGGCTTCTCATCTTCCTTGACTTCACAGCAACATCTGGCCCAGCTGATCATGCTCTCCGAACGCTTTACTCTGCTCCCAGGATGCTGCGTGGTTGTGGTGCTATTCCTGCCCCCTTAAAAGCTCCAGCCCAGTCTCTTTCGCAGCTCCTGCTTTCCTACTGGGCCTCTGAGTGCTCAAATTCTCCCCAGTCTCAGCCTTGGGCCTTCTTTTCTCCATTTGCACTTACTACCCAGGTGATCTCATCCTCTCACATAGTTTTCAACACTGTCCATGAGTCAAGTACTTCAAATGCTCATCCTCAGCCTGCTGTTCCCTCTGAATTCCTTCTCAAACACCCACCTACACACCCAAGATCTCCACTTGTATGAAAATAGTTACCTAAAGTTTTGCAGAGCCAAAACAGAATCCTGGGGTTCCACCACCACCCTCTGCTAAGACAAAACTAATTCCTTGCTCCTGATTCTCCCTTTCTTAGTAAATGGCATCACCTTTCTCAGCGCCTCAAGTCACATCATCGTGGAGACTTCTCCTTCTTTCACATCCACTCTATGAGCAACGCCTGTTAGTGCTGGCATCAAAATGCAGCTGTGGATCTGAACACTTTCCAACTTGGATCTTCACGGAACTAGTACAATGCACACAAGCAAATCATACGTGCATAATCATAAAGCAACAGGTTACCTCCACTGTGCCTCCAAACACGGTCTGTGGAGAAATCCTTCCCATGCCCCTAGATGACAATTTGGACAAGCCCATGACCGTTCTGACAGCTCCTGGCTAAGGAGAAGCTCTACAGCCTGCGAGTGGAGAAGTTCTACTTTCAAGTGGAAAATACGGTTTCAACTCGGCAGCTGAAAGTGTTCAGGCCGGGCGCAGTGGCTCATGCCTATCATCCCAACACTTTGGGAGGCTGAGGCAAGTAGATCACTTGAGGTCAGGAGTTCAAGACCAGCCTGGCCAACATGGCAAAACCCTGTCTCTACTAAAAATACAAAAATTAGTCGGGTGGGGTGGCTCGTGCCTGTAATCCCAGCTACTCAGGAGGCAGAGGCAGGAGAATCACTTGAACCCAGGAGGCAGATGTTGCAGTGAGCCAAGATTGTGCCATTGCATTCCAGCATGGGTGACAGAGCAAGACTCTGTCTCAAAAAAAAAGGAAGTGTCGGCCGGGCGCGGTGGCTCAAGCCTGTAATCCCAGCACTTTGGGAG
>NW_012102920.1:3568669-3569427 GCF_000951045.1 Mandrillus leucophaeus | reverse complement strand
AATAAATTAAAATAAAAAAAAAAAAAAAAAGAAAATCTTCAGGATTCAGAAAGTTGACACCAAAAGCCCAATCCACAAAAAGATAAATTGATAAACTGGACTCGATCAAATTTTAAAAACATTTGTTCCAAGAAAGACCAGGTGAAACGTATGAAAAGATAAGCTACTGACTAGGAGAAAATATTTCCAAACCATACATATGACAAAGAACCAGTTCCTAGAATATATAAAGAACAATTCAAACAGAACATGGGCAAAAGATATGAAGAGACGTTTCACCAAAGAAGATACACAGATGGCAAATAAGTCCAGAAAGACACTCAACACCACTCACCGTTAGGACATGTGAACTAAAACTACAGTGATGTGTCACTGTACCCCTATCGGAATGGCTAAAATAAACAAGTGCCACCACCAGACACTGGCCCAGAATGCACAAAAACCGAATTATTCACACACTGCTGGTGGGAATGTAAAGGAGTGTAGCTCTCTGGAAAAGCTTTGGTTTCTTAAAAAACTCAGCATGCAACTACTATACCTAGCAATTTGCACTCTTGGGCATTTATCCCAGAGAAATGAAAACTTATGTTTGCACAAAAACGTGTACAGCAACTCTATTCATAATAACCGCAAACTGCAAGCTTCCACAGGTGACCAGTTAAACAAGCCATGGCACAGCCATAGCATGGACTACTACCTGGCACCACGGAATACCACCCAGCACCACGGAACACCACCCGGCACCACGGAACACACCC
>NW_012102920.1:3549844-3562293 GCF_000951045.1 Mandrillus leucophaeus | reverse complement strand
GCAGGCCGCGGGGCTCCACCCCTACCGCAGGCCAGGCGTGGCCTCCCGCCCCTACCGCAGGCTGCAGGCTCCTGTTCCTACTGAAGGCCGTGGGCTTCCGCCTGCAAAGAACCCAGATGTCATTGCTTGAAGGAGCATATATCCCAGGGGCCACAAAAGTCCCTCTCACTGGGTTGGAGGTGAGGGGCAGGCTCTCTCTCCAAAGGATCCTCTTCAAAACTCCTGTCTAATCTCCAGCGACCAACCACGTATGTCCTTAGTGTGGAGGAGTGGACCAGTTGGTTCTTGGCTACCTGCTCTGGGGCCTTGTGTGGTGCCAGCCCCAGGCACTGCCATGACTGCATCCTGCTGCCCCGGCCAAGCTTCCAAGGTACCGTAGCACCTGCATGCCTGGTTTCTAGACCTCGCCAGGCCTTGCCCTCCCAGTACCCTGTAACTCGTCACTGTCTGCTCCTCATCCTCTTCTGTTTTCTTCATGGCACTCGCCATTGTCCAGGCCCTTGTGTATCGAATGCCTCTGCTCACCACTGTGCAAGCAGAGCCACGGCTCACTGGGACCTATTGAAACACGTGCTGGCTGAAACACTCGGTGGCTCCTCCTGGCCAGCGCCACCTGCCCCAGGATGGGGCTCCTGCCCATGCCCTCCCCGGGGAGGCACAGACCCAGGCAGAAGAATCTGAGTCATGTGCCGCCCCTGGCCAAGTCCCAGTGGACACTGAGGGCTGTGGAGACCTGGTCACACAGTCCTTCATTTGGGTGGGGCCAGCAGGACTGCAGCCAGCTCAGAGCTATTTTTAGGGTCTGTCTTTGTGGGAATCGTTCCTTGATTGGCTACAGGGAGAGAACAGCCAAGCTCTTCATCACCGCCTTTGTCCTGTTCCTCTTTCCCTCAATCACACAAGCTGTCATCAGACATGACTCCCACTGGAGGAGGAATCTGGTTCAAACGGACCCTGTGCTGGCTTTTCCTTAACTCCTCATCTGCCATCTGCCTGTTCAAGAAGCTTGATAAACGAGCTCATCAAGCATTTGGCAAATGCCTGCTGAATGCCCAGCCCTGTCCCCATGAATGCCTGAGGCACAGGGCAGAGGGCCCCAGTCTCTCCCCAGGACCTGTCCACCATCATGCCACCAGCCCTCATGGGCACAGCTGCTGGAGGCTGGGGAGAGAGGCACAGGCTCCCAGGCGCACGTGGACGAAGCTTCACCCCAGGGCACAGTGACAAGCTCTAGGTGAAAGCACCTTGCACTCCGGCCCCTGCCTGCCCTGACAGCACCTGAGGGGAACACGTCCTCTAGTTACTCAAAACCTAGCACCCTTCCCAGACTCCTGGCCCACAGGCACCTGACCCTTCTCCACTTCCCACAGCCTCTCAAGTACTAACGTAATTGTTCTCATGCCCTGGCGGCTCACAGGGCTCTCACGGAGGGGCCAGAGAGCAGCAGGGGCCTTCCTATAAAGAGGTAGATCTGCTCAAGAGTCGGTGGTTGGGGATGGGAGACTCCACCAAGAAGGACCCAGGTGGAGATAATGCAAGGGAGCTGAGCCATCAGGCACCTCACACTCAACTTCAATCACGGCCACCAAACCCAGGCTGCCGTAAACCACGGAGACAGGCCGGCATCCTGATGACAGCGAGGAGACCAAAGAGGAAACAGGAGCAGACAGACTAGGCGTGAAGGAAACAAATGCACACGCCACAGGCTCTACTCCAGGAATCCCCACGTGACCGAGGAAGGTCTCGGGGGCCTCGGCCCTGCTCTGCGGTTCACCACCTTCGCCAGGCAGCCTGGGGACGGGAGGCCCAGAAGCCCTACTGGCCCTCGACTCCATCAGAGACCCTAGAGGGTCTCTGCCCATAGTCCTCGGGCTGGAGCAAGTCCTCGGGCTGGAGCAAGTTAGTCAGCTTCTACACAACTCAGCCTCATCATCTGTGCAACAGGTTCCTGAGAGGAGTCAACAGAAATAAAACACTTCCCACAGGGCCTAACCCAGAGCAGGCTAGCAGTGGGCATCAGCTGTCGGTGCTGCTGCCATCCTTGACAACAGAAACAGCAGCATCTCCTCTGGAGTTTTCTTCTGACCTCTGCCACTCAGCCTTCAGCTTCATTTTCATGAAGGAGACGACTCCAGGAGGACCCACCTCAGAAGGCTGAGCTGAGGCTGCCTGTGGTGTACCCTTGGGTGGGGCGTCTGCCGGAAGGAGCCTGTATTTCATCCTAGGGGTGCAGGGAGGAGCCTGGGGCTGGGCAGAGGCTCTGAGGTCAGAAGGGCCCCCCTAGGTGGACCCCCAGAGGCACCAGCTCAGAAGGTCCAGGACCCGCCCTCAGGCCCAGGGCCACGATGCCACTCACGTTGTAGAGGATGTCAGTCCAGCCCTCCATGGTGATGCACTGGAACACCGTCAAGATGGCAAACAGGATGTTGTCAAAGTTGGTGATGCCGAAGTTGGGTCCTGGCCAGTACTCCCGGCACTCAGTGTCGCCCTCGCACAGCCGGGCTGGGGCCTCCTTGCCACAGGGGAAGTCACCCACGGGCTCTGCATCTGCAAGGAGGAGAACGAAGCAGACCCTGAGCTCAGAAATACCAAGCCCTCCAATCCCCACCAGGATTCCCGGGCTCCGGAGAGCTCACAGCAGGTGGGCAGGCCCCAGGCACCAACAGAAGCCCTTCCTCAACTTCCCACCGTTCCTCCTTGAACCTACGTCAGGCATCGCCTCTTGCTGCCCCTCCCTGAGCTCAGGAGCGACCAGCTCAGGGAGTAACGGCCGGCTTCTCCCTCCCTACTGGAACCTGCCCACCATCACTTAAACAGGCTCACAGCCCATTCATCTTAAAACCAAAAACAACAAACTCCTAACCTCCCATTCTTCCCAGCACCCTGACCGTTCCTCTCCCTCACAGCCAAACCGCCACCCCGACCGTTCCTCTCCCTCACAGCCAAACCGCCACCCTGACCGTTCCTCTCCCTCACAGTCAAACTGCCACCCCGACCGTTCCTCTCCCTCACAGCCAAACCGCCACCCCGACCGTTCCTCTCCCTCACAGCCAAACCGCCACCCCGACCGTTCCTCTCCCTCACAGCCAAACTGCCACCTTCACAGCCAAACCGCCACCCCGACCGTTCCTCTCCCTCACAGCCAAACTGCCACCCTGACCGTTCCTCTCCCTCACAGCCAAACCGCCACGCTGACCGTTCCTCTCCCTCACAGCCAAACTGCCACCTTCACAGCCAAACCGCCACCCTGACCGTTCCTCTCCCTCACAGCCAAACCGCCACCCTGACCGTTCCTCTCCCTCACAGCCAAACCGCCACCCCGACCGTTCCTCTCCCTCACAGCCAAACTGCCACCTTCACAGCCAAACCGCCACCCTGACCGTTCCTCTCCCTCACAGCCAAACTGCCACCCCGACCGTTCCTCTCCCTCACAGCCAAACCGCCACCCCAACCGTTCCTCTCCCTCACAGTCAAACTGCTACCCTGACCGTTCCTCTCCCTCACAGCCAAACTGCCACGCTGACCGTTCCTCTCCCTCACAGCCAAACTGCCAGCAAGATCCTCCTGACACACAGATTTGACTTGAGACCCTTGGCCAGTCCCAAGCTGGACTCAGCCGCTGTGCAGTCTGGTGCCTGTCAGGCAGGATGATCTGGAACCAACCGAAGATGTGCCCAGAGGGTGGCTGGAGACCTCCTGGCCCAGGTCTCGTTGCACTGACCCTACAGGGCGGACATCCTTCTACTGTGCTGAAACCTAGCAGGCAGCCAGGGACCACAGAAAGAGGGGTTAAAGAAAGACCAGAAAACCACTGCTCATCTCTGGAACAAGATAGCAAGCAGCACGTTTACCCCCTTCACTCTCAAAAATCTCAATGAAAGGCAGGAAAAAAATATTTTTAAAAAATGTAGGCCGGGCACGGTGGCTCACGCCTATAATCCCAGCACTTTGGGAAGCTAAGGTGGGCAGATTGCCTGAGCTCAGGAGTTCAAGACCAGCCTGGGCAACATGGTAAAATCCTGTCTCTACTAAAATGCAAAAACTAGCCGGGCGTGGTGGTACGCGCCTGTAATCCCAGCTACTCAGGAGGCTGAAGTAGGAGAATTGCTGGAATCTGGGAGGCGGAGGCTGCAGTGAGCCAAGATTGCACCACTGCACTCCAGCCTGGGTAACAGAGCGAGACTCCGTCTCAAATGAAAAAAAAAAAAAGTATAACAACATGAAAATATCTATCAACATGGGAGAAATTGTGAGGAGTTGCTCAGATGGAAAGCAAATACTCCCAGGTTTAGAAGGCAAAACTGACTACCTAAGCTTATTCCTCTCCATCCAAATATCTTGATAAGTGCCGGTAAAGAAGACTAGGAACAATGAGTTTCATCTCCTCCTTTCCAGTTCTTTTTTTTTTTTTTTAACTTTTTCTTCTTTTTCTTGTCTCATGACCTGGCCATGACTACAAATGCTATGTGGACTAGAAGCGACTTGCTTTGTTCTTGACTGTAAAGGGTAAAAGGAAAGTTCTCAAGGCTTACAGTGGGGTATGATGTTTGCAGGAAATCTACGGGAATTTAAGAAAATTCTCTTTTATTTACAGTTGGATTAAATGTTTTTTTTTTAAATCATAAATGATCTAAATTCTAGTAAAACCTTTTTCTAAAAGTTCTGGGACTGTAGGTGAACCACTGCCCGGCTGGGTTTTCTCCTTTAATAAGTTTGTAGTTCAAGCCACAAACCTTAGCTTCATCCTTAACTCTTCTCTTTCTCTTACCCCCACATACAGACTCTCAGAAAATTATGTTGGCTTTACCTACAAATACACCCATAATTTGACCCATTTTAACCACCTCTGCCACAATACCCAGCCTGGCCCCAGCCACCATCACCTCTGCTGGATTGAGATCTTCTCCTCAACTCTGTTTCTGCCTTTGCCTCCCAAGAGCAGCGCGAATGATCAGAAGATGCCACATCTCGCTCAAAGTGCTCCACTACTTCCCGTTTCTCTCAGAATAAGACAGGGCCATGGAGCCCACATGATTCCTCTCGTTGTCCCTGCTCCGCACCATAGGCCTTTGCACCTCATACTCCTGGTAACTAAAGTTCTGCTCAGGGCCGGGCGCGGTGGCTCAAGCCTGTAATCCCAGCACTTTGGGAGGCCGAGACAGGCGGATCACGAGGTCAGGAGATCAAGACCATCCTGGCTAACACGGTGAAACCCCGTCTCTACTAAAAAAAATACAAAAAACTAGCCAGGCGAGGTGGCAGGCGCCTGTAGTCCCACTACTCGGGAGGCTGAGGCAGGAGAATGGTATAAATCCGGGAGGCGGAGCTTGCAGTGAGCTGCGATCCGGCCACTGCACTCCAGCCTGGGCGACAGAGCGAGACTCCGTTTCAAAAAAAAAAAAAAGTTCTGCTCAGGTGGCCACACGGCTCCCATCTCCCTGCATTCAGAAGCTGCTCGACGGTCACCTTGGCAGAGTGGCCTCCTGGGCCCCTCCGTAAAGTAGGCCCCAAATTATTCTAGTTCAAATACCTTTTTGTTTTCTTCCCAAAAGTTACTACAATCGATAATTACTATATTTCTGTGTTTGTTTATTTACTTGTGTTTATCAGGCTATTGTCTATGTCCCCCACTAGAATGTCAGCTCCACCTCATGTATCTGGCACCAAGAAGGCCCCTCTAGCACCCAGAACAGTGCCCATCTCCTGGATGAACGCATCTGTGGCACTCGCCTGTGCTGGAGGGTGCTGCCTGGCCTCACCTGTGCTGTTGGGGAAGCAGGCCTTGTGGAACTTGCCCATGTAGAACTCCAGGCCAATGATGGCAAACATGAGGATGGCAAAGAAGAGAAGCAGCCCGATCTGCAGGAGTGGAACCATGGCCTTCATGATGGACTTGAGCACCACCTGCAAACCTGGAGCCAGAACAGGGCAGGTCAGGAAGCAATGTGGGCAGGGTAGGGCAAGGAGTTGGGTGGGGGCATGGACAGAACAGCAGGAACCTAGCGGGGACAGCAAGGTGCTAAGCAGTGAGTGCTTGCAAGGTCAAAGGACAGAGCTAAAGCCCCTGAAGGCGCAGAGGGGCAGAGAGTGCTTGTGTAGGGCAGAGCTGAGAGTCCTAGGGACAAAGCATAAGGTCCTAGAGAGAAGTTGACTGAGAAGTGTCTCTAAGGAGGCAGAGTGGGATGTGTGGGTGTCAAGTTATGAAGTCTGAGGTGAGGAGTGGGGCTCAGGGTGGGGCAAGAACAGAGAATCCTGAAAGAGAATGAAACCCTGAGAAGGAAGAGCCGAATCAGAGGACATCCTGAGAGGAAAGAACAGGGGATCCTGGGAGGGAAGAGCAGGGGATCCAGGGAGGGAAGAGCAGGGGATCCTGGGAGGGAGGAGCAGAGAATGCTGGGAGCTAAGAGGAGGGGACCCTGGGAGGGAAGGGCAGGGGATCCTGGGAGAGAAGAGCAGGGGATCTTGGGGGAGATTCCTAACAGACCCAACTCCTTGGGAGAAAGTGAGGCAAAAAGACCTGCCCCTGGGAAAGTTCTGCCACTGGCTATACAGCATGTGAGGAACTGGGCAGAGGAGCCCGTAACCGTTGACCCCTCCCCTTGCAGCCTGGCCCCAGCACTTGGATATGGGCCAGAACCCTTGCCTGGCAGAGTCTCAGGGCAGAACAGGGAGCCAATCACCGGTCTTCCCTCAGTGGCCTCTGGAGGACAAAGCACTAGTTCCATGTCCACTCAGGCCCTTAGGTAAACCTAAAACCAGACTTCCACTGGGCTGAAGGAATAGGGGTCCAGGTGGTCACTGGCTCACAAGGTCACCCTGGCCATCCTCCTGCTCGTGGCAGGCTCTGTGGGCAGCCCACTTCAGGAGCATGTCTTAAGGCTGGCCTCAGTCCCCAGTGACTCTGCCAAGACTGAGCCAAGAGACAAGTGGCCCTTTGCAGCCTTTGCACATTTTCTCAGGCATCCTTCCCCACCACCTTGGTCAACCTCTCATCCATTCTTTAACCTCAGTAAAAGAAGCAAAGTGATGAAATGTGACAGAGTACGTGAGAAGGAACAAAGCTTCCATCTCGGGAAGCCAGGTCAGGGTCAAATAACAGCATCACCCTGTGGGCTTTCATGGAGGGCGGGACAGGCCAAAAAAGGCCTGCTCCTCCCTTCCTCCTGCCTGGTTCCCTGGGGTCAAAAGGGACAAGCTCAGAGTCAAGTCACCAAAGCCAAACTGTAGCCATGGCCGTGTCCATGGTGAGGGTAGGAGAGGAGGTGGTTGTTCCAGGCAGGCTTGGGCCTATCTTCGCTGGACTCACTTGGAATCCCAGACACCAGCTTTAGGGGCCTCAGCACACGCACAGCCCTCAGTGTTCGCAGGTCGAAGTCAGTTCCAGCCGTGGCAAGGATCCTGGCAGGAACAAGGAGAAGAAGGGAAGTAAAGGTTTCCACAGTGAGTCTGGAAGAGGACACTGCTCCCAGCACCGGGGTCCTGTGTCCCCACATGTCCAACCACAGGGCCAGCACAGAGCGGCTTGCCAGGTGACAGCAGGCAGGAACTGAATCCAGAAGCTCTCGCAGGAATGTTCACCATCACCCACATGACCAAACCTCCCGTTCAAAGGCACCATCTCTGAATAGACACTTGGCCCCTGGCATGGCAGGAAATCTGTCCACCAATTGAGTTTAAGCCTGACCCATATCCCCAAACCAACCCCAGCTGCACTTCAAGCTGCCTTCTGAGAGGCAGTGGTGACTGAGAGCAGGAGCAGGATGGAGCCTGAGGGACTCCTGAACTGACCCCCAAATACCACCGTTCTTCCCCTTATCTCAGGAAGACGTGGAAGTAGGGTATTGGGAAGGTGGAATGAGGAAGCCACTGTGGTCAGTTCTATCAGCATAAAAACATATCTTAGTATCTCCCATCTTAAGAACGAAACTAAAGATCCCATATCTGCCTTCTACCACAGAGCATTTCTCTGTTCCCTTCCCATCAGAACTCAAGGATGGTGTCAATCCTCAAGTCTCTCCACTTCCTTACCTTGCGGTCTCTCGTTAGCTTTCTCCAGCCTCCAGCCAGGCTCTCACCCACCTCTCCACTGAAATGCTACGTCAAGCCTTCCTCTGACCAATTCTAATGGTCAAGTCTCCTTTAAAGGGTGTGGTCTCTTGCCTCAGGTCAACTCTCTCCGGTTTTCCTCCCACTCCCTGGGGGCTCCTTCTTAGTTTCTTTTGCCAGCTTTGCCTTCTCTGCCAGAGATTCAAACCTTGGGTGCCCCAAGCCTCATTCCATATAGGAGCTTCCCAATGGCTTTGAGTATCATATACGTCTATTATTCCCAAATGTACATCTTTAACCCAGACCTGGAGTTCTAGGCTCATATATCCAACTGCCTTTTTAACAGTCCCATATGGGTATTTTAAAAAGTATATGAAACATTATATAACTAAAGAATTCTTTTTTTTTTTTACTTTAACCTAAGTATAAAACATGTACCTTTTTTCTTTTTTTTTTCTTTTTTATTTTATTTTTTTTTTTGAGAGGGAGTCTCACTCTGTCGCCCAGGCTGGAGTGCAGTGGCCAGATCTCAGCTTACTGCAAGCTCCGCCTCCCGGGTCTACGCCATTCTCCTGCCTCAGCCTCCCGAGTAGCTGGGACTACAGGCGCCCGCCACCTCGCCCGGCTAGTTTTTTGTATTTTTTAGTAGAGACGGGGTTTCACCGTGTTAGTCAGGCTGGTCTCGATCTCCTGACCTCATGATCTGCCCGTCTCGGCCTCCCAAAGTGCTGGGATTACGGGCTTGAGCCACCGCGCCTGGCCCACATGTACCTTTTTTCCAAAGTTCAGAGTTGTTACATCACAATGACTAAGAAACTTTCTATTCTTACTTCCAGTCCTGCTCCTTCCCCTTTGTTCCCGTCAGTGGATCACACCAGTCACCTATTGTTTAAACCAAACCTGAAGCTTCATCCCTGACTCCGGTCCTTCTCTCATATGCCACATCCAGTTCACCAACAATTCTGCTGGCTCTGCCTCTAAAGTACATCCAGGATTCTTGGTGAAGGCTTTGTGACCACCTGCTCCAAACACATAGCAGTGGCAGACAAAATCTGCAACAGAGCTGGGGGTCAAAAATAAGATAAATATTGGCCGGGCACAGTGGCTCACGCCTGTAATCCCAGCACTTTGGGAGGCCAAGGCAGGTGGATCCCCTGAGGTCAGGAGTTCGAGACCAGCCTGACCAACATGATGAAACCCCATCTCTACAAAAAAAAAAAAAAAACTAGCTGAGCACAAAAAGCACGTGCCTGTAATTCCAGCTACTTGGGAGGCTGAGGCAGGAGAATTGCTTGAGCCTGGGAGGCAGAGGTTGAAGTGAGCCGAGATTGTGCCATTGCACTCCAGCCTGGGCAACAGAGCGAGACTCCATCTCAAACAGATAAATAAATAAATAAATAAAAGATAAATATAACGAAATTTTTTAAAAAGGACAATAAAAAGCCTTCTATTCAAACCAAAATTCCAAGTTACCTGAGGAAGCCCAGTGCTACGGAAGACATTCAACAGGATCAACTATTGAAAGAGGAATTTTGTTCAGATAAAAAGGGTAAACTATTAAACAAAAACAAGTAGAAAAGGTAGAAAACGTAAAACTAACTAGATCAACGGAATAGAATAATAACCCAGAAATAAGCCCTCACATATATGTCAACTGGTTTTCAACAAAGGGACCAAGGCCATTAAGTGGAGAAAGAATGATCTTTTCAACAACCAGCCAGAATAAAGTTGGACTCTCACCTTACACCAAATACAGAAAGTAACTCAAAATGGATCAAAGATCTAAATATAAGAGATAAGACTAGAAAACTCTTAGGAGTAACATAGAGAGAAATATTCATAACATTGGATTGCGCAATAATTTCTCGGATATGACACCAAGAGCACAGGCGATAAAAGAAAAAATAGATTAAATTGAACTTCATCAAAAGTAAAAAGTTTTGTGCATCAGAGCAAGGGTCCCCAACCCTCAGGCCACAGACCAGTACCGCTCTGTGGCCTGTTAGTAATCAGGCCACTCTGCAGGAGGTGGCAGCGGGTGAGCGTTACTGCCTGAGCTCCGCCTCCTGTCAGATCGGCGGTGGTATCAGATTCTCATAGGAGCACGAACCCTGTTGTGAACTGCACATGTGAGGGATCTTGGCTGCAGTTCCTCATGAGAATCTAACGCCTGATGATCTGTCACTGACCCATCACCCCCAGATGGGACCGTCTAGTTGCAGGACAATAATCTCGGGGCTCCCACTGACTCTATATTATGGAGAGTTGTGTAATTATTTTATCATATATCACAATGTAACAATAATAGAAATCAAGTGCACAATAAAAGTAATAACGCACTTGAATCATCCCAAAACCATTGCCCTGACCTCTGGTCTATGGAAAAATTGTCTTCCATGAAACCAGTCCCTGGAGCCATAAAGGTTGAGGGCTGCTGTATCAGAGGACACTATCGAAAAGTGAAAAGAACCCTACAGAATGGGAGAAAGTCTCTGAAATCATGTATCTAATAAGGGATTAATATCCAGAAAACACAAACACTCCTACAACTCAACAACAACAAAAACAACTCAATTTTAAAATGGGCAAAGGACTTGAATGAACATTCTTCCAAAGAAGAAACACAAATGGCCGACAGGTGCATGAAAAGATGCTCAACATCACTAATCATCAGGAGTTTGATGTTTACTTCAATCATTTGAAGTAAACATCAAAACCACAATGAAATGCCACTTCATACCCACTAAGATAGCTATTATTGGCCGGGCGCGGTGGCTCACACCTGTAATTCCAACACCTTGGGAGGCCGAAGCATGCAGATCACCTGGGGTCAGGAGTTCAAAACCAGCCTGGCCAACATGGTGAAATGCCATCTCTACTAAAAATACAAAAATTAGCCAGGCATGGTGACGGGCGCCTGTAATCCCAACAACTCAGGGCCGGGCGCGGTGGCTCAAGCCTGTAATCCCAGCACTTTGGGAGGCCAGTGAGCTGAGATCGCGCCACTGCACTCCAGCCTGGGCGACAGAGTGAGACTTGTCTCAAAAAAAAAAAAAAAAAAAAATCCCAACAACTCAGGAGGCTGAGGCATGAGAATTGCTTAAACCCAGGTGGCAGAGGTTGCAGTGAGCAAAGATCATGGCACTGCACTCCAGCATGGGTAACAGAGCAAGGCTCCATCTCAAAAAAAAAAAAGTAGCTATTATCAAAAATAAACAGAAAACAACAAATGTTGGCAAGGATGTGGAGAAATCGGAGCCCTCGTGTGTTGCTGGGGGGAGTGTACACCGGTTCAGCCACTGTGGAAAACAATTTGAAGGTTATTCAAAAAGTTAAACATAGGTTGGGCGCAGTGGCTCACTCCTGTAATCCCAACACTTTGGGAGGCCGAAGCAGGCAGACCACCTGAGGTCAGGAGTTCGAGACCAGCCTGGCCAACATGGTGAAACCCCATCTCTACTAAAAACACAAAAATTAGCCTGGCCTGGTGATGGGGGCCTGTAATCCCAACCACTTGGGAGGCTGAGGCACAAGAATCGCTTGAACTCAAGAGGTGGAAGTTGCAGTGAGCTGAGATTGTGCCACTGCACTCCAGCCTGGACCACAGAGTGAGACTCCGTCTCGAAAAAAACTAAAAATGAAAAAAAAATGTTAAACATAGAATTAACATATGATCCAGCAATTCCCCTTCTAGCTATATATCCACAAGAATTGAAAGCAGGACTCAATCAGACACTCATACACCAACGCACATAGCAGCGTCACTCATAATAACAGGAGGACGGGAAGAATACAAATGTCTATCGCCTGAAGAATGTGTGCACACAATGTGGTGCACGCACGTGAATAACTATTCTCCACAAAAGGCACGAAGCTCTAATGCTGCATTTGCTGCAGCATGGATGAACTTGGGTAACATTGTTCTAAGTGAAATAATCCAGACACAAAAGGGCAAATAACGTACGATCCCACTTACATGAGGTACCTGGAATAGGCAAATTCATAGACACAGTAAGTAAATTAGCACTAACCCAAGGCTGAAGGAAGGGAAGTGGGGAGTTATTGCTTAGTAAGTACTAAGTTTCTGTTTGGGGCAATAAAAAATTTGGAAATTGCAAGGCCAGGCGCAGTGGCTCACGTCTGTCATCCAAACATTTTGGGAGGCCAGGGCGGGTGGATCACCTGAGGTCGGGAGTTTGAGACCAGCCTGACCAACATGGAGAAACCCCGAGTCTACTAAAAATACAAAATTAGCCGGACGTGGTGGCGCATGCCTGTCATCCCAGCTACTCAGAAGGCTGAGGCCAGAGAATCGCTGGAACCCGGAAGGCAGAGGTTGCGGTGAGCTGAGATCACACCATTGCACTCCAGCCTGGGCAACAAGAGCGAAACTCTGTCTCAAA
>NW_012102920.1:3547637-3549514 GCF_000951045.1 Mandrillus leucophaeus | reverse complement strand
GCCTCCCAAAGTGCTGGGATTACAGGTGTGAGCCACCGCGCCCGGCCTCAGTAAAGCTGTTTTTTAAAAAGACTTCAGCAGAGCCATGGTGGAATTTAACAAGCTCATCTTTACATCCATATGGACAAGCCAAGGGCCATGAACAGTCAAGCGATGCTGAAGAACAAACCAGGAGATTAGCTCTTGCTTCAGTCCCCAAGACTTCCTGTGAAGCTAAAATAATTAATACTCTGGGGATTGGACAGGGAAGGCATGGGGCAGATCAAGAGCCACAAACAGGCCTGATGTATGAAACCTGGTGTTTGACAAAGGCAGTGGCACCATTCCAAATCAAGGAGAAAGGGTGGAGCAGCCGCCAAACAATGTTGGAAAACCAGGTCACCCATAGGCAAAAAGAGGGAGTACCAATCGCAAATACATTCCAGGTGTATCAAAGACCTAAGCATAGAAAGCAAACTTTAAAGCTGCAAAAAAATACAAGAGAACAGCTCTGTGATGGTGTGGTAAGGAAGGATGACTTGAGACTAAAGCAATAGATTAATAAATGTGACTACAATAAAATTAAACCGTACCATAAAAGACAGCATAGCCGGGCGCGGTGGCTCACGCCTGTAATCCCAGCACTTTGGGAAGCCGAGGTGGGCGGATCATGAGGTCAGGAGATCGAGACCATCTTGGCTAACACGGTGAAACCCCATCTCTACTAAAAATACAAAAAATTAGCCAGGCGAGGTGGTGGGTGCCTATAGTCCCAGCTACTCGGGAGACTGAGGCAGGAGAATGGCGTGAACCCGGGAGGCGGAGCTTGCAGTGAGCCAAGATCGCACCACTGCACTCCAGCCTGGGCGACACAGCGAGACTCCGTCTCAAAAAAAAAAAAAGACAGCATAAAGAAAATGAAAAATAATTGGTTTTCTGAATGTTGAAAAAATGTCTACAAATTCATATGAAATATACAAATAACCAATCAGAAAAATCAACAAATTACAAGGGGGAAGAAGATGCTCCAAATGATTGGCAATCAGAGAAATCCAGATTAAAGTAACAAAGAGCTGCCACTTCACACCTTAGTTTAGCACACAGTGTTAAAGCGTGGTGATGTGTTGGAAGAAAGAACTGTAGAATCGCTTCAGAGAGTATTTGGCTACTTCTAGGAAATTTTTAAATGAGCATCCCCAGGATTCAGGAAACCACTTCTAACCACACCCCAGGCACATTCGCATCCCTGTTTGTAACGGTAAGAAAGGAAAATAAAAATGCCTTTCACAAGAAGAGAGGAAAAATTAATTGTGGCATATGCACACAATGGAATATTATTCCACAGTTAAAAATGAACGAGCATGAAAAACTAAATAAGCCTGTGCATATTAACATGGAAAAATGTTTAAAATAATGTTGAGGGGTAGAGGCTAGCTGTGAAATAACCATATATCTGTGTGTGAATACACAGACACACTCACAGGCTACATTATTTATGGATATAAATACACAGCGAAAGGTGGAGTGTCCACACACCCACATGCCCTGGCAGGACAAACACAAATCAGGACACCTGCTCCCACAGGGAGAGAAAAGAGAAAGAGAAGAGAATCTGACTGGGGGACTATATTCAGAAGACTTCAACCACATCTGTAATATTTTAGTTGTCTAAGAAAAATGTCCCAAGCTAACTCCCAATGTACAGAGAAATGCAGACCAGGGGAGCACACAGAGGAACACGTATGTTAGATAAGACATCACACGGGGATGCAGAGACACACGTATGTTCAATAAGACATCACACGGGGATGCAGAGAAACACGTATGTTCAATAAGACATCACACGGGGATGCAGAGAAACACGTATGTTAAATAAGACATCACACAGGGAGGCAGAG
>NW_012102920.1:3545169-3546313 GCF_000951045.1 Mandrillus leucophaeus | reverse complement strand
GCCTACAACTCTTCTTTTTTAACGAAGAATTCAAAGGTGTTTAGACCCAGGCTGGACATTTCTATAATCTTGAGAGCCAAAAAAAACCACAAAATCCACTCAAGTGGCGTAAGCAGCCTCTGGAATAAATTACAGCCTAACTGCAGCCTACTGGGTCTCTGAGGCCTCCAGGGTCTGAGTGGAGAGGCCCTTGCCATAGTCCACCAGTATTTTTCAGGAAAAAATCTGGTCTGCATTGCAGCCATTCCAGCCAGCAAACGTGATGGGGCAGTCCAGAGAGGGCAAGGGCAGGGCACCTCCATTCACTTGTCAGGAGGAGACAGTGTCTTCAACGGACCAGCATATTTAACCCCAGGAAGGCTGAGAATTAAATGCAGCAATGTTTGCGGAAATCAGATTGTCTGAATTAATATTTTTTGAGTTATGATGAAGAGAACTTATCAGACCATATGAAGCTGTATTTAGCATCACATTGGCCCTGGGATTCGAATTTAAACTATGCAATGGAACTGATTGAGACTTGTGATTTTAAGCTGAAAACCTAATAAATTTATAGAAACTATTGAACCATTTAAGCAAATTTATAGATTCACCATATTTACACTTTAATTTATTCAGTATACAATACTTAAGTACTTAGGAAGGTCTAGTTACAGTAAATTTATAAACAAAAATTTAAATGTCTAAGTTTATAAAATAAGATAAAGCATTTCTTAGAATCTTCTTGAAAATGAATGTTTAAAATTGCTAAATGTATAAATACAATTTTTCATAAGTTGAATCTAAAAGTTTTTTTTTTTTTGCTTTTTTTTTTTTTGAGACAGAGTCTCACTCTGTCACCCAGGCTGGACTGTAGTGGCATAATCTCGGCTAACCACAACCTCCGCCTCCCGGGTTTAAGTGATTCTCCTGCCTCAGCCTCCCGAGTAGCCGGGACTACAGGTGCGCACTACCACGTCTGGCTAATTTTTGTATTTTTAGTAGACCCAGGCATGGTGGTGTGCACCTGTAATCCCAGCTACAGGGTCCTGCTCTGCCGCTCTGTTGCCCAGGCTGGAGTGCAGTGGTGCGATCATGGCTCACTGCAGACTCAACCTCCTCGGCTCAACCCATCCTCCCACCTTAGCCTCCTGAGGGTGGAACA
>NW_012102920.1:3538808-3542857 GCF_000951045.1 Mandrillus leucophaeus | reverse complement strand
GAGAGACAAATACTATTATATATTTATATATGTAAAGAAATGCTAATTCTTTCCCAGAAAGAACTCAGAAATCAGAGGGCAGGGTCCGGCACTCTGGGTTTTAACACGTCTTATGGGTGATTCTGATGCTCACCCAAGTTGTGAGCCCCAACGGTCCAGAGCATCAGCTTGAAAAGCTTCCTTCTGGTTCGTGTGCCCCTCCTGACTTCCAGAAAAGACAGAAAGCAGCATAAAACTCAAAAGTGCAGGATGATGAGATCAAACCAATGACAGAAAGGAAAAAACTGGCAGGAGAAGCAACGTCCAGGTACTGTAATCACAACCAAAACTTTGCTCCAAGCCCATCAGCAAACAAAGCATGCTGCCCAGCTCTACCCAGAAGGGGTGTGCCCTGGCGCCCAGAACCAGCAGCCTGATGGATGGACAAACACCAGAAGCCAGCAGTGACACCAGACAGGGACAGCCAGGAAATGCAATGAAATAAATGCCTCAATCGAAATGCCGCCAATCAATACAAACCACTTAGGAATGGCTTTAACAGTGCAGGTGACCTTTATAAAGAAACTACAAAATCTATTTACAAAAATAAAGAACGAGAGCTGAATAAATTTTAATACATACTACATTCCTGGATGGACAGACAGTATATTTATTTCTAAATTTGATTCTCCTGAAATCAATTTATAGATTCTGATAAATCAAACAAAATTCCAACAGGGGTTATTGAGTCTACAACAAAATGATCCCAAAATCTATCTGGAAAACTAAGTAGGTAAAACATTAAAGAAGGATTCAGAAAAGAAAAGCAAGGAGAACAGGACTAGCTTATGAGACATTAAACCCCTCCTCTAAGCTACACAACGAGACCACAGGCACGGACAGAGAGCGTCGCCGATGCACAGGGGTCAAAGCGGGGTATGACCAAGTGATGTGAAGGTGAAGGGTTTTTGTTTGTTTGTTTGAGACGGAGTCTCGCTCTCTCACCAGGCTGGAGTGCAGTGGCGTGATCTCGGCTCACTGCAACCTCCGCCGCCCAGGTTCAAGTGATTCTCCTGCCTCAGCCTCCCGAGTAGCTGGGACTACAGGTGCTCACCTCACCACTACAACCAGTTAATTTTTTTGTATTTTTAGTAGAGACGGGGTTTCACCATGTTGGCCAGAATGGTCTCTGTCTCTTGGCCCCGTGATCCGCCCTCCTCGGCCTCCCAAAGTGCAGGGATTACAGGTGTGAGCCACCGGTGAAGAGTTTTTTAATAGTATAATTTAAGAAAGAAACAAAGGTTATTCAACTTTTAGGCATTTGTCCCAAGGAAATAAGAGATATATAAAGATACAGGTATGTGTTTTGGTTTATCTACAAAAGCAAAATAGGAAATAACCTAAATGCTTGACAAGAGGAATCTGACCGAGTTCTGTCTCACTATGTTGCCCAGGCTAATCCTGAACTCCTGGGCTCAGGCGATCCTCCCACCTCTGCCTCTCAAAGGGCTATGATTACAGGTGTGAGCCACTGCACTGCCTCTGCCTCCCCCTACTCCCGCCACCCCCTCAAGAATTTGCTAATGGTCTCCCAGGTGATGCTGAGGCTGCTGGGAGATCCTGGGTTAGTCCCAGACCAACACTTCAGGAAGCTCTGTTCTTAACCAAGTTCCTGGGAATTTATCACTGTCTGCCAGCGGTGATCATTTTATCTATTTCTTTCCTTATGTCCTGTTCATGTCCTATTATCTTGGTGAGAACTCTTAAAACAATATTAAATCGTCTCTTCAGAGGACACTCGGCGGTGGGGGTTGCTGGGACATCAGATGCGGAGACATCTGTGTGTAGTGAGCACCCGTGGGGGCCCTCACCCTGCATCTTGTACGAGCCGGCACAGCTGCCCCAGGTGGCCTGCCCACGACGGGAGCGGGGAGCCTGCAGTAGCCCTGGAGGGTGATATCAATTGTATATTTAAAAACCTACACACTGGCCGGGCGCAGTGGCTCACGCCTGTGATTCCAGCACTTTGGGAGGTCAAGGCGGGTGGATCACCTGAGGTCAGGAGTTCGAGACCATCCTGGCCAACATGGTGAAATCCTGTCTCTAATAATACTACAAAAATTAGGCGGGCATGGTGGTGCACACCTGTAATCCCAGCTACTTGGGAGGCTGAGGCAGGAGAATTGCTTGAACCCAGGAGGCGGAGGATGCAGTGAGCTGAGATTGTGACATTACACTCCAGCCTGGGTGACAAGAGTGAAACTCCGTCTCAAAAAAAAAAAAGAAAAAAAAAAAACTTACACACAGAAAAAGTTTGGAAGGAAAGAAATAGCTCAAAACATTAACAGTGCATATTGCAGGATGGCAGCAGTGTGTGTCGTGAAGTAAGAAAATCAGTACTTTTTTGTAAACAGAAAAGAAAAATGTTTCTCCTCTGCTGACATTTAAACAAATACCTAAATAAAATAACTTTGAGGTACTTAAATTAAAGATGTAGATGTTATATTAACAACAACAGCAAAAGGAAATTACAGAACATACTCGTGGACTTAACAAGTATTAAATACCAATACAACTATTGGGTACTTTCTACGCCCTGAAGCCTTAGGCTGTAGAAAAATCCTACTGAAAAGCAAGGAGGCAACAGCCTCCTTGGAGAGGAGGTGCGTTGGGGAGGGGCTAGGAGCCGGCAGGACCTCGCACTCCACCCCTACTTTCCCCTTCTCCAGGAGGAACCAGTGTTTTGCTTCTTAGCTCCAGGCCTGGCACAGTACCTGGTAGGCAGTGTGCACTTAATAAACGTTAATGGAGAAATTTCCAAAATGAAATAGCAAAGAACCCCAGAGATAACTCACAAAAGTAAACACCATTTAGTAATGTGTGAACATGCCCAAGCTCATCAGTAATGGAAAAGAGGACAACAAGGTACAGATTTATATTGAATAAATTAACAAGAGCTTTGAAAATATATCCAGCGGTGGCAAAACTGAAATTAAAACTAATGATTTAGGCCAGACGCAGTGGCTCACGCCTATAATCCCAGCACTTTGGGAGGTCGAGGCAGGTGGATCACTTGAGGTCAGGAGTTCGACGCCAGCCTGGCCAACGTGGTGAAACCCCGTCTCTACTAAAAACACAAAAAATCACCCGGGCGTGGTGGTGGGCACCTGTAGTCCCAGCTACTCAGGAGGCTGAGGCAGGAGAATCACGTGAACCCTGGAGGTTGAGGTTGCAGTGAGCCAAGATCACGTCACTGCACTCCAGCCTGGGCAACAGATCTAGACTCAGTTTCAAAAAAAAAAAAAAAAAATCACAAAAAAACCCTAATGATTTACATAGAACTGGTGGAACACGAACTTATATATCCCATTTGGAAAACAACTTGGCAAAATGCGTCAGGAGCCATGAAATGTTTAAACACTTGTACCCAGTCCACTCTGACAATCTGTACCATCAAAATAATGCAAAATAATAATAACCCCATCTCTACTAAAAATACAAAAAATCAGCTGGGCGTGGTGGTGTGCGCCTGTAATCCCAGCTACTCAGGAGGCTGAGGCAGGAAAATCACTTGAACCCGGGAGGTGGAGGTTGCAGACATGGACACGGGGACACACAGACACGCAGGCACAGACACGGACGCACAGACACAGGAACACAGAGATACACAGCACAGACACAGGGATGGGTCACATGACACAGACACGGACACAGAGACACAGAGACACACAGCACAGACACAGGGACACACAGACACAGACACAGGGACACATGGCACAGACACACGGACACATGACACAGACACAGACACACACACACAGACACATGGCACAGACACACGGACACAGAGACACACAGCACAGACACATGGCACAGACACACGGACACAGAGACACAACAGAGACACACGGCACAGACACAGGGACACACAGCACAGACACAAAGACACATAGCACAGACACTGACACAGAGACACACAAAACAGACACAGACACAGGGACACAGAGACACAGACACTGACACAGGGATACACGACACAGACACATGGCACATACACACAGACACACGGA
>NW_012102920.1:3535331-3537068 GCF_000951045.1 Mandrillus leucophaeus | reverse complement strand
CCCCATCCTTCGCATCTGGCCCACCCCAGCCCCCCTGTACCCCGTCCTTGCTTCCTGCTGCTCCCTGTGGGGCAGGGCCCTAGCCACGCCCCTTCAACCTGGACCAGCCCCTCGGAGGGTCTGCGCTGGACTGGGGGAGACCACAGAGCCTGCACAGGGGCAGGGGTCCCTGGCCCAGGGCAGGTGGGGCAGGTGCCAGTCAGGCCCAGTCCAGGGAAACTGCTTACTACTCTCAGGCTGGTTGTACATGGGAGCCAAGCTGGCAGGGGAGGCACCAACTCCAGGATCTGCTTTGTCACCGACCTTCCGGGCACTGGTTCTCACCCAGGAGCCTGCTTGCAACTGCCATGGAGAGAGCCGGCAGCTCTCGGCCAAAGCCGCCGCAGCCTCACCTCGGCTCCCCGCCCAGTCCCTGCTCTAACGGGCCAAGAGGTGGGAGCCACTTAGCCCGCTCCAAAGCAAGGACAGGGGAGAAGAGCTAGGCATGGCATGTGGGGACCCCCAACCCCAAGCCCACACACGACAGCAGGGAGCCATCTGCTACAAGCCAGGGACTCTCATGACACCCTCAGAGGCTGGCACATTACACAGTTCCTTGCAAGAGACACTGAGGTTAAGAGAGCACATCCCAATCCCAGCATTTCGGGAGGCGAGGCAGGTGGATCATCTGAGGTCAGGAGTTCGAGACCAGCCTATCCAACATGGTGAAACCCCCACCTCTATTAAAAAAAATACAAAAATTAGCCGGGCGTGGTGGCAGGTGCCTGTAATCCCAGCTACTCAGGAAGCTAAGGCAGGAGAATCGCTTGAACCCAGGAGGCAGAGGTTGCAGTGAGCCGAGATTGCAGCACTGCACTCCACCCTGGGCAACAGAGAGAGACTCCATCTCAAAAAAAAAAAAAAGAAAGAAAGAAGGTCAGGCAGGGTGGCTCACACCTATAATCCCAGCACTTTGGAAAGCTGAGGCAGGAGGACTGCTTTGAGTCCAGGAGTTTTCAACCAGCCTGGGCAACACAGTTAGACTCTGTCTCTACAAAAAAAATTTTTAGGGAGGCTGAGGCAGGCAGATCACGAGGTCAGGAGATTGAGACCATCCTGGCTAACACGGTGAAACCCCGTCTCTACTAAAAATACAAAAAATTAGTCAGGCATGGTGGTGGGTGCCTGTAGTCCCAGCTACTTGGGAGGTTGAAGCAGGAGAATGGCGTGAACCTGGGAGGTGGAGCTTGCAGTGAGCCAGGATTGTGCCACAGCAGCCTGGGTGACAGAGCGAGATTCCGTCTCAAAAAAAAAAAATTTTTTTAATTATTCAGGCATGGTGGTGTGTGCCTTAGTCCCAGCTACTCAGGAGTCTGAGGTGGAGGCTGCAGCGAGCCATGATCATGCTACTGCACTCCAGCCTGAGCAACAGAGTAAGACCCTGTCTCAAAAAATAAAAAGAAAGAAAAAACAAGAAGGAGAACAACAACAACAGAGCCTCAAGGAACTATGGAACCATAATATTCGTATCATCAGAGTTCCAGAAAAAAAGGAGAATGAAGGCAGGACTGAAAAAGTTCTCAAAGATAGAATGGCTAAGAACTCCCGAAATTTGGTAAAAGAAATAAACCTACAGATTCAAGAAGCTGAGAGGACCCCAAACAGGATCAACTCAAAGATAATCAAAATAAGATGCATCACAGTCAAATTCCCAAGAACTAAAAACAAAAATTATTGAGCATCAGAGAAACATAATAC
>NW_012102920.1:3534754-3535281 GCF_000951045.1 Mandrillus leucophaeus | reverse complement strand
CCAAAGTGCTGGGATTACAGGCACGAGCCACCACTACCGGGCTATTTTTTTTTAAAGCGGGGGTGGGTGTTAATATCAGCATCTAGCTCTTGGAGTTACAAAATTATTGTATTAAAACAGCAGCCAGCACATAAGAAACCTCACAAAAGAGTCAGCTTAAAAAAAAAGGGCCAGCTTTTATTTTTTCTTTTACCTTTTCATGTCTGAGGAACTGTGCTGCCCACGTCCTAGCAGCTGTGCACTGGGCCTTCACCCACACGCCCACAATCCCAGGCTGTGGACCCCGGCAAGTCCATGGAGTAAAGGCACCTCCTGGGAGGGTGGGGGGCCTTTGCCCCCCTGGAAAGAGCCCCTCACTGGAGATGGCACAGAGCCCAGCACAGGCGAGACACGCAGTGCCATGGCGGCCCCTCTGTGTGTCCCTGTATCTGTGTGCCTGGGCGTTGCAGGCCTGCCAGGCTCTGGGAGCCCACGCACCTCCGATGCACGCCAATGGAAACACGGCGGCCGCCCCACCTGTTGCTCCT
>NW_012102920.1:3523590-3532509 GCF_000951045.1 Mandrillus leucophaeus | reverse complement strand
AAAAAAACTGACATAACTGACAAATTTCCAGCAAGACTGACCAGAAAGAAAAAGCCACACACACACAAGAACAAAAGGAGAAAACAAAAATTACCAATATAAGAAATGAAACGAGCTATTAGAAACCCTACAGACATCAAAAGGACAACGAAGGAACACTGTGAACAGCTCTACACACATAAATTCAACGAGTTGGACTAAATGGACCACTTCCCCAGAAAACGCAAACTCACACAACTGACCCAACGTGACACAGATCGTTTGAACATCCACATAACTCTTAAGGAAAGTGAATGTGTAACACAAAAGCTCCCAAAAGGAAATCTCCAGGGCCACCTGGATCCACTGCAGATTTTTCAACAAACATTTTAACTCCATTTTCACACAACAGCTTTTAGAAAATAGAAGAGGGAGAGCATTTCTAAATTCATTTTATGAAGCTTGCATCACCCTGACATCAAAACAAGGCAAAGACGGTACCAAAAAAAAACCACAGACCAATAGCCTTCATGAATACATATGCAAAAATCTTCAACAAGATGTTAGCAAATAGACTTCAGCAATATCAAAAGAATTGTATACCACAACCATGTCTATTCCAGGGATGTACCCCTAGTTCAATACTCAAAAAAATCAACCATTGTAAGCCACCGTATTAACATCCTAAAGAAGAAAAATCACGGCCGGGCGCGGTGGCTCAAGCCTGTAATCCCAGCACTTTGGGAGGCCGAGACGGGCGGATCACAAGGTCAGGAGATCGAGACCATCCTGGCTAACACGGTGAAACCCCGTCTCTACTACAAAAATACAAAAAACTAGCCGGGCGTGGTGGCGGTGCCTGTAGTCCCAGCTACTCGGGAGGCTGAGGCAGGAGAATCACTTGAACCCAGGAGGCGGAGCTTGCAGTGAGCTGAGATCGCGCCACTGCACTCCAGCCTGGGCGACAGAGCAAGACTCCGTCTCAAGAAAAAAAGAAAAAAAAAAAAAAAAAGAAAAAATCACATGAACATACCAATGCAAAAACAGCATTTGATAAAATCTAACAGTCATTTGCTACAATGGTGCCTGGAAAACTGGAACAGAGGGAAACTGCCTCTATTTAATGAAGAGCAACTACAAAACCCCACAGCTAACATCATTCTTAATGGCCGAAGTCTGAAACGTTTCCCTCCTCAAATCAGGAACAAAGCAACAAGGACCCTCTCACCACACCACCGTCTTCACACAGTACTACAAGTTCTCGTAAGAAAAGAAAAGGCATTCAGATTGGAAGAGAAGAAATAAAGCTGTTCCTCTGTGCAGATGACATGTTTGCCCACATAGGAGATTCCAGAGAATCTCCAAACAAATTGTCCAGAACTACTACTAAGTTAGTTTAGCAAGGTTGCAGGATACATGATAAACATATAGAAATTTAGGCTGGGCGCAGTGGCCCACGCCTGTAATCCCAGCACTTTGGGAGGCCGAGGCAGGCGGAGCACGAGGCCAGGAGTTTGAGACCAGCCGGGCCATTATGGTGAAACCCTGTCCTACTAAAAACACAAAAATAGCCGGGCGTTGTGGCGGGCGCCTGTAATCCCAGCTACTTGGGAGGCTGAGGCAGGAGAATTGCTTGAACCTGGGAGGCGGAGGTTGTATTGAGCCAGAGATCACACCATTGCACTCCAACGTGGGTGACAGAGACTCCGACTCAAAAAAAAAGAAATCTATGGTTTTTCTATATACTAGCAATGAACATACGATACCAAAATTTAAAATACAATACCATCTATAATCACACAAAATGAAAGAAATACTTAGATGTAAATATATCAAAACATGTACAGGACTTGTATCCTTAAAACGGCGAAATGCCAATGAAAGCAATCGGAGATCTACATAAATGGAGAAATATACCATGTTCCTAGACTGGAAGACTTAACGTAGTAAAAATGTTCACAAACTAACATACAGGTTTTATACAATTCCTACCAAGATTTTTGGTATATATTGACCAGATTATTCTAAAACGTATATGAAAGGCAAAGTACCTAGAATGGCTAAAATAATTTGAAAGAAAAAGAATAAATTGGGCGGAGTAAGTCTACCCAGTTTCAAGGCTTATTACATAACTATAGTGATCAGGACTGTGTGGTACGAGGGACAGACACACAGGTCAACGGAATGGAATAAAGAACCCAGAAATAGATCCAGACAAGCATGCCCAGTTGGTTTTTATAAAGGCACAAAAGCAATTTAATGGAAGAAATGCAGCCCTTTCAACAAATGGTGCTGGTGCAACTGGACACCCACAGGCAAAACACAAAGCAAACTCCGCAACCTAAACCTCACAGCTGGTACATGTGAGATGTAAAATGACAAAGCTTTTAGAAAAAGAGAATCGCAGGAGAAATATTCACACGCTAGGGCTGGCAAAGAGTTCGCACCACAAGCCTAATCCACAAAAGGAAAAACGGACAAATCGGACTTCATCAAAATTTAAAAGTTTTGCTCTGCAAAGTCTCTGTTAAGAAAATGGGAGAAAAAAGCTACAGAGTAGGAAAGGTATCTGAAAAACCACATATCTAGCAATAGACTAATATCAAACAATCCAACTGGAATATGAGCAAAATATATGAAGATATATTTCAACTAAAAGGATATGCAGGGCCGGGCGCAGTGGCTCATGCCTGTAATCCCAGCACTTTGGGAGGCCGAGGTGGGTGGATCACGAGATCAGGAGATCGACACTATCCTGGCTAACTCGGTGAAACCCCATTTCTACTAAAAACATTAAAAAAAATTTAGCCGGGCGCAGTGGTGGGCACCTGTAGTCCCAGCTACTTGGGAGGCTGAGGCAGGACAATGGCGCAAACCCGGGAGGCGGAGCTTGCAGTGAGCAGAGATCGTGCCACTGCACTCCAGCCTGGGTGACAGAGCGAGACTCCGTCTGAAAATAAAATAAAATAAAAGGATATGCAGATCACAGAGAACCACATGAAAAGAGGTCCAACATCACTGGCCATGGAAATGCAAATCAAAGCCACAGTGATCACCACATGTCTATCAGAATAGCCAAAAAAATTTAAAAAAAAAATTAAAAAATACAGAGACAACCCCCCGTGCTGGCGAGGCTGTGGAGAAACGGGACATCCACTCTGGCTGAGTTTGGCAGTTTCTTAAAAAACTAAAAATGTGACCACAGCATGGCCTAATGACTGTACTCTTGGTCATTCAACCCAGAGAAGTGAGAACTCACGTTTACACAAAAACCTGTACATGAATGTGTATACAGCTTTGTTCATAGTATTTCATGAAGCAAATGAGTGAAAAAGGCCAATCCGAAGGTGTGACTTCACTTATCTAAGATCATCACAATGACAAAATTATACAAATGCAGATTAGTGGTTGCCAGGGAGTAAAGAGGGGTGAGGTAGGAGGAAGGCAGGTGCAGCCATAGAAGGGCAGCATGAGGGCCCCTCCTGGGACGGGCTGTTCTGGGCCCTGACTGTGTCAATCTCAGCACCTAGTCATGACACTGGGCCTGCTATTAGAGTTTGCTAAGAGGTTTCCTTTGGGTGAACCGCGTAAAGGGTATACTGCTCTCTCTATACCATTTATTACAACTGCCTATTATGAATCTATAATTACCTCAAAATAAAACCTTTATTTTATTTTATTTGAGACGGAGTCTCGCTCTGTTGCCCAGGCTGGAGTACAGTGGCGCGATCTCAGCTCACTGCAAGCTCCGCCTCCTGGGTTCAAGTGATTCTCCTGCCTCAGCCTCCCGAGTAGCTGGGACTACAGGCGCCCGCCACCACGCCCGGCTAATTCTTTTGTATTTTTAGTAGAGATGGAGCTTCACCATGTTGGTTAGGCTAGTCTCAAACTGCTGACCTCGTGATCCGCCCACCTCGGCCTCCCAAAGTGCTGGCCAAAGTGCTGGGATTACAGGCACGAGCCACCACTACCGGGCTATTTTTTTTTAAAGCGGGGGTGGGTGTTAATATCAGCATCTAGCTCTTGGAGTTACAAAATTATTGTATTAAAACAGCAGCCAGCACATAAGAAACCTCACAAAAGAGTCAGCTTAAAAAAAAAGGGCCAGCTTTTATTTTTTCTTTTACCTTTTCATGTCTGAGGAACTGTGCTGCCCACGTCCTAGCAGCTGTGCACTGGGCCTTCACCCACACGCCCACAATCCCAGGCTGTGGACCCCGGCAAGTCCATGGAGTAAAGGCACCTCCTGGGAGGGTGGGGGGCCTTTGCCCCCCTGGAAAGAGCCCCTCACTGGAGATGGCACAGAGCCCAGCACAGGCGAGACACGCAGTGCCATGGCGGCCCCTCTGTGTGTCCCTGTATCTGTGTGCCTGGGCGTTGCAGGCCTGCCAGGCTCTGGGAGCCCACGCACCTCCGATGCACGCCAATGGAAACACGGCGGCCGCCCCACCTGTTGCTCCTGGTCTCTCATCTCTCCCTGTCTGCCTGCAGCGTCGAATGCCACCCAATGTTGAGTAGGCCCGTGATGGGAACAGGGACACCATTCACTCCCCACACACTGTACTCCCAGAGCAAGGCTCTGAGACAGCAGGTGCTGGGGTGGGGCCGACAGGCAGAGCAGGAGGTGGCGCTCAGGAGCCCCCACCCTTGGACAGTGGACGGGAGGCTGCCCTGTGCCAGGGGATGTCCCTCCTGCCTGCAGTCTCACAGGGCCCCTCCTCCTCACCTGGTCCCACCCTTGGCCATTCGGGGTGCTTGTGGTCCAGTGCAGCTGTGTTATCAGGCCCAGAGGCTGACGACAGAGAAGCGTGAGAAAGGACCCACCGTCAGAGGAAAGGGGGAGAGCTATGCCAGATTCTACAAACATCAAACCATCTAACCATTTCGCACAATGCACCAGCAACAGCAGTGCCCGCATAGCCACAATGGACCCCGCAGGCCCGGCTCTGCATCCCACCTGCCCCAGGGTCTCGGGTCCATAGGGTCAGCACCGCCCACCACGAGAAGGCAGTCATCTGCCAGCCAGGAGGAGGGGCCTCGCCAGAAACCAACCCTGCCAACACCCTGATCCTGGGCCTCCAGCCTCCAGGACTGAGAAGGAAACGTCTGTTGTTGCAGTGCCCGGCTGTGCTGCTTTGCTCCAGCCTCCCCACCAGACCAGTGTCCAGTCCTTCAACGGAATGAGCCTGTCAGTAGAGGCTGGGCTTTGAGGTGAGCCAGCAGGGAAACCTCTCAGGGAGAGAGGAGGGCAAAGAGAGGCCAGCCTGGTGGGGAAGAAGCGGTGGGAGTGGAGAAGACACAGAGGCTGCACACAGAGTGAGGGGGGACCAAGGTGCAGGGCCCTCTTCAACAGGCTTCTGTGCTGTCAGGGGAGACAGGGAACGTGGCATTGGCCAGAAGGGCCTGCCCAGCCCTGGAGAAAGGAGCTCACAGCAGGTCGTGGAGAGGGCAGGGACTGGGTGGGGGGTGCTACCATGTGACCTGCTAGGAATGAATCTGCATTAGCGTCCGTCTGTTTGGCTGGAGTAGAGATGCTTCAGCACGGGTGGGGCTGCACACAGGCATGCAGGGTGGAGGCCCCTCCACTCTACAGCCCCACAGCCAGCACGTGCCTTCTCACCTCTTCTAGTCCAGGGCCCGAGAAGTCATTAGCAACCATTCTCACCTCAGTGTGAACCTGCAGCTCTGGACGCCAGTGTGAAGGAGGAGGAGGGGGCAGGAAGGGGTGTCCACCACCACATGCCCACAGGGGCAAGGCTCCCACCCTCCCGGGGTATGAACTTGAACCCCTTTGACCTCTGTGGGTGCATCTGCACAGAATGCAGGTCCCCTCCCCCCCAGCCACCGCACCACATCAGCCTAGCCATCCTCGCCAGCCACCACAGGCCTGGGACGCCCCTGGGTACTGGAACGCAGCAGCCCCAGCGAGCACCTGGGGCCTGAGCCTGGACAGGAGGCCACAGACGGCTTGGAACAGGCCAGCCCCCAAGAGGGGTGGCTCTTCTACAGCCAGCCTGGCACTGCCCGCCCAGCCTCCCAGATCCAGAGGCAGCTGCTCCAGAGGGAGTGGGGGGCTCCAGGGACTTCTCCCAAGCGAGATGAAAACACGGGTTTTTACGTGAAAGCTCCTTCTTTTTAAATATTGACAACAAGTTCAGAGCCCATCTCAGATCCCTGGCTATGCTCCTTCGGCCCACCAGCCACAGACCCAAAATTTGAAGCAGCCATGGGCCCTGAGAGCCCAACCTGCCTGGCCACGCACAGGCTGGCCACGGTCCCAGGAGTGGGCGTGTGCCCCCGCCACCACACAGCTGTGTCCCTCCCTTCTGTCCCCCACCCACAGCCAGAGATGGACACATCAGCACCACGGAGAGAGCCAAGCATGGCCAGTCCCAGGCCCACAGGCAGCCCTGCCCACCTACCCCATCCCTTCTGCACTGTCCCCTCAGAACTGGGTCCTGGACTGAGACTCCCTGAACTGTGACCTTCAAGGCTTCTCAGCTCACCCCAGCCTCACAGCCCTCAGCCCTGCTGCTCGCTGTCCCCACCACCACTCTCCCCGGACCCCGACCCCTCCACCTGCTGGGGCAGGAAATCAAGCCTCCAACTGACCCTCCTGGTGGGACCCCTGAAGAGAAAGGCACATAAGGGGGACTCTGCACACCTGCAGCACCGCCCACCGCTGGAGCCTGGCCTGCAGTCACTGTCGAGAGGAGAGGCTTGGAGCACAGAGTGGATCCTGGGGCACGGGGACTTTGCCATTGGCAGAACATGCACCCTGGGGGGCAGGGCCCTGGCTCCATCGTGCCCAGCAAGTACCTGGTCCATATCAGGGACAAATGAATAAAGAACAGACCACCTGGTCCAATCCCCACTTGCCTCAGGACAGCAGCCCAGACCCCCATGAATGACAAGAGTCCTTCTCTGGGTTGACCTGAAACCTCCCTATCTATCTCCCACCCATGTCCCTATCTCCCACCCATGTCCCTATCTCCCACCCATGTCCCCCGTCCCCCTGGGAAAGTCTGCGGTATCCAAGGGCAGCCCTGGGCCTGGGCTCCTTCTGCTCTCCGGGCTCCACAGTGAATGATTTGCAGAGAGGCCAACCCTCCCTCGGGTCTGCTGTGCCAGGCGGGCATATGAGAGACCCCAGTTGTCTGCAATGCTGGCCTGATGCCCCGTCCAGTGAGCCAGCCCTGCGCTGCTTCTATCCAGGAATCTCTGGATTTGGGCTCCTCAGGCAGCATAGCACACACGGAGATGCAGAGACCCCAGAGCAGACCCCACAGGACTGGAGCCTGAGGCCAGGGTCAGCCTCCCAAGCACAGCACAGCCAAGCCCCAGGTCTCACGCCCAGGCAGTGGACCCCCGCCCCACATAGAATCAGGAGACCCTGGGGGTTCCCAGTGGGCCCGGTTCTGCCCCCCAGTCAGGAGAGTGTTAAGAACCCTGAAATGCAGGAAGGAGGCAGAGAGGGAGGGGGGAGACACAGAGAAAGAGAGCGGGGGCGTAGGCCAGGCCCCCATAAAGACCCAGCCTGGGGCGTGTGCTGAAGAGGCGGGCAGGATCCCACCCTGCCAGAGCAGCACCTCCTCGGGCTGTTACATCCCCAGCATGGCCGCCAGCCTGTCCCCAGGGATGCAGAGGCTGTTACATCCCCAGCATGGCCGCCAGCCTGTACCCAGGGACGCGGAGGCCCGACGGGAGGCCACTGTCAGGAAGGGGCACCAGAGCTTGGTCACAGGGTCCTAGATCAGCAGGCACCTCCCGCCGCCCTGCCTGGTCCTCACAGCCACACCATGTGGACTGCACGTGGGCCAGGGCCCTGTATTGTGGGGTGGGGCACTGACACCACAGTACAAGGGGGGCTGTGGAGCCCATTGCCAGGCAATGCCTGGAGTGACCCCAGCCCCAGAACACGGGGGCTCCCCCTGCTTTCCAGAGACTTGTCAGAACTCCACTGGTTCCAGCCACACTAGGGGTAAGAGAGGGAGGATCAGGGCCTTCAAAGGCCATTTTCAGCCTCAGGTAGGGAAGCGGAGAGGACGTCTGGCAAACCCCAGCCCGACGCGGCACTGGAGGTTGGGGTGCTGCACCTCCCACAGGGCTGCAGTCCGAGGACCCCAGGCTGAAGCAGAGCCTGTGGCAGAAGGCTGTCCATCACAGCATGGACACGCCCAGCTCAGTCCATGCTCCGTGTCCTGGCCACTCGGGCTCAGTGTCTCTTGTCACCTGTGTTCAGACACAGTGTCAAGTCGCCTTGTGGGAAGGCAGCGTCCCTGGGCCACACACTTGCACGTGGGCCGCTGCTCCCCTGGGTGGACCCTCCTTGCCTGTGGGGACCCTCGTGGGGCCCTCAGCTGGGCCTGGCTCTCCCTGTGCCCGAGAAGTGCCTGCCACCATCTGAATCGGCCTGAGTCCACAAAGCCCAAAAGAACAGGAGGCCACAGTGGTTGCCCAGGAAGCTGAGGGTCAGCCGTGCCCCAGCCCCGAGCTCCGCTGACCAGACTCCCTCCTGGTGCAGCAGCCGCATGCCCACACCCTGTCTTCAACCCACAGGAGGCTGGGTCCGGGGAGGACGCTGGGCTCTAATTACACGTCCTGGAACGAAATCCCAGTTTAATTTAGACTAAAACAAGAAGCTGTGGTTGGAAAGTTCCCCAGGAGAGCCACCTGCCTGAGCCAGGACATGTTTCTCTGATGTCCCCAAGGACCATGAAGCAAAGCACCAGGCTACAGCCACGACAGGGGTGGGGACACCCAGGGCTTTGGGGTTCTGAGGGCCCTGACTTGTCACCCTGCCCATGTCCCTGACCCCCAGGTGGAACCAGCCCCACAGGGCCAGAGGCTGTGACAGGGGCTTCCTGAGGGGCCTGGGAGGGCAGAGGCAGTGATGTGGGGACAGGCTGTGACAGGGGCTTCCTGAGGGGCCTGGGAGGG
>NW_012102920.1:3514135-3523540 GCF_000951045.1 Mandrillus leucophaeus | reverse complement strand
GTGGGGACAGGCTGTGACAGGGGCTTCCTGAGGGGCCTGGGAGGGCAGAGGCAGTGATGTGGGGACAGGACTGGGAGCATGGACATGTCTGAGACTGGCTGGGGCATGGAAGGGTAAAGGCACCTGCACTGATGGATGACAGACTCTGGAGGCTCCATGGGGCTTCCCTTGGGCTCTGCCTTCTCTGGGCGTCAGAGCCCACCTGCCCCGTTCTCCAGCGCCAATCCCTGGTCCAAGCCCTCACCACTCCCACCTGGATCACTGCTTCCGGCTCCCACTCTCCTTCCCTGCCATCTACACTGCGCCCCCAGCACCCATCACGAGTCCATCGGGCCACACCTGTACTCAGAGCCCTCCAACACCCTAGCCAAGGCCGCCCCTGCCCCCGCCACCCTCACAGCCTCTCCCCTGCTGGAGCTACTCCCCAGGGGCCACTCAACCCCAGTGGAAGGACACAGCACACCCCAGCTCCCTGCAACACTCACGGCCTGCCTCGCTCGGGAGGACGCAGCCTCTGAGAGGGCAGGAACGGCCTGTTTTGTGCACTACTGTGTCCCCAGCAACTGGAACAGGGATGAGGAGGTAGTAGCTGCGCTCGACAAGCCTCTTCCTAAGGAATGAGTGAATGGATGACAAGGGACGAGGAAGGGGTGGATGGGGGGCGGGGCAGGAGGAGTGAGAGGCTGGGGCAGTGCATGGAGGGGCTTCCAGTCCACGCACTCACTCACTGCTCCCTCTCCCTCTGTCTCACTTCTTTGCACCCCACCTCGGCTGACGGACGTGCTTCTAAATTCAGTGGAAACTCAGACACAGTGAGAGAACTTCCACGCCACCCTTCCTGCACCTGCTGGCCTATGCAGATGCACAGGCCTGCACTCCCGGAGGTCCTGGACTCCGCTTCCCTCATGGCTCCAGGGCTGTCCCCTTTCTGTCCACATTGTCCGCTTGTCCTTCCCTCCTGGACTATGCACGTGGCATGGACGGGCTGTAAACCCCCAACTTTATAAAACTCTCCTGGCCTCCATCTCCCTCCTGCCTCTGCCCCGTCACTCTGCCTCACTTTGCTGCAAAACTCTCTAAAAGACAAGCATTGCCCATAGGTGCCCCCCACAGCCCCTTTCCTCCCATTCCCAGCAAGCCCTCGACCCCACCACGTGGCTGGACCAGCTCTTACCTCAGACCCACGGGGCGCAGTGCACAGCCTTGGGTCCTCTCGTGGCCTCTGAAGAGCAGAGCATGCTCTTCCTTCCCAGAACACCGCCTACAGCCAGGCTCACCTCCGCTGCTCCACCAACCTCACCACCAGCTGCCACTCGTAAGTCCAGGTGCCCTGGTCTCCATCAGAGGGCAGCTCTTCCTCCCCACTCCCCATTCCCTGGGGATCCTAGGTGGTCTCAAGCTCTGAAGATGACTGGGACACTCGTGTCCCTCGAATCGCCACCTCCAGCCACACCTCTTCCCAGGCTGCTAGATGGCTCACCCCTCACGCCCTCCAGTCCTTCCTCTGACGACCCTACGCAAAGTGGCACCCCCAGGCCTGCACCCTGCATGCTTTATCCCATTTCATATGTGAGAAAAAAAGCACGGAACGCATCACCATCCACTCATCCGTCCACCCGCTGACTGCTCTCTGGTGCACGCCTACGCCGCTGAGCACCACGCCAGGCTGCAGAGAACCCAGGCCCGGGAGGCATCTTGTCCCCAGAACATGGCCCAGCGGGCAGAGGTTCAGCTGTCTTCGTTCACTCCTGAGTCCTCAGCACCTGGCAGAGGCTCCATGAACACTGAATGAATGATGAACGGGTGGAGGGAGGGCCAGTAGCAGGGCAGCCCACCTGGCTGGACAGACACAGGGCCAGAGAGCTGAGCAGAAGGCAGGATGGTGGACGGGGCATGGACAGGAGGGCAGACAGAGGCAGGGAAGAGGCGGCCTTCCCACCTCCTCCCCACGACCTGAGGTCCTTAAGAGCTGCGTCCTGGCACTCAGCGGGACTCTTGCTGGGGTGAACTGCTGGAGCACACATGTCAGGCACCACCGGGCCCTGTCCTCACCCCAGGCCCACTCTGTGTGGGGAGCCGGCTCAGCCCCGACCCCACCCATGTAGCACGGTGTTCTTGGAAGCCAGGGAAGGGAAGCCTCACTCCTGGGCCCAGAATCTCTCTTGGCAAATGGTCCACTCAGACGACCACTGGAGATGGCCAGGAGCCAGGAGCCCTCCTGGAAATGAGGCAGAGTCCCGTGGCAGGGACCCAGCCACTGTGTCCTCACCCCGGCCCAAGCAAGTCAGAGGAGTTCCAGATGGCCACGCACGGGCTGACTCAGTCAGGAGCACGGCTGGCAACCGAGGGCCTGAAGGCCCTGGGCACACACAAAGGCAGGAAGCCGCCAACAGCCCTCACAGGCCTGGAGGTTTCTCAGAAGCACCCTCTGATCCTCACAGTACCCCCAGGCTGGGACCCCAGCCCAGGCCCCACAGCTGCTCCCCAGGACTGCAGGGGCCCGGCAGCATTAGAGCCAACTACAGCCGCCCCCAGCCCAGACGCACACATGCAGGCTCACGGAGGGCGCCCCCAAGTCTTGAGAGAGAAGCAAAGCGGAGACAAGGGGGCAGAGCGCCCACCTTCCCTCCCAGGTGAGAACAGAGGCTCAGAGCCTCCCCAGGCCGCAGAAGGCATGGACCCAGGGCCTCCTCCACAGCTCCACACCAGCCTCAGGAGCAGGGCGGCCCCAGCCGGCCTCTGAGGGTGCTCAAGGCTTTGCCAAGCAACAGGCCAGGGTGTCTGCCTCTCCCTCCAGCCCTCTGAGCACCAATTAAATAAACTCTAATTAAAAACAACAAACTAACGAGAAATACCACCCACTACTCACAGGCCCTTGGCTCACAGGGATGAGGTGAGGGCTCCTCCCTGGGCTCCCCATGGACCATCACTCACCCCACAGTGGACCCAGCCCCCTCTACACACAGATGCACACACAGGGGCTCACGTGTCCCCAGGTGCCCCACACGGGAGCAGCAAAGTGGCTCCCCCCGTGACTTGGAGCCAGCATGTAGCCCCGTGAGACACAGATCACCTCCCACCCGGGGTTCCCCGCACAACCCAGGCTGCCTGGAGGGAAGATGTGTGGAGGCGGAGGAACCTGGAAGCCAACGCAGCAACGCCCAGGCCCTGCTGCAGACACAGGAGAGCAGAGACGTACCCAGGCACAGGGAAAGAGGAGCGGCAGGAAGAACAGGAGAGAGAGGCAGAGAGACACCAAGACACCAAGAGGGCCAGAGACAGAGAGCGTGGAGAGGAGACAAAGGGCTAGACAGGCAGACTGGGAGGAGGACGGAGGGAGAGGGAGGCGAGGGAGGGAGAGAGGCCGAGAGAAACAGAGGAGGGAGCGGGGAAGAGGAGGGGGAGGAGAGGGGAAGGAGGAGCAGCCCTGGACTCAGTCTATGTGGGCTGGGAGATCCAGGGGTCCTGCCCAGGGCTTGCTGTAACTCCTCCTGCCTCCTCTCCTGGCCCTCAAGGGCTGACACACTCAGCACCGTGGACAGCGCCCCATGGGGCCCGGTCCTGCCGCCTCTACCCAGCTCCCCGCTGGCCCGCACCCCCCAACACTGCTTACACCCCAACAATTCATTACTTCAGCAGAGGCTCACTGTCCCCTCCCAGGTGCCCGCCCCAAGTGAGGCTCCAGGGACCCCCTGAAAAAAATAAGACACCATTGTCCTCAGGGACTTGGGTCCACAGGGAGGGAGAGAGGTAAACAGCTAGTGACTCCTGGGCTGCCTCTGGGAGTGCCCACTGGATGGGGGAGCACCCAGTCCTCTGAGGGGCCGCACTCTCCACCAGCCACCTCCCACCCCAGCCCCCAATGGGCATTGCTAGTAGTACCACAGACCCCCACGGGCCTTCCATAAACTCTACCCCAGGGCCATGCTGCAGAAAGGCATACAAGGCACCTGAGTGCTGCTGCGCCCAGCACATCACAGACAGCTCTGGGGGCTGAGCCTTCCGTGCAACCCCCACAAGCCCAGTTCTGTAAACACTGCCCTCACCCAGCAGGGGCCAGCCCCAGGCTTAGGAGCAGGCAGAGCAGATGGGGGCAGCACCCCAGGATCCAGCCAGGCAATGCAAGGCTCCCTCTGAGGGCCTCACCCAAGAGTCCAGAGGCTGTGTAGCTGACTGCTTCTTCCTCACACACACAGAGCCTTGAAGGCATGAGCCCCAGACTCGAGGACTCCACAGCCACCTCCCTCCTCTGCCCCCAGCCCAAACACCCCTCCACCTACCCTCCTGTGCACCAGGCATCTTGGGGCAGTCACTGGGTGAGAATGGGGCTCTGGAAGGAGAGCTCTCGACTGCTATGGGGCCTGCTCCCTCCTCTTCCATCTGGGCTCTGGGCCTCAGAACCATAAGGCTCAGGAAAGAGCAGACAGCGGTCCCTGGCCCAGCACAGAGCCTCTGACACTGAAGTGCTAACAGGCTCTGTGGGGCCAACTCCCCCAAGCACTCACTCCCCAGCCACCACTCTCCACACCAGAGCCACAGCCCAGCCCAGCTTCCACCTGCCAGTCAGAGAAGCAGGAAACAGGACTCACAGTGCCCACTGCACAGGTTGAGAAGCTGACACCCTGGAGGGTGGGGTGCAGAGCACTGGACCTGAGCTCCCATCCGGGCCCCTTAAGTCCACTTTCTAGATTTCCTGGTTATTTTGGGAATCGTAAGCTATTGTTAGGGAAAGTGGTTGAGGAGAAACTGCTGAAGCACCTTCCCGGCCCTAGGAACTGTGAAAGCACTTAATACACACAGCCTCATCCCAGGCAGCACAAGGGCTCTGAGCGAGGTGGACGCCACAGGTAAGGGTCTCAGGCAGGAACAGAACTCAAAACGCCAAGTGCCTCTCCCAGACCACAGGCTTGCGTCAGGCCGGAAGTCCAGCCCTCCTCCTCCCTAGGAAGCTCCTCACCTGGGCAGCAAAGCCACCTCTAGCAGGCGCCATGCTGGCTCAGGCCAGCCGTGGAAGCTGGTGGCCCCTGGCCTGTGGGCTCTGCAAGCCAGCGCCTTCTGGGGACAGGTCACTGTGATCCTCCCTTCAGTGAGCAATACAGCACTGGCACCTCTGGGAGAAGCACCCCCATCCCACACAGGATGGCAAACAGACTGCCTCACATTCATTCATCTCCAGCAGGGCTGTGGGGGGACCCCAGTGAGGAGACTGCAGCCACCCCAGCCCCACGGCGCAAATGAGCTTCAGACAGCAGACAGAACATGCCCGGGCCGCACACGCTGGGCCTCCCGGCCTCAGCTTGCCTACCCTGTGAGGACGACCACGAAGTCCATGACGTTCCAGCCGTTCCGCAGGTAAGAGCCCTTGTGGAAGACAAAGCCCAGGGCGATGATTTTGATTCCTGCCTCGAAGCAAAAGATCCCGATGAAATAGGGCTCCGTGTCGTCCTAGGAGAAGTAGAGAACAGCGGTCACCCCTGGCCCCTACCCGGTGCAGCAGCAGGCAGAGACGGTTGGTGAGGACCCCACCCCACCGTATGCAGGTCACAGCCATTGTGAGGGTCTGACCCTCCTCACCTTGCCCCCAACACCCTGCAGATTCTCCAAGGCGCCATTCCCATCACTGAGCCTGCTTGCCGTCTGCACGTGTCCCCTAATGGGATGCACCCCTGTTTACAGCAGCAACATCCCAGTGATGCCTGCGGGCCCCTGGTGCCTCCCACCCTGGCATCTCAGCTTCTGCCCACATCACAGTGGGGCCCCAACCTCCCTGCTGGCACCATGCAGTGGGCCTTGCTTCAGGGAAGACAGCGATGTAACGGTACTACTTGTGGGTGCTTACCAGGTAGTTTCTCCTGTATTAACTAGGGTGACCCTTTAATACCCCAGGAGGTCATCCCCATTCTAACATGAGGGAAACAGAGGCACAGAGACGCCCAGGAGCCAGGCAGAGGCCACAGCAGCCTCTGGGTGGGAGCCTGCACAAGGCTGCCTGGATACAGCTCAGGTTTTCTTGAACTCAGTCCAGCCCCGTTATGCATTCAACATGTACCCGGGTAACCAGAGCACGCACATCTCGGCAGAAAACAACAGAAACAGAGAAGCACAACCTCGGCCCTGAGGGTGCTGGGCGATGACCACCACATCTGTGAGGACCCTGGAGGGAGCGAGCCACAGTCCAGGCCTGAGGCTGGGAGCCACCCTGGGCTCAGATCACAGGAAGCCTCCCAGAGGGCGTGGCGCCTGCAGGCAAGGCTTCCACAGCTCGATTTTGAGAAAGGGATCCAGGTGGAGGGAACAGAGCAGACAAAGGAATGAAGACAGCTGATCCTAGAAAGATCGCTTTCCTGCACCCCAGGCTGAGCTCCAGCCAACAGTTACTGAGCACGAGCGCGCAGAGCCAGGCCCTTCCAGTGCCGAGCTGGGAGCAGCAAACAGGGTGGAGACAGGGTTGTGTGGAGCTTGGGGAGACCCCAAAGACTTCTCGTGAGCACATGGGTGGGGCTGGCAGGGAAAGGCCCTGTGCAAGGCAAGCCCGGGGAGCTGGGCTGAGGGAGCTGCACGTGCAGGGTTGGTATGGGGGTGTCGGACACCTGCACTCCGGGGCTGCTGCCTTAGGAAGCAGGTGAAGGGGTGGGGAGAGGAGGTCAGTGTCAAGGGCCTCCCCTGAGGGTTCGCCTTCAGGACTGTGGAGGTCACAGGAGGAAGCAGCTGCTGGGCTGCCAGGCGAGGTGAGTGCCACCAGTTCCACAGCCTGTGCCTTCCTCCCCAGGAAACCAGGCTCTCCAGGGCTCTCCCGCATCTGACTCCCACCTTACTCAGCCCGGGCTCCTCCTGTCCTGTGGTGTAGCTGGCCCAAGGCTTGGCTGGCAGTGCCTGGTGGAAGCTACCAGCACCCAGGGGTCCATCATGACCCGTGCTGACTCGCCCACACTCTTCCTGGCCTCGAGGCTTCTGGCCTGGTTTATTTAGGAGGGACCCCTTTTCCCAAGGGGTGAGGTTGCTGACCATCTGCCCAGGGGAACAGTGGGGCCCCAGCAGACAGAGATCTTCACAGCAAACTTCCTGGTGGAAAACAGAACAGGCCGATGCCTAGGAAGGACCAGCCAGCCCCCTCGGCTGGGAAGGAGGCCCCAGCCCAAGCCCTCTCCTCACAGCTCTGCCCTGCTCAGCCCATGGTTGATGGCTGGCTTAGGTGGGAGGGATGGGTGTGCAGACAGCCTGGTGTTGCACTGCAAGCTGGGGCCTGGTTCCAGGTAGCTCCAGAGTCGATGGGGGGGTGGGAAACAGCCCCGAGAGGCAGGGAACCCGGGAGGCCTCGCCCAGAGCCACGCTGGCAGACAACTGTGGGGCTACCCCTGCACCACCCAGCCTCAGCCTGCTCCGTGGGCAGCAGCACAGCCTCCCCTCCATCCCAAGAGATGCCTTTGGGACTAGGCTGGGCCTGCACATGGGACTAGGGCTTGTCAAGAGTTCCCCAGACCTCTAGGCTGGCCCAGGGCGAGCACGTTCTGCAGTTTTCCCAACAGGTTAGCTCGCCAGCCCTAGAAGTGTCCTCCCCAACCCATGACCACAAGGCAAACCCTCCCACACCTGCGAGGCAGGAACTTGCAAGACCAGACACCCACTGCCTAGCCTGGTCCCTAGGTCTGTGTCCCTCTGACCCTAGCCCTGCCCTGCTTCCTGTGGCTTGGCATTCAAGGCTCTCTGGCTACTTCCTCTCACGCTCACCCTCTTCTCCGGCCTCTAGAAAGCAAGGGGCCCCACCAGGCTCCTGCCCAAGTCCCCCAGAGGGACCATGACTCACGCCTGCCTCATGGCGCGGCTGGGCTGTCCACACTCCTCCCCCACACCCTGCCCTAACCCAGACCACTGGGTGTTCCAGACGGTGCTCCATGAAGACCTCCTCACCTCGGCCACCCACCACTCACCTTCTCCTGATGCCTCACCTCCAGGGCAGGCTCCCTGTATCCCCTGCTGCACTCCTGGGCCTGCGGTGGCCCAGGTTCAAAGGGAGTTCCGTTTCAGGGCTAAAGTCTGAATAGCCTTTGTCTCAGGATGCTAGTGGGGGCAGAAGCCAGGCTCAATGGAAGAGGGAGCAGCTCCTGACACCCCAGAGAGGCCATCTCCTGGACGTCTATGGCCCCGCAACCCCTGGGTCTACACTTGCTCTGCCTTCTGCCCTCCTGGAGGCTCCAGTCTTTAGGTGCACTCGGAACCCAGACAAGGGGCCAGGCATCAGGGAAGAGCAGGGACTGGGGGATGTGCTCTGACCTCAGAAACAGTGCCCACCTCCAAAATGCTGCCCTTCCTCTGACCCAGCCCCTCCAGAGACCCCACAGGGCTGGCCTTCCACCCCACTTCCTGTTGAGCCATGGAGACCTTGCCCTGGCACCCCGACTCACATAGACTTTACGCTCCAATGGGGGCTACCACAGGGGCCTCTTGGCTGGAATCTGGGGATGGGTAAAAATGATTTGGAATGTTTGAGAAGGAATGCTACCCACAGGATGGTGAGGCCTCCTGGAGAAGGGGTTCCAAGCAGGCTCGCACAAGACAACTTGGAGGAAGAGGCTCAGGGTTCCCACATCTAGGCCAAAGCCCATCTCAGCCCAGCAGGGCACACGTGGTGCTCAGAGCTGACCTTCCCGAAGACATGAATGCCCCTTCCCCACTCCAAGTTTAGAACATGGGTTCCTGGATCAAAGTCTAGCGCCGAAAGCCAGGACAGCCATTGAGGTGCAGGGGTAGCTCGTGGCACAGGGCAGACTAGCCCAGGGCTAACGTGGCCACGCCCAGGGCTGAGCCGGTGACCCCAGCTGCCCTGGCCCTCGAGGAAGGTGTTATCTGCCAGGCCTACCTTTTCCCTCAGCGGAGAGGGGCACTGCCCAGACGACCCTGCCCGAGGAAACTGTGTTCAGGCACAGACCCTAAGGGAGAGTGGAGTCGCGGCCTCCCCACCACCTTGCCCTCAGGCCCAGCCCGGCACTCACCAGCCGCTCGGACATGGGCGTTTTGTCCCCATCAGGGAGGTGCTGCTCCAGAGCCAGCACGATGCAGTTGGCGATGATGGTGGCCAGGATCATGTACTCGAACGGAGTGCGTGGGTTAAGGACTGGCCGGGAGGCGCAGCAGGGAGGGAGACACGAGGCCGAGGCCAGCAGCGCCCAGTGCAGCAGCCACCACCAGGCCGTCTCCGGAGGGGCTGAAACAGCTGGGTCCGGAGCACCCCTCCTGGCAGACGCGGCCTGGTCTCCCTCACTCCCTGCCCCCATCCCTAGGGGCGGCCGCGAGGCGGGGCCTCAGCAGTCTGGGCCGGGAGGCGCAGCAGGGAGGGAGACACGAGGCCGAGGCCAGCAGCGCCCAGTGCAGCAGCCACCACCAGGCCGTCTCCGGAGGGGCTGAGAC
>NW_012102920.1:3509651-3510494 GCF_000951045.1 Mandrillus leucophaeus | reverse complement strand
CAGCAGGTGTAGACAGCTCGTTCAGTGAGGAAGTCCCAGCAGCAGGTGTAGACAGCTCGTTCAGTAAGGAAGTGCCTACAGCAGGTGTAGACAATTGAGTCAGTGAGGCAGTGCTTACAGCAGGTGTAGACAGCTTGTCCAGGAGGGAGTGCCTACAGCAGGTGTAGACAGGTTGTCCAGTGAGACAGGGAACAACAGAGATGCAGCATTAAGGAGGGTTTTGTTTTGTTTTTTAAGGTAGGGGATATTATTGGACTTTGTATACTGATGGCAGTGACTCAACAGAAAGAAAAATTGCTGATGCAAGAAAAAGAGTGTCTTGCCTTGTCCAGGCAAGAGGGCACCAGACTTGGGACAGCTCGCTCAAGGTAGAGAAGGAAAAGCAGGTCGCACGATTGCAGGCACAGGTGGGCTGGAGGATTCATTTGGGGGAGGATGAGGGCTTTATTGTGATTATTCTACTTTCTCAGTGAAATAAGAAACAAAACAAGCAACTGAGAGCGAGACAGGGGCATCTGCAGGTTGGCAGAGGGAGGAGAGGGTTTGAAATGCTCATCCAGGGCTGCAGGGAAGAGAATCCACAAGAGGAATGTGTAGAGTTGACAAGAGTCTGGAGCTGGGGGTGACTAGGTCCGGGACAGAATGTGTGGTGGGCACTGCTGCACGATGCCTAAGCCAACGACAAGCCGAGCTTGTCACCCCTCAAGGATCCCCTCTTCCTCCGGACCCTCCAGCATGCTTGCTCACAGTCCCTCCCCCATCCCTCTCCGACCTCAGTGTCCTCCTGCTGCCCCCTGTCCCCTGCCGCCCCCTGTCCCCTGCCCCGTCCCTCACTCTCTCACC
>NW_012102920.1:3506556-3508128 GCF_000951045.1 Mandrillus leucophaeus | reverse complement strand
TTGGTGCCACGCGGACGCGCCTGTCGGGGGCCCCCAGCCCGGGTGCGGGACCTGCTGTTTCCACACATGGGGCTGGCTCTGGGATCTCAGCTCAGAGAAGCCTCTGACCGCCTTGCAGGCCACACCCCGTTAGGGAACCTGTCACGGTCACCGCCATCCCCCAGGCCTCCTTGAGCGTCCACCGCGGGCCGGCCTGTCCTGGGCTCCCAGCTCCGCCCTCACGGAGCTGACAGTTTTGTACAAAGCACAGCAAACATTTACGCGGCACTCACTTCGTGCAGGCCCGTGGATCCTCACGACCTCCGAAAAGGCTGCCCCGGGGTCGGGGAGACCTTCGGGAACGAGGGACCCTCTCGGACCTGAAGCTCGCAAGGCGCTGAGTGCAGAGTGAGGCCGGGTGCGGGCTGCGCCTTCTGAGAGCGAGGCAGTGCGCACAGTTCCGAGCAGAGGCGCGGGGGTCTCTGAAGGGTCCCTCGGGCTGCCGTGTGGAGTGTGGACTGCAGGAGACTGGGGTGCTGAATCACTTAGGATGCATTCAGAGGCAAACAACCCGCTTCCCAGCTCGCAGCAGCTTGCACGATGCCACTGTGATCTCACTGAATACGAAGCCACCGTCTCTCCTCCCTCCAAAATCCCCACCTACACTTTCTGCCCTCTTGCCTGTTGCCTCATGGCCCAGGGTGGCTGTCATAGCGCAGGGCATCACACCATTACACCACCATCGCAAACGGGAAGGAAGTGGCAGGTGTACAAAGGAAGGCCACTTTGTGAATCAGGTTACGATTTTCTTTCCTAACAAAGGAAAAGCTTCTCAGAGGCTCCCCCAGCAAGTGTCTCTTTAACCCGGTTAGGCCGCCCTGGGCCATGTGGCCGGCCCCGACTTTAAGAGGGTGGGAAAGTGAACATATGTCAAAGTGGACCAGGACAGCCAGCACCCACTAGGCGCGCACATAGTTGCCCCAAACAAAATCAGGGTTCGCTTAGCTGGGAAGCAGGTGCTAAGGCTGTCGGGGAGGCTGCCAACCGGCCTGTCACAGAAAAAAATCAGAGCCTAGGGAGGGGTTTTGATGGCAGTGCAGAGAGAGATGATGTGGTTTGAACATGGGGGCCATGAGCAGTGCCTCTCTCTCCTGGAGAGGGTGCATCCAGTGTGAAATGTGGAGGAGAGCTAGAAACCCAGGCTCTTCATTTTTGGTCTGAGTGTCTGTGTGGATAGGGATGCCTTTTGCCGAGATGGGGAAGATGTGGGGAAGAGCTTGTTAGTCACAGGGTGGAAATTAAGAATTGCCTATTGGGTACAGAAGTGGAGATGCTATGCAGGGGTGGAGTACCTCAAGGGATGCCCAGATGAGAGGCCACTGCTGCAGCCCTGCGCCTGGAGGCTGGGCTCGCCACATCCTCTCTGCCCTTCCCTCCATGCTGCGTGACGCTGAAACTGGCCTTCGAAGGCCACATCAGCCTGTTCCTTGACCTCTGGTTTCTGGTTATGCTAGGCCAACAGGAGCACCAAAGGCCCCTGAGGGAAGGAAAGAGCAAGGCCAAGGGTCTACTACTCCCCTGACTTCCTCCTGC
>NW_012102920.1:3505605-3506506 GCF_000951045.1 Mandrillus leucophaeus | reverse complement strand
ACTCCTGAGCGTAGGCAATCCGCCTGCCTGGGCTTCGCAAAGTGCTGGGATTACAGGTGTGAGCCACTGCGCCTGGCCCCATGCTTTTGAAATTCGTTTCTTTTCTTTTTTTTTCTAAACAGAGTCTGATGCCCAGATGAGAGGCCACTGCTGCAGCCCTGCGCCTGGAGGCTGGGCTCGCCACATCCTCTCTGCCCTTCCCTCCATGCTGCGTGACGCTGAAACTGGCCTTCGAAGGCCACATCAGCCTGTTCCTTGACCTCTGGTTTCTGGTTATGCTAGGCCAACAGGAGCACCAAAGGCCCCTGAGGGAAGGAAAGAGCAAGGCCAAGGGTCTACTACTCCCCTGACTTCCTCCTGCCAGGTCACCGAGGGTTGGCTGTGCACCTCAATAGAAGCTCCGGCCTTGTCAGGCACCCACCACTCTCCTTTCTCTCTCTCTGGTTCCAGTTCCTGCCTCCTCCCTTTGTTCCTGCCAGCGGGGGGTGGCATCACTCGGGGGTGGTGAGTCTTGGCCCCTGGGACTTCCTGCCCCTCGCACAGATCGCAGAGATTGTGGTAGACAGTCCCTTGCGAGTGTCATCCTGCCTGATGCATCACCACGAGGAAGTGACCGAAGTCAGAGACAGAGGATGCTGGTACTCCCTGAGAGTGAAGTCGGTGAGGAGGAGCAGCCAGGGCTGTGGGGCCAGGGCTGTGGGGGATGGGGGAAGTGCCCTGTCCCAGAGCCGAGGGAGGAGCACGTGTGGTCCATACAGATGAGGACAGACATTCAGCTGTCAGAGTGGAACGACAGAGGTGCTCATCACCCAGACAGCAGTTTCCACGGAGGAGCAGCCTCAGTGGGGTGGATTGAAGAGAATGAGTTGTGAGGAAGCCCCTATAGCAGGTGTAGACAGCT
>NW_012102920.1:3490497-3501356 GCF_000951045.1 Mandrillus leucophaeus | reverse complement strand
GCCCCCTGTCCCCTGCCCCGTCCCTCACTCTCTCACCCTCTGTCTTTCTCACCTGGCAGAATTCTCATCTGGAACCTCCAGAGGCACCCGCCCAGACTCCCACCGCTGGGGAAGGTCACAAACTGGACAGACTGGTGTCACTCTGGTTCCCCAGAAACTCCTCCGGGGTCCCGGAGTTGGTCACAGCCTTTGCGGTGGGAGGTGGTGGTTGTAGCCACGCCCCTGCTGCCCTCCACACCAGGCCCCTGCACCCCACCCTCCCACCACAGCACCTGCAAGCCCAACAGCGCTTCAGTGGCTCCTGCAATATCCCCTGTAGGTCTCAACCCTGTCACTGTGCGCTGGGTCCACTTACGGGGAAGCGGGGAGGAGAACTAGGAGGATTTTTTTTTCTTTTTATATAATTAACATTTAATTCTACAAATAATAATGGGCACTAGGGCTCTGTGGAAGACACAGAGGACCCCAGCATCCAAGCACGGTGCAGCCCCTCCCGGACCTCCGCGTCTCAGAGGCCACCACTGTCCGGAATTTTGTGTTCACCGTTCCCTTTCTCTCGGTACATCTACATGCAATTTATTGTGCAGTTGCGCATGCTTTTGAAATTCGTTTCTTTTCTTTTTTTTTCTAAACAGAGTCTCGATCTGTCGCCCAGGCTGGAGTGCAGTGGTGCCATCTCAGCTCACTACAACCTCTGCCTCCTGGGTGTAAGCAATTCTCATGCCTCGGTCTCTGAGTAGCTGGGACTACAGAGGTGCGCCACCACAACTGGCTAATTTTTTGTATTTTCGTAGGAGACAGGGTTTTACCATGTTGTCCAGGCTGGTCTCGAACTCCTGAGCGTAGGCAATCCGCCTGCCTGGGCTTCGCAAAGTGCTGGGATTACAGGTGTGAGCCACTGTGCCTGGCCCCATGCTTTTGAAATTCACGCAAGAGAGCTGAGCTGTTGTCTTCTGGTGCTGCGGCGTACCCGTGTTGTTGCGTGTAGCTATGAATCAATTGTTTTCACCACATATATTAGTCTATCGTGTGACAATTTATTGATCCATTCTACTTTGATGGAGATTTGTGCTGCTGTCCATTTCCTGCTATTTCAATTCTCCAACGGACATTTAATGTCATTCTCCTGGTGCTTGGACACGAGCCTGCAGATCTAACCCAAGGAGAGGAATTGCTGGGCCGTGGGACGTGCCTCTTGACCTCACTGGATGCTGCTAAATTAGGGCCCGAACTGCGGTGATGACCGTCCCACAGCATCTCACAGACCCTGGCCTACTTCGCGTCCTCTCCAACACCCCCATGCTATCGGCCTTCGTCCTCTCCAACAGCCCTGTGTCGTCGGCCTTCGTTCTCTCCAACACCCTCGTGCTATCGGCCTTCACATTTTTGCCAGTCTGGTAGGTATTTCAGGCCTCTCACTCTGTTTTAATCTGCATTTTCCTGCTCGCTAATGGAGTAGGGCATTTTCTCACATTCATTGCCCATTCACGTCTTCCCCTTTGCCAAAATGCCTGTTCAAATCTTCCACCCACTTTTCAACTGGATTCTGTCTCTCCTTCTGATTGATTTGTCGAAGTCCTCACACGTTCTGGGCACAAATCCTCCATCAGATGTGTGTAGCTGCAGTATCTTCTCTCACTCTGTGATTTGTCTTTTGCTTATTTTGTGATTCTTTTGATATGTAGAAGTTCCTCATTATACTGTAACCGAAATATATCCAGCTTTTCCCTATGTTTTGTGCCTTTTGAATCCTAGGAAATTCTTCCTTTGTTCATTGTTGTGAGAGATTCTTTGGGAGATTTGAGAATAGATTCTCCTATGTTCTCTTCTAAAATTTGTGCAGTTTTGCTTTTTCTATTTTAAACCACTTGCAAATGATTTTTCTGTGCGATGTGAGGCAGGCACCATTTTCATCATCTTAATATAATTAAATTGTCATGACACCATTCACAGAAGGGCCCCAACTGTCTGCTCTCCGCTCTGCTCAGACGAACTCTTCATCCGCTCTGGGCCAATACTCCCTGCATTGATTACAAAAGTCTTATTAAAAGGTTAATGCTTCTACCTGGGTTCTTCTTTGAATTTTTTTTTTTTTCCAGACAAGACCTCACTCTGTCGTCCAGGCTGGAGTGCAATGGCACAATCTCAGCTCACTGCAGCCTCCACCTCCCGGGCTCAAGTAATCCTCCTACCTCAGCCTCCCGAGTAGCTGGGACTACAGATGTGCACCACCATGCCCAGCTAATTTTTGTATTTTTTATAGAGCCAGGGTTTGGCTATGTTGGCCAGGCTGGTCTGGAACTCCTGAGCTCAGGTGATCCACCCACCTCAGCCTCCCAAAGTGTTGGGATTATAGGTGTGAGCCACTGCGCCTGGCTAAATTTTTGCTATTCTTGACCCTTTATTTGCCCTTATAATTTTTAGTATCGACTTGTCAGGTTATATACATGCACACAGTGGACTTTTGACAGGAATTGTATAGAATCAATAGATAAATTTGGGGGAAATATATATTTTTGGTATTGAGGCTTTCAATCGATATGCAATATATATGTATTAATTATCAGGGTCGTTGTTAGTTTATCTCATAAACTTTTATAATATTCTCCATCAAGGTCCTGAACATTTATACTCTATTTATTTCTAAGTGTTTCATATTTTTCACACCACTATGAAGTATTCCATTTTTAAAGTTGCATTTTCTGTCACTCGTTTAGAAACCCAGTTATTTTGGGCCGGGCGCGGTGGCTCATGCCTGTAATCCCAGCACTTTGGGAGGCCAAGGCAGGTGGATCACCTGAGGTCGGGAGTTTGAGACTAGCCTGACCAACATGGAGAAACCCTGTCTCTACTAAAAATACAAAATTAGCCAGGCGTGGTGGTGTGCACCTGTAATCCCAGCTACTCAGGAGGCTGAGGCAGGAGAATTGCTTAAACCTGGGAGGCAAAGGTTGCAGTGAGCTGAGATCGTGCCACTGCACTGCAGCCTGGGCAATAAGAGCGAAACTCTGTCTCGAAAAAAAGAAAGCGAGCGAGTGAGAGAGAGAGAGAGAGAGAAAGAATCCTAGTTATTTTGTATAGTGATTTTATGTAGAGCAACATTTCTAAATTTCCTGACTGAGTCTAAAAACTTATTTTTAGATTTCTCTGTGTTTTCTATATAGATATACCAAAACAATACTTCTTTTTTCTTTTTCAATTATTATAACTTTTATTTCTTTTTTATCTTCCTTGCTAGCTGAGACTTACTATGCAAGTGAGTACAACGATGTACAGAAATGTGATAGTGGGAACCTGTCCTGTTCCTCATCTTAAATAAAATATACTCAACCTTTCGTACTTACATGTGATGTTTATTATATTCTTTTGTTTATTTTTATTTTGATTTTTTGAGACAAAGTCTCACTCTGTTGCCCAGGCTGTAGTGCAGTGGTGTGATCTCGGCTCACTGCAACCTCAATCTCCAGGGTTCAAGAAATTCTCCTGCCTCAGCCTCTCAAGTAACTGGGATTATAGGCGTATGCCACCATGCCTGGCTAATTTTTTTTTTTTTTTTTTTTTGTATTTTTAGTAGAGATGGGTTTTCACCATGTTGGCCAGGCTGGTCTTGAACTCCTGACCTCAAGCAATCCACCTGCCTCGACCTCCCAAAGTGCTGGGATTATAGGCAGGAGCCACCACGCTTGGCCTGTTATGTTCTTTTTCTTTTTTTTTTTTAGACGTAATCTCGATCTGTTACCCAGACTGAAGTGCAGTGGCACTATCTCAGCTCACTGCAACCCCCACCACCTCCCAGGTTCAAGAGATTCTCCTGCCTCAGCCTCCTGAGTAGCTGGGATTGTAGGTGCGTGCCACCACACCCGGCTAATTTTTGTATTTTTAGTAGAGATGGCGTTTTGCCATGTTCGTCAGATGGGCCTTGAACTACTGATCTCAGGGATCTCAGGGTGATCCGCCCACCTTGGCCTCCCAAAGTGCTGGGATTACAGGTGTGAGCCACCGCGCCAGGCCTGTTCTTTTTTAAAAAGACGACACCCTTCATCAGGTCACAAAGTTCCCCTCTAGTCTTAATTTCTAGGAGTTTTTCTCATGAATAGGTGATAAATTCTGTCAAATGCTTTTTCTGCATTGAAATGACCTAATTTTTCTCCTTCAATGTGTTAAGGGAATGGCTTACATTAACTTATTTCCTGAAGTTAAACCAACTTATAATTCCTGGGGTAAATCAAACATAATCATGATTCACTGTGATCTTTGCATACAATTCAGATCTGGTTTACCAATAACTGGTCTAGACTTTTTGCAGCTGTGCACTGCACCATTCTCATCAGGTTTTGATATCCAGGTTACACTAGTCTTGTAAATGAGTTAGAACATTTCTATAGGGAATTTATATTTTGAAAGTTCAGTGGAACTCACTGACTGGGCCTGATGTTTTGTTTGTGATGTTAATTACTGATTCTATTTCTTTAAGACTTATTAAGACTATTCAGGTTCTCTATTTCCTCTTGAGTCAGAGTTAGCTTAGTTACATTTTTCTAGAAATGTATTGGCCTAAAATTGTTCACATTATCTTTTAAATCTATGTTATATCTATGGCTGTGTCCACTTTATTTATTTATTTATTTATTTAATTTATTTATTTTTTGAGACATGGTCTTGCTCTGTCACCCAGACTGGAGTGCAGTGGTGCAGTCACAGCTCACTGCAGCCTCAACCTCCCAGGCTCAAGCCAGCCTCCCACCTCAGCCTCCCGAGTAGCTGGGATCACAGGTGCATGCCACCATGTCCAGCTAGTTTTTAAATTTTTGCCGGAGACAGGGTCTTGCTATGTTGCCCAGGCTGGTCTCCAACTCCTGGGCTCAAGTGATCCTCCCACCTCAGCCTCCCAAAGTGCTGGGGTTACAGGTGTCAGCCACTGCACCTGGCCTACTTTTAAATTGTTTATTTATGCTCCCCCTTCCCCACCTGCCCAGAGGCTGGCCGTTCTGATTAGTGTCGCCAAAAAACCAGTTTTGGTTTGATTGTCTCCAGTGCATGTTCGTTTCTGTCTGATCAGTGCTTCTCTTTATACCTCTTTGTTTCAGGTTGATTTTGCTTCTTCGGGTGGATGATGAGCTAATTAACTTTCAGCCTTTCTTTTAAAAACACACACATAGGACATGATTGTTATTTTAAACAGTTGCAGTTTCCTTGGAAGTGTGCCTCATAGGCCTCCAACTATGGGAATGTCATGACCAATGGCCTCAGCTCTTGTGCTGAGAATCTGCCTCTGCATTTCTGCCCAGGCCACACTTCTTCGGCTCAAGAACTCCCAGGCAGCTTTCCTGAACATTCCTTAGGTTGTTCAGTGATCTAGGTCTAGGGAAAGAAAGTCAACCTTCTTTCCCTCTCTTCCTCTCTGGAAGTTAGAGCCACTCACATTCTGAAGCTCTTCCGGGTTTCTTAGCTACCTCCGTGCTTCATCTCTAATAATAACAACAATATCTAATCTTCAAAATCTAATAAAATCTTCTCTCTTTTTTTGAGAGGGCTTCATTCCCATCACCTAGGCTGCAGTACAGGGGCGTGATCTCGGCTCACTGCAAACTCCACCTCCTGGGCTCAAGCAACCTTCTCACTCCAGCCTTCCAAGTAAGTAGGACTACAGGCACACACCACATGCCAGGCCATGCCAGGCCTGGGACTACCGGCACACACCACCACGCCAGGCCTGGAACTACCGGCATACACCACACGCCAGGCCTGGGACTACAGGCACACACCACATGCCAGGCCATGCCAGGCCTGGGACTACCGGCACACACCACCACCACTCCAGGCCTAGGACTACAGGCACACACCACCACGCCAGGCCTGGGACTACAGGACTACAGGCACACACCACCACTCCAGGCCTAGGACTACAGGCACACACCACACGCCAGGCCTGGGACTACCGGCATACACCACACGCCAGGCCTGGGACTACAGGACTACAGGCACACACCACTATGCCAGGCCTGGGACTACAGGACTACAGGCACACACCATCACACCAGGCTAATTTTTTTTTTTTTTTTTTTGTAGAGACAGTGTTTCACCATGTTGCGCAGGCTGGCCTCAAACTCCTGAGCTCAAGTGATCTGCCTGCCTTGGCCTCCCAAAGTGCTGGGATTGCAGGCATGAGCCACCACACCCAGCCTTCATCATCTAATAAAATGTAACCGAATCCTTATACCTTTATCCCATCTGCATCTCAGAAGACCTGGACTAACGTAAGTGGCGTAGGAGAGGATCTGGGACTGTCCTGCCCACCACCCAGAGGGTGCAGAGGCTGCTGTCCTGGTTGGCTGGGAGGTCAGGTGGTCCCTGACACACGGTGGGAGCTTTCTCCACTGGGAAAATATCTCGGTGGAGTGCAGTGCTGTGGCTGGTGGGATGATGGGATGACACAAGCACCTGAAAAAGTGGGGCGGAGGAGTAACCAAGCCAGCAGAGACAGGACAGCAGGCTGCTTCCCCATACTGAGAGCTATTACCAAGCTCGGTGTGAGACTGGAGTGCCTCTACCACAGAGCTAAACAGGCACTTAACCGGAGTGAAGGGCCACCGGTGGGTCAGCTCTGCAAAGGTGGAAAGTCAGGGTCCCCTGGTGAAAACCTGGGTCCCTCCAGTCCTCTGGAACCTCTGGAAGTGCACAGGTCCTCCTGCCCCATGAAGGCGCGCACATCTACTGTGCTGGAGACGTTAGGGATTCACCTTTCTCACCAGGAAGTAAGTGCTCGCCTGAGGAGCTGTCCCACCTGCCTGCCAGGCCAGTTGCGAGGGCTAAATGCCAGCACAGACCAACGGGAAGGGGCAGGGTGCTAAGCCTGCAGAGGGAGAAAAGGGCTGCACAGCTGGGTAATTGCCAGAACTGGTTGATGGCCCCAGTGGGGCAGAAGAGAAGCTCCGGGATGGGAGGGTGAGGGGCGTGACCAAGGGCCTGGAAACATTTGCTGCAGTGGGGTACTTTCTCAGGACCCAGGAGGTGGGGAATACTTGGAATGGCTCTTGAAAACCTTGACAAAAGTGGTAGCCAGCTTGCAGTGAAGCAGAAACTCCCAAGTTCTCTGCCAGCTGGTAGAGGAAGAAATGGGGTGGAGGGAGGTGGGTGTGCAGGAAGCCCTGGGGAAAGCACCAGCATCAGCGGGAAGTTGAGGGGTTCCCCCTCTGCAGCCTGTGCTGACGGTGGGAGAGGCAGCTACAGATCTGGGCTCCCTAATCCCCATGGGGAGGATGAGGCAGGCGGCCGCCGAGGGGCTTAGGGGCAGTAACGGGGCGGTAACACCACACGGTGCCCTCAGGGGTGAAACCAACAGGGGGACGCTTCACATGTAAGAGTCGAACAGAGGGCAGGGGCTGAGGGGCTGCCCCAGCAGGAAGTCACACTCCCGTGCTGTTTCTGGACATGAGCCAGTTTTCAGAATTGGAATCCACTGACGGAAGAGAAGCTGGGAGCCTGGAAGGAGCTGTGACGTCCGGCAAGTTAATACCTGGCCCTTCCCAGGGGCTCTGGCTGCTTCCCGGGGGAACTGCAGGGAGCATGTGGCGCCTTCGCTCTAAGTGCCTTGCAATTTAAAGAGACAGCTGCGTATTACAATAATTACAAATCCTGCTGGTGACCCACAGTGTGTCAAGATGTAATTTGTGACAATAACAACATAAAGGGGATGGTACCACGGGGGAGCAAGGGTTTTGTAGACGACTGAAACTAAGCTGGAATTTCAAAACATTGAGAGGACTCATTGAAACCATGTTCAAACAAAACCTTGAACATGAATGTGCATCTGTCCCTCCAGGCCTGGCCTGGACAGCTCTGGCCCTCATCAGAGACGCCTCCTTGGCTGAGCGTTCCTGTCACAGGCTCTGCCTCTCTTCTTGGTGTCCATGCTGCGGAGTCCTAACGAGGGAAAGAAGTCAGACGAGCGGGACCCGGGGAAAGCAAAAGAGAGAGCAGAGAAGCTGTGAGCCTGCCTTTCTTCATGGTCCGGGACACACGGCCCTCCTGTGCAAATCACAATCTTCCCACGCCCAGCTATCCCCAGACCCTCGGCTGATAGAAAAATGCGTTAGCTCCCTGCAACCTGGGTGTTATCGCACTGCACATGGCCCTTCTCCAGCACAAGCCCCATCCAATAAAATCCCCCGCACGCCTTCGTCTCTTGCTGCCAGCGCCTCTCTTGGTGATTTGCCCATTGCTTTCTTGCAACGTATTTTCCTACTTTCTCTCATAAATCTGCCTTTCTTTACCTACAACAGTCTTGGTAAATTCTTTTTACTGCCCATGCCACCAACCCCAGTTAGTTGCTACCTGCAACACACAGCACTTTTAGTTACATAATTATTCATGGGACATTCTGTGAGGGTGAGAGCCCAGCCTGCTCTAGCATGATGCTGGTGGCAGGGCATGAGAACTCCTGGCTACGTGCCAAAGGTCACTGACTCCTCTCACCCCTCAAGCCCAGCCCGTTGCCCTGTCCTGCCTCTTCCAGGTTCCAAATCACCCCTTCCCTCACTGCTGCCCACATTGGCCTAGCCTGCCATTCCAGCAGGCAGTCACAGCACCACGCAGCCCTCGCCTCTCCCCAGCCCCTTCTCCACATCCAGAGTCTTTCTAAGGCACAGTTCTTACCACGTCCCTCTCCCTTTCACTCCAAGTCCCAGCTCCGTGACAGGCTTGTGGGGTCTACAGCAGGTGCACCTCCTCTCCCACGCCTCTGCCAGGCCTCGTGGCTGGATGGATGGATGCTGCTGAACGCTGCACTCCCTCAGAGGTTCCCGCTTCCCTCACAGGCCAGACTCCAGGGCAGCCTCGCCAGCTCCATGAGTCCACCAATGGCCTCTCAGCTCCAGCACCACTGACACGTACGGTCCAGGAACTCTGTTGGGGACGGCTGTCCTGTGCACTGTAGGATGTTTAGCAACATCCCTGCCTGATACCAATAAGTGCCATACACTCCTTCGGCTGTGACAACCCAAACTGTCCAGACCTTGCAAATGTCCCCTGGGTGCAAAATCGTCTCCAGCTGGGAACCACTGCTCTGTCCTGGGAGTTTCCAGATCCATAGCTCAGTCCAGAGTCTTCTCCTGAGATCCAGACCTGAGGATTCATTTGTTTCTGGACATTTTCCCCTGGAGAAATGGGAGTGTAAGGAAATAGAAATAGTCATAACAAAGCTAATCTGAAAGAATAGACAAAGGAAATGCTGAGTACAGCACAGAAAAAAATAAAGAGGGAAAAAAATAAAGAGGGACTTGTCCAGCCATATAAAAATGTATGATAAAGTGACAATAATTAAACCATACAGTATATATAGACCCCTTAAAACAAATTATAGGCCAGGCGCAGTGGCTCACGCCTATAATCCCAGCACTTTGGGAGGCCAAGGCGGGCGGGTCACCTGAGGTCAGGAGTTCAAGACCAGCCTGACCAACATGGAGAAACCCCGTGTATACTAAAAATACAAAATTAGCTGAGCGTGGTGGCACATGCCTGTAATCCAAGCTACTTGGCAGGTTGAGGCAGGAGAATCACTTGAACCCAGGAGGCAGAGGTTGCAGTGAGCCAAGATTTTGCCATTGCACTCCAGCCTGGGCAACAAGAGTGAAACTTCGTTTCAAAAAATCACGAGGTCAGGAAATCAAGACCATCCTGGCCAACATGGTGAAACCCCTTCTCCACTAAAAATACAAAAATTAGCTGGGCATGGTGGTGCATGCCTGTAATCCCAGCTACTTGGGAAGCTGAGGCAGGAGAATCACTTGAACCAGGGAATTGGAGGTTGCGGTGAGCCGAGATGGTGCCACTGCACTCCAGCCTGGCGACAGAGGAAGACTCCGTCTGAAAACAAACAAATAAACAAACAAACAATCAAAAAATACCACTAGCTAGGTTGATGCAAATACAAAGTAAAATTACTAGAAGAACAAAAAGAGCTAAGAATTTTGTAATCCTAAAGTAGAGGAAGCCCAAGTGAGACACCAACACTGGAAGCCTCAATGCAGTGGCACAGCAGAATCACCTGGGAGCTTTGTAAAAGTGAAAGCCTGTTAATACTGCATAGCCAGGGCTAAATTAGATTTAAACACTGGTAAATTAGATTATAGAAGAATTTGAAATTCTTGTAAGACAGGAGCAAAAAAAGCACTCAAAGGCAAAAAACAAAACAAAATAAAACCAAAAAACCATCATAAGCAAAGTAAATAAACACTTTGGAATATTAGCAATCCATAAGACTAAGAGTGGATTTGCTTGACATTCACAGAGCTGCTTAAGATCAACAATAAAAAGATTGATGATTCAACCAAAAATAGGCAAAGAAGACGACAAATTGCCTCACTGGGAAAGACCTACGCAATCATGAAAGAACTTGCAATTACAAAACAATGGGACATTTTAGGCAGGCAAAGGCTCAGAAGTTTTACGGTGCCCAGTGAGATCATCTGTGAGAATGAAGAAGCAATACAAGGTTTGGACCCTGGAGCCAGATTGCCAGGTCGTCAAATCATGGCTTTTTCATTGACTAGCTATATGACCTGGGGCGTGATCCTTGATGTCTGTTTCCACATCTGTTAAGGAGAGGGTAGTCCTCACCATATAGGGTTATTATGAGAAGTAAAGGAGTTCATATTGGTAAAGCACTTAGAACAGTGCCTGGAAACTATGTTAAACAGTAAAAGCTTGGCCGGGCGCGGGGCCTCACGCCTGTAATCCCAGCACTTTGGGAGGCCAAGGCAGGCAGATCACGAGGTCAGGAGTTAGAGACCAGCCTCGCTAATACGGTGAAACTCCGCCTCTACTAAAAATACAAAAAATTAGCTGGGCGTGGTGGTGCA
>NW_012102920.1:3487528-3489402 GCF_000951045.1 Mandrillus leucophaeus | reverse complement strand
TGGGCAGATCACGAGGTCAGGAGATGGAGACCATCCTGGCTAACACGGTGAAACCCCGTCTCTACTAAAAATACAAAAAATTAGCCTGGCGTGGTGGTGGGCACCTGTAGTCCCAGCTACCCAGGAGGCGGAGGCAGGAGAATGGCACAAACCTGGGAGGCAAAGCTTGCAGTGAGCCGAGATCGCACCATTGCACTCCAGCCTGGGTGACAGAGCGAGACTCCATCTCAAAAAAAAAAAAAAAAAAGAGAAAGAAAGACAGATAGAGAGAATGAGAGAAAGGAAGAAAGAAGAAAGAAAAGAAAGAGAGAAAGAAAGAGAGAAAGAGAGAGATGGGGGAAGGGAGGGAGGGAGGGAGGAAAGTTTTGTATGTATTTGCTTCTGGCCATGATGTAGTAACTACTATTAGATAATCCTCCTGGCATAAACCATAAAACTGGGCAAAAATATATAAAACTGTTTGCAGACATTGGACAACAGAAAGTACATGACACTGATCCCTGAAGAAAGAAAAACAAGTCTTTCTATTTTGTTTTGTTTTTTCCTTTTTTTTTCTCTTAAAACAAGTCATTTTTTTGTTTACAGTCACCCTGCCTGGCTCTCTAGGGACAATTTTCTAACCACAGCCTGAGGAGGAGGACACCAAAGGAAGTCCAGTCCTCCTATTGAGATTACAGGACAGAGGGTGGAAGGTGGGGCAACAAAGGAGGCTGGAATTTGAAGCGCAAACTACCAGAAAAGAAGGAGCCACACAGCAAAAGAGCTTCAGAAATCTGCATAGGTGTCCCCTTGAGTCTTTGGCTGAATATGAAGCTGGGCATGTGTAGAGTGAGACTCCACAAAGTGGGGCAAAGAAAAACTGCAGGGGAACTCCGACCTGAACAGTCACCTCAGCTCACACAGGACAAGCCAAGGTGCAGAAAAATTGCTGAAAACTCTGGCCATTCAGCAGAAAACCCAGAAAGGCCATGCCTTAAGTGTAGAACTAAGTTATCCATAGAATAAAGGCTATTTGAGACCTTCCCTAACAAAACTTTAAAAGAAGACTAGAGATGATGAAGTTGATCTCCAAGTAAAGTAACCACTTACCAAGCAAAACTCAATAAAAGGAAGATGACAAATCCAAACACTTAATAACATAGTATTCATACTGTCCAACACTCAATCAAAAATTACTAGACATGCAAAGAGGTGGAAAAACATGACACAAATGAAGACAAATTAGTCAACATATACGAAACCAGGTATGACAGAGATGACAGAATTACAATATAGAGAATAAAAGGAGGGGCTGGGCATAGTGGCTTGTGCTTATAATCCCTGCACTTTGGGAGGCTGAGGCAGGAGGATCATTAGAGGCAGGAGTTTGAGACCAGCCTGGGCAACAAAGTGAGGCCGTGTCTCTACAAAAAATGTTAAAATGAGCAAGGTTTAGTGGTGCATGCCTGTAGTCCCAGCAACTCAGGAGGCTGAGGTGGGAGGATTACTTGAGCCTAGGAGTTCAAGGTTATAGTGAGCTATGATTGCACTGCTGTACTCCAGCCGAGGTGACAGAGACTCTATCTCAAAGAAAAAAAAAAAAAAGAGAATAAAAAGAGCTATTAAAAATATGTTTAAAGATTCTAAAAAAGATCAGGCACAGTGGCTCATGCCTGTAATCCCAGCATTTTGGGAGGCTGAGGTGGGTGTATCACTTGAGGCCAGGAGTTCAAGACCAGCCTGGCCAAGATGGGAAAACCACGTCTCTACTAAAAATATGAAAAACTAGCTGGGCATGGTGGCATGCACTTGTAATCCCAGCTGCTTGGGAGGCTGAGGCATGAAAATCACTTGAACCCAAGAGGCAGGTTGCAGTGAGCCAAGATTCTACCACT
>NW_012102920.1:3483842-3487246 GCF_000951045.1 Mandrillus leucophaeus | reverse complement strand
AGGAGGCTGAGGCAGGAGAATGGCATGAACTCGGGAGGCGGAGGTTGCAGTGAGCCGAGGTCGCGCCACTGCACTCCAGCCTGGGTGACAGAGTGAGACTCCGTCTCAAAATAAATAAATAAATAAATAAATAAATAAATAAGATTTTAAAGGAAAACATAAACCTGAAGAAGTAACAGAGAGTGAATCTCAAAAGAGAAGTTGAAGCTATAAAATATAAGCAAATGGAATGTCTAGAGCTGAAAGTTTTTATTTCTAAAATAAAAACTTCACTGGATGGGTTTAACGGAAAATGTGATTTGGGGAGGCCAAGGTGGGTAGATCACCTGAGGTTAGGAATTCGAGATCAGCCTGGCCAACATGGTGAAACCCGTCTCTACTAAAAATACAAAAATTAGCCAGGCATGGTGGTGCGTGCCTGTAATTCCAGCTACTTGGGAGGCTGAGGCACGAGAATCACTTGAACCCGGGAGGTGGAGGTTGCAGTGAGCCAAGATGGCGCCACTGCACTCCAGCCTGGGTGACAGAGAGAGACTCCATCTCAAAAAAAAAAAAAAGGCCAGGATGGTCTCGATCTCCTGACCTCATGATCTGCCCATCTCAGTCTCTCAAAGTGCTAGGATTACAGGTGTGAGCCACTGCACCTGGCTGTCATCTTTCTCTTTACTACAATAATTTAAAAAGCTGAACAAATTTAAAATAAATTACTTTTCTTGAACTTGTCAGAGAATTAAGGTCACAAGACAAACTGCCACCCTGAAATCTGGAAGTACTGGCAAGTACAAAGAATCACTGCTGAGATCAGCTTACCTGGATCAGAACCTGCTGGAGCCATAAATTGATAAGAACACTTAATAGTAACTTTGAAAAATTGCTACATGCTGAAAAATTGCAGCATGTTGACTAGCACAAGAATGAGAAACGTCTAGGGGTTTCAGCCTTAGGATGCCCCCTCCATACTTCTATGGCTTTTATCTCCTGGAATCTCACCAGATTCTCACAGTAAAGAGCCAAGAGAAACTCCTTATGTTTCTAACAATGGCAGAGGGGCAGGGGTCGGTAAAAGTAACCATTTTGAGATATTCCCAGAGTGATCTGGAAGATAGCTGACTAGAGGTACTCAATGCTCATCTCCCCCACAAAGAAGAGCCAAAACATCAAGTAAATAACTACATTCTGAGTGGGATATCTAAGGGAGGACACTGAAATTCAACAAGGAAAAAACAAAACCCCCCTGTAAATTCCAGATGGCAACATAGACAGGGAAGCAAAGCGTCTGTCCAGGATTGCCTCAGACCCAAGAGAGACTCCCCATTTCGGGGAAAAGGAAAGTGTAGATCCCCAGCAGTCCCCGTTACCAATGTGGATGCCTGCGATGCTAGCTACAGGAGAGCCCCACTGTCCTCACAGGCCCTGAGCCCAGTAGAGGGAACTGCCAGGAGTCCACATAGTTGCATTGCTCTGGAGAACCAGCACACACTGCCCCCTGCACTCCCAGGGACCCAAGCTGCAACGGCACATTGCCATTTTGAGAAGAGAGCCACTGCTGGAGTGCCTCCTGCCCTAAGCGCCAAATGCCCCTGCATCTCCTCATCCATGAGGCCCCACTTCCATCCTATCATACCCCCATACAAGGCTGCAATGCCAGGACCCCACCTAGACCCAGTGGTGTAACCATCACCCAGCACTTGAGCCCACACAGCACCCTGCACCCCCAAGGAACCAGCAGTCCAGCACAGCAGGAAGGTTGTCCCAAAGACTGGGAGAACTGAGGCACACACTCCAGAGGGTTTGAGGACTGGCCAACCAGTGCCCACTGCCACTGGTAACCCCACTCCTTTGAATGGCAGAGCTGCCATGTGTTGCATGCACCCCCATAGTCTGAGGATCAGCCTGCCTGGCACCTGCCACCACCACCAGGAGCCCCACTTCCATGACCAATGGGCCTGCCGTGCCCTATATGTGCTCCTCTAAGGTCTAAAATCCAGCCTGCCCAGTGACTTCCATCCCCAGAAAAGCCATGCCCTTTCTCCACATAGATCTGCAGTCTATGCCACTGAGGCATTTGCAGACACTATGTGTGTTGATTAAAGTTAAAGAAATCACATGGAGACTACACTACTGCCCGGAGCCAGAGCCAAAGCATCCCACCTAACTGACACTATAGGACACATCTACAGAAAACAGTTTCCCTACGAACACTACTCCATAAGACTGGAAGAGGCAATTCTTCCACAAGACACACAGATGTCAATGGAGGGGCACAAGAAACATAAAAAAGCAAGGAAACGTGACACCGCTAAAAGAACACAATAGTTCTCTACAAATAGACCTGAACGAAAAGGAAATCTATGAAGTACCTGAAAAGGAATCCAAAATACTGATCTTAAGAAAACTCAGTGAGATACAGGAGAATACAGATGGACAATTCAACAAAATCAAATCTGAATGAGAAATGTAACCAAAAAAAATCATAAAAAAAACCAAACAGAAATCTTGAAGCTAAAGAATTCAGTGTATGAAATAAAAAATACAATCAAGAGCTTTGACAACAGATTACACAAGCAGAAGAAATAATTTCTGAACTTGAAGCTAGGCCTTGTGAAATAACCCAGTGAGCCAGGCACAGTGCTGTGTTCCTGTGAACTTAGCTGCTTAGGAGGCTGAGCACAGAAGTTCAAGACCAGCCTAGGCAACATGGAGAAATCCCATCTCAAAAGTTTTCTGGTGGCTGGGTGTGGTGGCTCATGCCTGTAATCCCAGCACTTTGGGAGGTCAAGGCAGGTGAATCACTTGGGCCCAGGAGTTTGAGACTAGCTTGGGCAACATGGCAAAACCTGGCCTCTACAAAAGATACAAAAATTAGCCAGGCATGATGGTGCACAACTGTGGTCTCAGCTACTCAGGAGGCTGAGGTGGGAGGGTCATCTAAGCCTGGGGAGGTTGAGGCTGCAGTGAGCTGTGATCATGCCACTGTTCCCCAGCCTGGGCAACAGAATGAGACCCTGTCTCAAAAAATTTTTGTTTTAATTTTTTTTTTCTTTTTGAGACAGTCTTGCTCTTATTGAAATGCATTGGCACGATCTTGGCTCACTGTGACCTCCACCTCCTGGGTTCAAGTGATTCTCCTGCCTCACCTCCTGAGTAGCTGGGATTATAGGTGCCTGCCACCATGCCGGGCTAATTTTTGTATTTTTAGTAGAGATGGGGTTTCTCCATGTTGGCCAGGTTGGTCTCGAAGTCCTGACCTTGTGATCCTCCTGCCTCAGCCTCCCAAAGTGCTGGGATTATGGGCATGAGCCACCGTGCCTGGCCTATTTCAATTTTTTAAAATCTCCAATCTTATAAAATTACCCAGTGAGACAAAAAGAAGGAAGGAAGGAAGGAAGGAAGGAAGGAAGGAA
>NW_012102920.1:3475418-3477483 GCF_000951045.1 Mandrillus leucophaeus | reverse complement strand
TGAGACTCCGTCTCAAAAAAAAAAAAAAAAGAAAAAGAAAAAAAGAAAAGGGTTGGGATGAGTCAGGGAGAGCCAGTGTGGGACCAGTCTCTGAAGCTGTCTTCAACAAACAGAAAGAGGAGTGGGGAAAGGACTTAGGATCTTTGGGGTCAGCTAGGTTTCCTTTTGTGAGTTTATATAATGGTTTTGTTAGGGTCGCAAAACCAGGTATCCAAAGGCGAAAGTATCCAACCACCCCCAGGAAGGAAAGGAGTTGGTGTTTTGTAGAAGGGATTGGGGTTTGAGAGATCAGTCAGACATGATCGGCTGGGAGAGCACATGTGTTTTTATGAAGAATTGTGCTGAGGTAGGTAACAGATGGAGAAGAAATTTGAGCTTTGGAGGGAGATACCTAATATCCCTTGGAAAATAAATGTTGAAGGAGCAGGAGGGTGTCTTGTTGAGAAGATTCAAAGGAGGGGCTACAAAGAGAAGGTCATCAATATATTAAATAAGATGAGAAGCGGAGGAGGGGAAAGAAAGCAAATCACGGGAAACAGCTTGGCTGAAGTAATGAGGGCCGTCCCTGAAGCCTTGCAGCAGTACAGCCCAGGTAAGCTGCTGGGACTGATGGGTGTCAGGGTCAGTCTAGGTAAAAGCAAAAAGAGGCTGGGACAAGGGATGTAGGCGAAAAAGCATCTTTAAAATCAAGAACTGAATAGTGAGTTGTAGAGGAAGGTATTGAGGACAAAAGAGTGTACGGGTTGGGCACCACAAAGTGGACAGGGAAAGCAATTTGGCTGGTAAGGCGCAGATCCTGAACTAACCTGTAAGACTTGTCCAGTATTTGAACAGGTAAAATGGGGGAACTGTAAGGAGAGTTTATAGGTTTTAGAAGCCCATGTTGTAGCAGGCGAGTGATAACAGGCTTTAATCCCCTGAAAACCTGTTGCAGGATGGGATACTGGTATTGAGTGGGGTAAGTAAGGGTGATTAGGTTTTAATGGGATAGTAACGGGCGTGTGATCGGTTGCCAGGGAGGGAGTGGAGGTGTCCTGTACTTGTGGGTTAAGGTGGGGGGATATGAGAGGAAGATGTGAAGGAGGCTTTGGGTTGGGAAGAAGGGCAGCAATGAGATGTGGCTGTAGTCCAGGAATAGTCAGGCAAGCAGATAATTTGGTTAAAATGTCTTGGCCTAATAAGGGAACTGGGCAGGTGGGGATAACTAAAAAAGAGTGCATAAAAGAATGTTGTTTAAGTTGACACCAGAATGAGGGAGTTTTTAAGGGGTTTTGAAGCTTGGGCGTCAATACCCACAACAGTTATGGGGGCAAGGGAAGCAGGCCCTTGAAAAGAAGGTAATGTGGAGTGGGTAGCCCCCGTATTGATTAGACAGGGGACAGACTCACCCTCCACTGTAAGAGTTACCGGAAGCTCAGCGTCCGTGATGGTCCAGGGGGCTTCCGAGGTGATCGGGCAGCGTCAGTCTTCAGCCGCTAAGTCGAGGAGATCTGGGAGGGAGTCGGCCAAGGAACGCTGGGTTTGGGCTCCGGGGGCTTTAGGAGCAGCGGTGATGTGAGTCGGACAGTCCGACCTCCAGTGGGGGCCCGCAGAGACAGGGCATGGCTTAGGAGAAATCCTGGGCTGCAGGTATTCTGAGGCCCAGTGGCCAGGCTTTTGGCATTTGAAGCAAGGTCCACGAGGATGTTTTGAAGGAGCCCCTGGGACCTGTGGCTTGGAAGTGCTGAAGTTCTTCTATGCTGGAGACGTGGTTGTGGGTTGTCTTACAGTGGAGGCAAGTAGCTGCAGCTCAGAAATGTGGTGCTGTCTGGCTACCTCCTCTCTACTATTGTACACCTTGAAGGTGAGGTTAATTCCTGTTGTGGGGTTTGAGGGCCAGATTCCAATTTTTGAAGCTTTTTTCTAATGTCGTGAGTTGACTGGGTGATACAATGCATATTAGAATAAGGTGGCCTTCTGGCCCCTCTGGACCCAGGGCAGTAAAGTGTCTAAGGGTTGCTGCTAAGCGGGCTGGGTTTTCGTGTTTACCTTCGGTAGTTTCTTTTCTTTTCTTTTCTTTTTTTTT
>NW_012102920.1:3469735-3471030 GCF_000951045.1 Mandrillus leucophaeus | reverse complement strand
CCGCCTCAAAAAAAAAAAAAAAAAAGAAATATTCACATTATAGAAATTCCAGCAGGAGAAGAGATTGGAAGAGGCATAGAAAATCTATTTAATGAAATAATAGCTGAAAAGAAGGATACGGACATCCAGAACCAGAAAGTTCAAGAGTTCTCAAATACAGTCAATCCAAGAAGGTAATCCCAGTGGCATGTTATACTCTATCAAAAGCGGAGGAGAAGGCCAGGAACAGTGCCTCACACCTATAATCCTAGTGCTTTGGGAAGCCAAGGTGGGAGGATTGCTTAAGGCCAGCAGTTCAAGACCAGCATGAGCAACATAGTGAGATCTCATCTCTAAAAAATAATAATAATAGCAGGGCATGATGGTGCATACCCATAGTCCCAGGGAGGCTGAGGTGGGAGGATTGCTTGAGCCCAGGATTTCAGGGCTGCACTGAGCTATGATCACACCACTGCACTCCAGCCTGGGTGACAGAGAAAGATCCTGTTTAAAAAAAGAAAAAGTGGAAGAGAAAGAATTATAAAAAACAGCAAAGGAAAAGTATAAAGTCACATATAAGAGAATCCCTATTCAACTAACAGCAGATTTCTCAGCAGAAACTTTATAGGACAAGAGAGAATGGGATGATACAATCAAAGTGCTAAAAGAAAAAAAAAAACAAACCTGCCACCAAAAATTCTATACTCAGCAAAGTTAACCTTCAGAAATGAAGGAGAAATAGTCTTTCTTAGATAAGCAAAAACTGAGGGAATTTGTTACCACTACACCAGCCTTGCAAGAATTGCTTATGGGAGTCCTAGGACAATAATGACCATCACGAAAACATGTAAAAGTATAAAATTTACTGGTACAGCAGATACACAATGAGAAAGAGAAAGGAATCAAAACTTAATACTATAGAAAACCACCAGACCACAAAGAAAAACAATAAGAAAAGAACTAAGGATATACAAAACAACCAGAAAACAATTAACAAAATGACAGAAGTAAGTCCTCACCTATCAGTAATAACCTTGAATGCTAACAGATTAAGTTTCCCGATTAAATGGTATAGTCCGGCTGAATGGATTTTAAAATTTTTTTAACTATATACTGCCTATAAGAAACTCATGTAACCTGTAAAGACATACATACACTAGAAGTGAGGGACTGGAAAAAGATCTGCCATGCAAATGGAATCCGAAAGTGAGTGGGAGTGCTATACTTACGTCAGATAAAATAGACTTTAAGTCAAAAACTGAAAAAAGAGGCCGGGCGCAGTGGCTCAAGCCTGTAATCCCAGCACTTTGGGAGGC
>NW_012102920.1:3465461-3467665 GCF_000951045.1 Mandrillus leucophaeus | reverse complement strand
GAGGGCCAGATTCCAATTTTTGAAGCTTTTTTCTAATGTCGTGAGTTGACTGGGTGATACAATGCATATTAGAATAAGGTGGCCTTCTGGCCCCTCTGGACCCAGGGCAGTAAAGTGTCTAAGGGTTGCTGCTAAGCGGGCTGGGTTTTCGTGTTTACCTTCGGTAGTTTCTTTTCTTTTCTTTTCTTTTTTTTTGAGACCGATTCTCGCTCTGTCACTCAGGCTGGAGTACAGTGGCGTGATCTCGGCTCACTGCAAGCTCCGCCTCCCGGGTTCACGCCATTCTCCTGCCTCAGCCTCCCGAGTAGCTGGGACTACAGGCGCCCGCTACCTCGCCTGGCTAATTTTTTTTGTTGTTGTTGTATTTTTAGCACAGATGGGGGTTTCACCGTTTTAGCCAGGATGGTCTCGATCTCCTGACCTCGTGATCCGCCCACCTCGGCCTCCCAAAGTGCTGGGATGACAGGGGTAGTTTCTTTAAATTTGTCATAATTAACAGCTTTGTAAGCAGGAAACCATGTAATCTCGCCTAGCTCTACCTGGGGGATCTGCCTGATAGTTCCACTGGGGATCTTCTCGGGGAATTGCTTTAATGCTTTCCTGCAGGTCTGGCTCATGAAGCTGGTGGTTATCAGTGTGAGATTGGGCTAGAGGAAAAAACTCTTTCCCGTTCATCTGGCGAGAGGGTAGAAGTTAGGATGACGTTTAAGTCACTCCAGGTTAAATTATAGGACAGAGTGAGATACCAGAATTCCTGTATATGTTTAGTGGGGTCTGATGAGAAAGAGCCTAAACGCTGGCTGATTTGGGAAAGGTCTGATAGCCAAAAAGGCACACGTGCCCTGACTGTGCCTTCCGCTCCAGCCACCTCTCTTAGAGGAAATTGTTGGGCAGGTGGGGGAGAGCTAGTCGCAGAAGGAAACTGTAAACCAGACCGGTGTGGGGAGGGGAAGTAATAGAAGGGTTATAGGGTCGGGGAGCAGACGTTGAAGAACAGCTGGAGCCCGGTTCAGCCTGGCCGGGAGCGACCTGAGGAGGAGTAGTCTGGGGAGGAGGTGAGAGGTCAGACGGGTCAGCAGAAAACGAAGATTCACCAGACTCAGTGACGCTTGGGGCTGGGACAGAAGGGACAGGTGGGAGGGAAAGAAGGAGGATTTGGGACGAGTTGCGTGGGGAACAGAGACGAAGGGAGGGAACGAAGTGTGAAAAATGCCTGGACGTCAGGCACCTCAGACCATTTGCCCATTTTTCGACAAAAATTATCTCGGTCTCGTAGGATGGAGAAATCCAAAGTGCCGTTTTCTGGCCATGTAGAACCACTGTCGAGTTTGTACCGGGGCCGAGCGGCGTTGTGGAAGAAAATAAGATGCTTAGGTATTAGGTCAGGTGAGAGTTGAAGAGGTTTTAAGTTCTTGAGAACACAGGCTAAGGGAGAAGAGGGGGAATGGAGGGTGGAAGGTTGCCCATGGTGAAGGAGGCAAGTTTAAAGAGAAGGGTAGAGACACGGAGAAGGGGGTGGGGAGCAGCCCTGGGCTGCAATGTGGGTGAGCAGCCAAAGCAGGCGTCCCCGCAATTGACTTGCCACCAAGGGAACGTGGGTGAATGACGAAGGCAGGTGTCCCCACGGTGATCAGACAGCAATGGAATGTGGGTGAATAATGAGGCAGGTGCCCCGCAGTGATTAAACACCAAGGGAAGACTCTTCCCGAGTCCGTGACCGGTGCCGGAGTTTTGGGTCCACGGATAAAATGTGTCTCCTTTGTCTCTGCTAGAGAGGAAAAAGAACTGGAATTGGAAGGACAGGGAGACTGAAGGGTAGCGAGAGAGGCTGGAGAGGAAAGTAAAAAGACCGCTTACCCGATTTGAAATTGGTGAGATGTTCCTTGGGCTGGTTGGTCTGAGGACCCGAGGTCGTAGGTGGATCTCCTCAAGGAGTGAGGGCGAGGACGGGGACTGGTCTCCCGAAGGAGTCCCTCTGACCCAGGTCTCCGGCACCAAATGTCTCACGCGTCCGTGTGATGAGACCCCCAAACAGGCTTTGTGTGAGCAACGTGGCTGTTTATTTCACCTGGGTGCAGGCGGGCTGAGTCCGAAGACAGTCAGCAAAGGGTGGATTATCGTTAGTTCTTACAGGTTGGGGGATAGGCGGTGGAGTTAGGAGCAATGTTTTGCGGGCAGGGAGTGGATCTCACAAAGTACATTCT
>NW_012102920.1:3453175-3463821 GCF_000951045.1 Mandrillus leucophaeus | reverse complement strand
GTCTCCCCAAGTGCTGGGTGAAGGCTAACAATTCTGATACAGCTATGCATGGATCCTGGATTTAGCAATTAAGTGAATAGATGGCAGATGGTGGCAGTGAGGTTTCTCACTATTCGAGTGGGAACTTACAGACGGCAGGAAAGAAGGCTAGAATGAGCCATGTGGAAACGAATCCGAGTTGGAGACATTGGCATGGACTTGTATCTTCCCAGACACAGGCACAGAAGGACGCACATAGAAACGTATGTACATTTGGATGCACACAATTTCTTTGCTCTGTGGCTAGGAGGCCTTAAAAGAAATGATGCCCCAAGTAGCAGGAAGCACATTCAACACCAAGATCTTGGTTTCTGATGCCATCCTCCAAGAAAAGAAACCAGGGCTCCTTGGAGAAATTGCTGATTCCAGGACACAGCAGACAGCAGAAGATACCCGAAATTAACAAAGAGCATCTCATAGTGCCAGAAAGTAAGGAAATGTTACACGCACACATACACACGCACGCACACACAGGTACACATACCCACACATACACACATCACATCCATACACACACTCACGCACACACTCAGACACAGAGACACACACATACATACATATACACACATCAACACATCCACACACAGATACACATACCCACACACACATATACACATAACATATCCATACACACACAGACACACACATACACACTCATACACAGACACACATGCATACACACATGCAGACACACAGATACACATACCCACACATACACATACACACATCAACACATACACACATCAACACATCCATACACACGCACACGTACACACAGAGACACACACATATACACATATATACACATCAACACATCCACACAGAGATACACTATACCCACACATACACATACACACATCAACACATCCATACACACACGTACACACACAGATACACATACCCACACATACATACACATATACACATCAACACATCCATACACACACAGACACACACATACACACTCAAACACACACACACATGCACATACTCAGATACATGTACCCACACATACACACAACACATCTATACATACACACGTACACACTCCAACAGAAACACACACACGTGCACACACACAGATACACATACCCACACATACACATACACATATACACACACAGATACACATACCCACACATACACACAACACATCCATACACATACACATATACACACGCACAGATACACATACATATACATACACAATCAACACATCCATGCACACACACATGCACACACACAGATATACCCACACATACACACATATCAACACATCCATACACACACACATATACATACACATGCACACACAGATACACATACCTACACATACATACACACATTTTAACACAACCATATGCACAAAGATACACATACTGACACATACACACACATACACCCAACACATCCATACACATACATCCATACACATACATACACACATACACGTACACACTCAGACACACATACAGATACACACACTCACACATACATACACACGTCAACACATCATACACACGTATACACACACGCACACACACAGATACACATACCTACACATACACACACATACACCCAACACATCCATACACATACATCCATACACATACATACACACATACACGTACACACTCAGACACACATACAGATACACACACTCACACATACATACACACGTCAACACATCATACACACGTATACACACACGCACACACACAGATACACATACCTACACATACACACACACCTATACACACACGCAGACACACACACTCATACTCACACATCCATACATGCAAACACGTACGTGTACACACTTGGACACACACACATATGCACTTGCACACTTATACACAGACACACACGCATAAACACACACACAGACGGGGGGTGTCAGAAGAGCACAGGAGCCAACTAAAAAGTTCCTAACAGTCAAGGCTGGAACAATTTGAGCGATCAAATAAATACATGGATTATAACCCAAAGTCTCAAATATCCATGAGCCCATGTTGGTGTAATAAATGACTGAAATAAACTAATAAAGGGGATAGAAAAAACAAATCCCCAATGCGGAATTCCAAAATATTTACGTGGAGACTGTACCCCAAAGAGGGGGAGTGTTCTCTGTGCTAGTGAAGGTATGAAAAGGCGGCAAGAATAGCCTGCAGTGGAGACACCCAGCAAACAGCAGCTCAGCCGGGCGACAAAGGCCAACACTGATGGCACCGTGGTGATGGCATCTACCCCTGAGAGGAAGTCATGAGAACGGCACTCTACGTCTGTACTCTTCCTCCCAACAGCCCACAACTCCGGTCTTCTTTTTTTTTTTTTTTCCGAGACGGAGTCTCGCTCTGTCGCCCAGGCTGGAGTGTAGTGGTGCCATCTCCGCTCACTGCAACCTCCGCCTCCCAGGTTCACGCCATTCTCCTGCCTCAACCTCCTGAGTAGCTGGGACTACAGGCGCCCGCCACCACGCTCGGCTAATTTTTTGTTGTTTTTTTTTTCAGTAGAGACGGGGTTTCACCGTGTTAGCCAGGATGGTCTCGATCTCCTGACCTCATGATCTGCCCACCACAGCCTCCCAAAGTGCTGGGATGACAGGTGTGAGCCACCGCGCCCGGCCAAGTCCAGTCTTATCATGAGAAAAACATCAAACAAGTTCCAGTAGTGGGTCATCCTAAGAAATACTGAACCAGGCCAGACTGGGTGGCCCACGCCTGTCATCCCAGCACTTTGGGAGGCCGAGGCGGGCAGAGCGCTTGAGCCTGGGAGTTTGAGACCACCCTGGATAACACAGTGAAACCCCATATCTCTACTAAAACTACAAAACTTAACCAAGCATGGTGCTGCCTGTGGTACCAGCTACTTGGGAGGCTGAGGTGGGAGGATCGCTTGGGCCCGGCAGGCGGAGGCTGCAGTGAGCCGAGATTGTGCCACTGCACTCCAGCCTGGGCAACAGAGCAAGACTCTGTCTCAAAGAAAAAAAAACTAACCAGTTGTCCTCTAAATTGTCAAGCTCACCAAAAACAAATAAAGTCTGAGAAATTGCCACAACCAAGAGGAGCCTAAGGAGACCTGGCAACTGATGTGGTTCCCTGGGTGGAATCCTGGAAAAGAAAAGACAAAATAGGTAAAATCTAAGGAAATTTGAATAAATTATGAACTTTAGTTAATAATAATGTATCAATATTTGTTCATTAATTATAACAAATGTACCATATTAATATAAGATGTTAACAATAGGCATAAAATGAGGTACCCACGTACCTCATCTCAGTTTCTGTCTAAATCCAAAAATACTCTTGGCCAGGCACGGTGGCTCACGCCTGTCATCCCAGCACTTTGGGAGGCTGAGGCAGGCGGATCACCTGAGATCAGGAGTTCGAGACCAGCCTGGCCAACATGGAGAAACCCCGTCTCTACTAAAAATACAAAAATTAGCCAGGTATCACAGCATGTGCCTGTCATCCTAGCTACTCGGGAGGTTAAGACAGGAGAACTGCTTGAACCGAGAGGCAGAGGCTGCAGTGAGCTGAGATCACACCACTGCACTACAGCCTGGGCGACACAGCAAGACTCCATCTCAAAAATAAATAAATAAATAAATAAAAATAAAAAGAATTATTGACCAGATTCAACACAGTCCTTATCAGAATCCCGGCTGGCTCTTTTGCAGAAATTGACGAACTGATCCTAAAGTTTACATGGAAACTCAAGGGCCCTAGAATAGCCAAAACAATATTTAAAAAGAAGAACAAAGTTAGAGGACCCACGTTTCTCCGTCTCAAAACTTACCACAAAGATACAGTGATCAAAACTGTACAGTGTGGTACAGGCGTGAGGACAGACGTACTGACAAATGGGATAGAACTGAGAGTCCAGAAATAAACACCTGTGACCCATTGATTTTTTTTCTTTTCCCCTCAACTTTATTTTTATACTCAAACAAGGTTTTTTTTTTTTTAAATCAAAACCATATTTTACATGATCAAACTCAAAAATATGATCTCAGGCCAGGCATGATGGCTCATGCCTATAATCCCAGCACTTTGGGAGGCCAAGGCAGGTGGATCATTTGGGGATCTGGAGTTTGAGACCAGCCTGGCCAACATGGTGAAGCCCCGTATCTACTAAAAAAACAAAAATGCCAGGCGTGGTGGTGCATGCCTGTAGTCCCAGCTATTGGAGAGGCCGAGGCATGAGAATCACTTGAATCTGGGAGGTGGAGGTTGCAGTGAGCCGAAATCATGCCACTGGACTCCCGCCTGGGGGACAGAGCGAGACTCCTTTTCAAAAAAAATAAAATAAAATAAAAAGATCTCAGTTTATATGTTCCAAGTTGAAATATCTAAATAGCTGCAGAGATGGCAGTGACAGATCCAGATGAAGCAGCCAGGACCCGGTAGGTCTTACGGAGACGTTAGGAGACATTTTGCATTGGTTCCTAAATTTGGGAAATTCAGTTCTTTTTTCTTAATCATTTTTTCATGTTAAAATACACACGACGTAAAATTAACCATCTTAACCATTTTAAGTGTATGGTTCAGGGTGCAGTTCAGTGGTATTACACATATCCACAATGAGCGCAACTGTCAACTCCATCCGTCTCCGAAACTCTTTTCACCTGGTAAAACTAGAACTCTATACCCGTTAAACAATAACTTCCCATCCTCTTCTTTCTACCCACTGGCAACCACCATTCTACTGTCTGTCTCTATGATTCTGAGCACCCTAAGTAACTCATATAAGCAGAAGCATGCAGTATTTGTGTTTTTGTTATTGGCTTATTTCACTCAGCGTAATATCCTCAAGGTTCATCCATGTTGTAGCATATTGTAGACTTTCCTTCTCTTTTAAGGTTAAACAATACGCACTCCATGTATGTACGACATTTCATTTGTCCATCCATCCGCTGATAATCACTCAGCTGCTTCCATGTTTCGGCTGTCATGAACGATGCTGTTATGAACGTGGGTGTACAAATCTCTCCCGGAGACCCCAGCTTCAATTGCTTTGGGTGTATACCCAGAAGTAGAATTGATGGACTATGTGGTAATTCTATTTTTAATTTTTTGAGGAACTGCCGTACAGTTCTCCACAGCATGTGTCCTTTTACGTTACTCCCAACAGTACACAAGGGTCCTGATTTCTCCACATCCTTGCCAACACTTGTAATTGTCCATCTTTTTTATTATAGCCATCCTAGTGGGTTTAAGGAAGTCTCCATTGTAGTTTGGATTTGCATTTCTGTGATAGTTAGTGAAGTCGAGCATCTTTGCGTGTGTTGATTGTATGGCTGAAGGATTTTTGACAAAGGTGTCGAGAAAATTCAAAGGTGAAACACAGCCTCTTCAACTACAGGTGCTGAAACAGTCGGGCATCCACATGCAAAAGAATGAAGCTGGATACCCCGTCTCACATCATATGCAAAAATTAACTCAAAATGGATCAAAGACCTAAATAGTAGGTAACACCTACGTGGTAAGGGCTAAAACTATAAAACTCTCAGAAGGAAACCAAAGTGTAATCTTGGAGTAGGCAATAGTAAAATCCTTTGTGCTTTAGAATATAAAAGTAGAAAACCTACAGAATGGAAGAAAATATTTGCAAGTCATGTATCTGATCACAGACCTGTACCTGAACAGATGAATAACTCACACAGCTCAATAAGACAACAACCCCATTTAAAAATGGACAAAGGCCTTAAACGAACGATTCTCCAAGGCATACAAATGGCCAATAAGTGCATAAAAAGATGTGTGGAGGGCCAGGCACAGTGGCTCATGCCTGTAATCCCAGCACTTTGGGAGGCTGAGGCAGGCGGATTGCTTGGGCCTAGGAGTTTGAGACCAGCCTGGGCAACATGGTGAAACCCCATGCCTACTGAAAATACAAAAATTAGCCGAGTGTGGTGGTGCCTAACTCCATCTCAAAAAAAAAAGTTTGGTATCACTAGCCATTGGGACAGGAAAATGCAAATCAAAACCACGAGATACCACTTCATACCCATAGGATGGCTATAATAGAAAGATGAACAATAGCAAGCATCTGTGGGATGTGGAGAAATCACAGGCTTCGTGCCCTGCTGGAGGAGCGTGAAACGGTGCAGCCATCTTGGATGACAGCCTGGCAGTCCTGCAAAAGGTTAAACACCCAGTTACCATATGACCCACCATCCCACTTCTAGGTGTACATATCCAAGAGAAATGTAAACATACGTCCAAACAAAAGCACATACACAAATGTGTACAGCAGCATTATTCATGATTAGCCAAAATGTGGAACCAACCCAAATGTCCATCGACTGATGAATGGACAAACGAAAGGCCGTCCATCCACACAACGGAGGATTATTTAGCCATGAAAATGAAGGACTGATACACACTACAAAGTGGATAAACCGGCCCGGTGCGGTGGCTCTCGCCTGTAATCCCAGCACTTTGGCAGGCTAAAGCGGGCAGATTGCCTGAGCTCAGGAATCGAGATCAGCCTCGGCCACATGCAGAAACCCCGTCTCTACTAAAATACAAAAAATTAGCCAGGCGAGGTGGCGGGCACCTGTAGTCCCAGCTACTCAGGAGGCTGAGGCAGGAGAATCGTTTGAACCCGGGAGGCGGAGGTTGCAGTGAGCCGAGATCTCACCACTGCACTCCAGCCTGGGCGACAGAGCGAGACTCTGTCTCAAAACAAAACAAAACAAAACAAATGAAGTGGATAAACCTCAAAAATAGTCTAAGTGGAAGAAGCCAGTCACAAAAGACTGACCGTATTAGATAAAATGTCCAGAACAGGCAAATCCACAGAGACAGAAGGTGGAGGAGTGGTTGTCTGGGGCTGGGGGTGCCGGTGAGAACTAACCACCAACGAATGCAGCCTTTCTTTTTGGAGGAATGACAAGGGACTGTTGTGGTGTTTGCACAACTCTGAGAAGAATAAAAACCACTGTGGAAGGGTGACTTGCGTGGCAGGTGATTACATCTCCACAAAGCTGTTACAAAAACAGAAAAAAGTGATAAAATGAATAGACAAGTTACAGATTAAAAATAATAATATTAGCTTTTAAGCAAAAATAATAGCAATGTCTTGGTGTAAAACTATATGGAGTAAAATGTACAACAAGATCTCAAAGGTTTTGTGGAATGGAAATAATCTCTTGCTAAGTTCTTGGATTATATGTAAACTGGTATAATATTATTTGAAGGCAGACTGTGATAAATTGAAGATGCATATTGTAAACCTTAGAGAACTACTAAAAACCAAAACCCAATAAGCCAATAAAGGAGGTAAAATGGGCTATGAAAATATATACTCAATTAATACAAAAGAAGGCAGAAAAAGAGAAAAAGAACGAACAAAGAACAGATGAGATAAACAGAAAATCAATAAAAATTAAAATAATTTTAAATAATATTCTTAAAAATAATAATTTAAAATAATAAAAGCAAAGTGGGCAGATTTAAATCTTAGGAAACTGGCTGATCCCAGGATGGGGGGAGTGAGCAGAGAAGGCACAAATGATCCAGGACGTTCGGCTGCACCACTGAGACAGGTGCCATCCGGAAATGGGTTCACTCGTCAAATCTTTGACATTTTCAATCATAGTAACAGATTATTACCCACCAAATAAAATAGGAAGAAATGAGTCCATATTCAACAAATAAATTTAAAATTTGACGAAAGATGAGATCTTCACATAGTTTTGGGTTTTTCTTTGTTTTGAGACAGGGTCTTGCTCTGTGATCCAGGCTGGAGTGCAGTGGTGTGATCATGGCTCACTGCAGCCTCGACCTCCTGGGCTCAAGCAATCCTCCCACCTCAGCCTCCAACTAGCTGGGACTACGGGAGTGCACCGCTAAACCCGGACACTTGTTTTGGGGATTTTTTGTAGAGGTGGAGTCTCACTATGTTGCCCAGGCTGGTCTCGACGTCCAGGGCTCAAGCAATCCTCCCACTTTGGCCTCCCAAAGTGCTGGGATTACAGGCGTGAGCCACCGCGCCCGGCCTTTACGTAGCCAAAGTGCTGGGATCACAGGCGTGAGCCACTGCGCCCGGCCTTTACGTAGTCTTGAAGTACTTTTCCCACAAAATATGTATTAGTTACAATGGGAAAACTGAAACTTTGCAATGGAAAAGGCTGGCAGACTTTCATCAAATGACCAATAAATGAACCAAATCCAAGTCACAGTCCCCTGTTAGGATGCACTGACTTCCTGACCTCTGTGGTGTTCCTGCCACAGAGGCACGGCCTGAGTTTAACTCTGAGGGAACAGACAATGCGAACTGAGGACATCGTATGCGGTAACCGACCCGTCATCCCCAAAAGTGTCACAGCCATAAATGTCAGGGAGAGACTGAGAATTGTTCCCGACTGAAGACGACAGGAGCCTTGGCAACAAAATACAGCACCAGGTGCTGAACTGGACTCGTCTGTCATAAAGGGCATGCTGGTGACACACGGCGAAGCCTGCGTCGGGCGTGAGGCACGGGTTCACGTCCCGATGTTGTCGGGTGTGAGGTGCGGGTTCATGTCCCGATGTCCGTCGGGCGTGAGGCGCGGGTTCACGTCCCGATGTCCGTCAGGCATGAGGTGCGGGTTCACGTCCCGATGTCCGTCAGGCGTGAGGTGCGGGTTCACGTCCCGATGTCCGTCGGGTGTGAGGTGCGGGTTCATGTCCTGATGTCGATGGCTTGCTGTGGTCACACAAGACCATCCTGTGTGTAGAAAATATTCATGGGAGTATTTGGGTACCACGCTGGCAATTTATTCTCCAGCAGTTCAGAGAAAAAAGATGTTTGTATTGTACTTGCAGCTGTTCTGTAAGGTTGACATTGCTTTGATGTTTTAAACGTCAACAAATGTTAACAAATACACGTGCATGTCTATGTTCATTGCAGCACTATTCACAATACCATGATTCCAAGATGTGGAGTCAATCTAAATGCCCACCAGTGGCAGACTGGATGAAAATGTGGTACAAACACGTCGTGGAATACTATGCAGCCATAAAAAAGAGCGAGATCAGATTGGACGAAACTGTGGCACATATACACCATGGAATACTATGCAGCCACAAAAAAGACTGAGATCTTGCCTTCTGTGGCAACATGAGTGGAGCTAGAGGCTATTATCTTTAGAAAACTTATGTAGGAACAGAAAACCAAATATCACATGCTATCACTTATAAATGGGAGCTAACTGATGAGAGCTCAAGAACACAAAGAACAAGAGACACGGGCCTACTTAAGAGTGGAGGGTTGGAGGAGGGAGAGGATCAGGAAAAATAACTAATGGATACTAGGCTTAGGACCTGGGTGATAAAATAATCTGTACAGCAAATGCTGGTGACATGAGTTTCCCTGTATAACAAACCTGCACATGTATCCCTGCACCAAAAAGATTTTTTTTTTTTTGAGACGGAGTCTTGCTCTGTGCCCAGGCTGGAGTGCAGTGGTGCGATCTCGGCTCACTGCAAGCTCCACCTCCCGGATTCACGCCATTCTCCTGCCTCAGCCTCCTGAGTAGTTGGGACTACAGGTGCCCACCACCACGCCCGGCTAATTTTTTTGTATTTTTAGTAGAGACGGGGTTTCACCGTATTAGCCAGGATGGTCTCGATCTCCTGACCTCGTGATGCGCCTGCCTTGGCCTCCCAAAGTGCTGGGATTACAGGCGTGAGACACCACGCCCGGCCAAGATTTTTAAAAATAAATAAAATACATGTTGAGTCAAAGAAGCCAGAGGCAATGAAGTACACACTCCATTAAACCAATTATAGGAAATTCCAGAATAGAAATGTTAATCTGTGGTGACAGGAGCAGATCGGTGTCTCCTGGTTCAGGAGTGGTGGTGTGAAGGATACAGAGGGGGACGGTGGCATGGAGGATATGGGGGGGGATGGTGGCGTGGAGGATACGGGGGGACAGTGGCCTGGAGGATACGGGGGAGACGGTGGCATGGAGGATACAGGGGATATGGCAGCGTGGAGGATACCGGAGGGGATGGTGGCATGGAGGATACAGGGGATATGGCGGTGTGGAGGATACCAGGGGGGATGGTGGCATGGAGGATATGGGGGGACAGTGGCGTGGATGATACCGGGGGGACGGTGGCGTGAAGGATACCGGGGGGATGGTGGTGTGGCGGATATGGGGGAGACAGTGGTGTGGACTATACGGCGGGGATGATGTCTTCATTGTGGTAGTGGTTGTAAGGTTTACACATTTGCCAAACACATCAAACATTTATGAAGGGTGCCTTCAATGATCCCTAAATGATACCTCGATAAAGTTGAATGAAAGGTTAAAAAAAAATTCTATCCGGCTGTTTTGTAGAAATTAACACGCCCATTCTAAAATTTATGTAAAGGAAGGACCTAGTGTAGCCAAATAGCCAGAGAGTCATCTTTCGGAATAAGGACACAGCTGGAGGACCTGTGCCACCACACATCATTATTTTACACTCGGAGATATTGGCCTCAAGGCAAGCAACCCACCAATGGGGAAAAGCCCTGAGGTGCAGCCCACAGGTTCACACCGCTGACATTCTGTGATGGTGCCAATGCAGTTCACGGGGGGAAAGGAAAAGCTTCTTAAGAAATCAACAA
>NW_012102920.1:3449874-3452730 GCF_000951045.1 Mandrillus leucophaeus | reverse complement strand
AGAAAGAAGGACGGAGGGAGGGAGGGAGGGAAGGAAGGAAGGAAGGAAAGAGAGAGAGGGAAGGAGGGAGGGAGGGAAGGAAGGAAGGAAGGAAGGAAGGAAGGAAGGAAGGAAGGAAGGAAGGAAGGAAAGAAAGAAAAAATCAACAAATGAGGCTGGGGCAAGTGGGTTTCCCCAGGAAAAAACCTCCCTTGACCTCACTCCATTCTCAAAAATGAATTTAAGATGAATCATGCACCTAAACATAAAATCCAAAACTATAATGTTTTAGAGGGAAATAGGATAATATATTCCTAAATTTGAGAAGATATTTTCCTGTTTTTCTCTCTAAAGCATTATAGCAAAGATACTTTAGGGCAGAGAAAGTACTAATCGAAAAAGCAGGGCCAGGCGCGGTGGCTCACGCCTGTAATCCCAGCACTTTGGGTGGCCGAGGTGGACAAATTGCCTGAGGCCAGGAGTTCAAGACCAGCCTGACCAACATGGAGAAACCCGGTCTCTACCAAAAATACAAAATTAGCCGGGCGTGCTGGCGCGTGCCTGTAATCCCAGCGACTCGGGAGGCTGAGGCAGGAGAATCGCTTGAACCTGGGAGGCAGAGGTTGCAGTGAGCCGAGATTGTACCATTGTACTCCAGCCTGGGCAACAAGAGAAAAACTCCATCTCAAAAAAAAAAAAGAAAGAAAGAAAAAAAAAGAAAAAGAAGAAAGGGATAAATTGGACCTGGTCAAATTGGACTGGAAACACTTAGGATTCATGAAAACACGAAGCAATGAGAACTCCCATGTATGAGTGGCGTGGACAGACCATGCTGCGAGCTGCAGAGACGAGGGTGACTCCCCACAGAAGTCAGCAAGTCCCTTTCTAGGAATTCACCTTTGACCAACAAAAACATGCACACAAGAAGACCTGTATGAGAATGCCGATAGCTGCTTTATTGACAACAGCCCCGAACTGGAGATAACCCAAGCATGCATACACAGGAGAACGGATAGATGCAAAAGCCGCTGAGCAGAAGCGAGGCCAAAAAAAGTAACCCACTGCATGGTTCCTGTTATAGAAAGTCCTAGAAGAGGCAAAACTAACTTACAGTGAAAGAAATCAGATGGGCGATGTGTCTTGTGGGCAAGGCCGAGAGGGAAGGAAGAGAGAACGCTGGCTGGGGGATGTAAACAGCCTCTGTCCTGATAAGAGGTGGGTCACATGGCAAAGGCATTTGTCAGAACGCACTGAACTGCATTCAATCCATGCATTTTGCCAAATGCCAATTGTGCCTCAACAAAAAGCCTAAAATTTATATTGTTATTTCATACCATACACCAAATAAATTCCACCTGGATTCAAGTGCCACATCTAAAAACAAAGAACTAGGACAAGCACTGGAACATATATTTTATAATTTGGGGGTGCAGAAGGTCTTTCTAAACGTATTACACAATCAGAAGTCACAAGACAGATTTCTGCCACATAACAAATTTAAATTCAGTATAGGCATAAAACTACAATATATAAAGAGCTCACAGAGATCAGTCAGAAAAATATAGGCAGCACAACAGAATTTTTGCACAAAGGCAATTCACATAGGAGGAAAGGCTAGGCTGTGATAAATATAAGAAGAGACGCTCAATTTTATCAACAATCAAACTGCGGAATAACACCGCAGTGAGAGTCACCCTCTAGGCAATTAGAAAAGCAGGAAGTGCGATGCGGGGGCCTCAGTGAGGGCTGGGGGAGACGTACATCAGTGAAGGCAAAACTGGCTGGTGTCTTCTGGGTGACGTTTTGGTAACCGATCCCAAAAGGGACAATACGTGCCCTCTGACCCCTTCCCTAAGAAGGCAATTGCACAGACGGATAAAGATGAGGTACGGGATTGTCCTTGCCAGCGTCATTGTGCTTCGCAAAAGAAATATCATACATACGTCACAAAGGGTTCACCTGGTCCAGACACGCGGTGCGTCCGACGCTTCTGCCAGAGCCCGGGGGGCTCCCTTGCCTGACGAGACGCGCTCGGCCCGAGTGAACACGGCAGGCTGCAGCTGTCTCCCGTGTCAGGCGGGGGAGAGAAGGGGGATTTCTGGAGCATTTCACATTCCTCTTCCAGGTCTTGTGCGTTGAGTTTTTGGTAACAAACAGGTGTGACTTTCACAGAAACAAGTGCAACCTCCAGTGTAACTGGGTGTCCTCTGCTCACAGCCCATCCGTGTTTGCGTGGCTGCCCCTCTGTGGGGAGGGCCTCAGTCCACCCAGCCTCAGAAGATCCCGAGGAGGTGTGCACAGCTGGGGACCCCGGGGCCCTACTCAGCCCCCTCAGAACACACTGACCCCAGGAAGGCCCCAGCTCGCACTCCAAGGACCAACGGAGGCTGGCCAGTGGCTGAGCCCTGTTCCCTGCCCTCTGGGAACTACGTTGCCCTGAGTCACCCTGGGTCGGGGGAAGAGCTAAAAAAGGGGCCCTGCGGTCCCTCAAGCCTGCGTGGGGGGGGTGTGTGCCAGGAGCCAGCAGGCACAAGGACCCACTGTGCGTTGGCACTGCTGCCATCTCCTTGGCCTACCCGGCTGGGACCCCTTGGGCTCCAGTGTCACACCCAAGTCCACTCACTGTGACGCCTCAGCAGGCCGACCCCCACCCACTGAGCTCAGAGGGGCGTCCGCTCCAGCCGCATAAGCCTGTTTTTTCTCACAGACTACAGCCTGGGTCAGGACAAGGACGCAGGCCGCTCTCTGCCCAAGTGGGCTAAGAACCTGCTAGGAGCGTTGCCCAGGTGAGCGGTTCTGGCTGCTGCGGGACCAGAGGGCCAGCCTGCATGGGTTTTCCGTTCTTATTTATCCAAAGAGGAGAAAGAGGGAGGGGGA
>NW_012102920.1:3441193-3447194 GCF_000951045.1 Mandrillus leucophaeus | reverse complement strand
TGGGGTGGGGGAGCGTGAGTCACCCAGAAAACCTTCCCCTCTTCCCACTGACTCAGCCCCCGCCTCCCTGAACACACACAGACACACAGTCAGAGGCAGACACAACTCCTCAGCCCACACACCGGCTCACCACCGGTCCCGCGGAATTTCCCCTCTCGTCTTCCCCCACGATGGCCCCTCCCCGTGCCGGGCAGCCCCGACGCGGCGCTTGCACCTGTTCCCCAGCCGCCGCCGGCTCGCGCTCCACTCTCACCTCCACTCTCGCTCTGGGTCAAGAATAACCCTCCCTGACTCCCGGTGTCCATACTAACCAAGGGAAGGGGACCACGGACAGGCACAAAGACTGACACCCACAGACTCCTCGGAGACAGGCGAGAGGTAGACGCACGCGGCCAGAGCCAGGCTGGGAGGCTGATATACTTCTGAGGCAGACATTCCAGCCTCTCCCGACCCGACCCACAACCTTGAGAGCCAGCGGCTCTGAAAGGGTTAATTCCGCTCCCGCCCAGGCCACACCCCCTCCATCCGGGCACTCCCGGCAAAGCCCAGCTCCGCCCCCTCCATCCGGGCCCTGGACTCGGGACTTTAACCGACCCCCTACATCCCCGCCCCCGCTGGAGCCCCAAGAGAGAAATACTCCATCAATCACACCCACTTAACTCTCTCTGGGCTTGAGCCGAGGAGCCCCTCCGCGCAGCGCCGCAGCCGCGCGGGACGCGTGGTAAGAGGCCTGAAGTGCGCACGCAAACTCACGTGACGGCCAGAGACAAGAGCCCACAAATAGTGTTTTACCGAGCCGACAATCAGCGGGCATGCTGCGCGCGCGCCGAGGTGGGGCGGTCCAGGACATTGGTCGCAACCCGCTCCCTGCCCGTTCTCAGCACGCCTGGTGGAAGCGAGGGGTTACAGGCTCGCTTCTTACCTGGGGGAGGGGGAGGCGGAGGGGAGGGCCGCCGGCTGAGCCTGGCCCACCTGGTCCCTGTGAGACTCACCTGTTCCCCGCACCTGCCGCAGCTCCCCTCAGCCCCCTTCCCAGTGGGCCTGCACTCCCCGGAGCACGTGCAGATGGTGCCCCACAGTGCAAAGGGCCTGTGAGGTCTCTTCCTCCTAAGCCCAGCCCAGAGTCTGGTTCAGGGACAAGGTGTTCGCTGCAGAGCTGCCCAGAACCATGTGAGGTGGGCTCTGTGTTGGGTGCTCATTTTAAATGGCTAGAACTTTCTGTGACAGGGCCTAGTTGTCGGGTCACCCTGGTGGGCCTGTGTGACACCCAAAAAGTTTGCTACTGGCTTGATTCAACCAACACCTGTTTGTACACCTAGCACCTGACCCAGGGCATGGAGCAGAACAGGTGAACACTCAAGCCACAAAAATTAGAGTCATCTGCCAGCTACGGGCTGTCCCAGGGGAAGGGGCTGTACTGGCTGCTCCCCGGGCAGGGGCGCTCCCCCTGCAGGGCTGGTGGAGCCAGCAGAGCCTTAGGTTCAGGCTCCAGTGGCCCCTCAGTCACCTCCTGCCAAGGCCTCTGGGATGAGATGACCTGCGGCTCCTCCACGCTCCTGAGCCCAGGCTTGGCAAGAACGCAGCCCGTTCCACACAGCCCCTCCTCAGACGCAGAGGTGAAAGGCCGTAGGCGGTCTGGGTTCCTGGAGGAACGTGGCCTCCCCTGTGGCCCTGTGCAGAGGGGTCACAGATGGGCCACATCCACACTGGGTCCGCCTGCCCAGTCCTTCATGCAGTTGCGCCATGTCTGGTGACAGGCACTCGTACCTCAGGCTGGACGACCACGCACCCTGCTTGGGCCGTCTATTCACAAAGTGCAGGGCAGTTGTTACCGTGCTAGATAAGCATCTAAAACGCCTGAGTGAATTCTGTGTATTAAACCACGGAGTGTCTGAGCGTGTTACCGAGGTTACACTAAAAGCCCTCCTGTGGTGACTGAGGCAGCCAGCATGGAGAACACAGCAGGCTGGAGGCTTTGGGTCTAGGGGTCCCCACAGAGGGGTGGGGGTCGTGGCTGGCAGGAAGTAGGACGGGCTCTGGCTCTGCCTTCTCCAGCCTCACTGTTCACGTGCAGCTCTGCCTCTGGCTGTGAGACTCACCTGACGAACCCTGTCGGCTTCCAGAACGATGCCCAGACCTGGGCACCTGGCACTAGACGCAGACATGCAGACACGCACAGACACAAAACATACCAGTGTGCCCACACTCGCACATGTATTCACACACACATTCCCAATGCATTCGTGGACACACACAGACTCATTCAACACATGCAGGAATGCACAGGAGCTTCCCTAACCTCTGCCTGGAATGTCCCCCCTTCGGGGACAAATCTGGGGGGAAAAGGAAGCTGTACTTCCTTGGACAGGGGACAGAGAGCTGGGCCGGGTCCAGGGGGGACCCGCAAGTTCTGCAGAGACCAGCTGAAATATGGTGTCATAATAAAAACCCCATTTAAAGTACTTCTTTTTTTTTTTATTGATTTCATTGAAAACAGAACAAGAAATGGTCAGAGCCAAAAGACTGCTCTTAAAACTGTCAAAAACATTTTAACAGAAAAAAATAAACATGACTGCATTATGAATGTTTAGAAGAGTTGCACAAAAAAAACCCCACTGTTACTGCACTAATTACAGTATTTAAAAAGGTATATGCCAAAAAAAAGTATATGACCTGCCAGGCCACCACACAAAAGGTGATGGCAAATTTATTCACACTACAAGACTAACATTTTTAAAAAAGTTTTTCCTGCATTTTATTCTAAAATCACTTTGTTCTCTTTATACAGTTGATAGTTTATTTCACGTGGTGAGTAGAAACCACACCAGAATCAGCACCGTTGTCTGTGTTTTGTTTTTTATTTTTTGTTTGTCCTAATGTTCAGTAATGGTAGAAAATAAATCAGTTTATTCATCATAGCATGTGGCTTAAAAAATCAACAGAAGGTGCCAGCGTCAACGGAACCGGCGGGGGCTGCACCCACCAAACCACTTCCTCGAAAAGAAACGTCAGTTAGAGGTTTGATATATAGGACTAGATATAGGATTCCTTTAAAAAGCAAACCCACATTTTCTCCAAAGTTAGTGGTGGGGTCGGTCTCCTGACTCTCCGAGACTGGCAGCAGACAGTGTCCTCCGGGCAGCCCCTGGGACCCGGCACCGGCCACGCAGGCCGCGGGCAGGGCGAACGGAGCAGCTCGCGCTAACGGTGGCCTCGGCGGCGCCACACACAACAGTCTGGGCCGGGCCGGAGAACAAACAACCCCGTGGTGCAGCGGGGACCTCGGAGGTCAGAGGAAGAAACGAGAAACTTCGCAACGACAAATCAGCATCAGAAACTCAGAAGGTGATGCCAGTGCGGACTCCCAGCGTCTTTGGGGGCGCCGGCCAAAGGGTGCGCTCCAGCCTGGGCACTGGGCAGGTGGCTGGGAGGCGTCCGCACCCGCCCGCAGGGGCTGCAGCCTCACCCCCGACCCCTCCAGGAAGCCGGCGGCGCAGCCCCGCAGGAGTCTCTCCTCCTCCTCCTCCTCTAAACGGCGACGCGGCGGACCCCGGCTCCCGAGCGCCCCGCTGGCCGGCGGCGTCTCATAGCGGGTCGGCGGCAGCCGCGGAGCTGGTGTCGGGCAGGCCGTCCTCCTGGGCCTCCTGGGCCGCGCTGGCCTGACGCTGGGCCAGGGCCGCGCTCGAGTGCCGGCACTTGGGGGAGCCGCAGCGGCAGCTGAAGAGCTTGCCTTTGATGTCCCAGAAGCGCTCTCCGTAGTCAAACCTGGGGAGGGAACAGAACCAAGGCTCCCAGTCGAATCCCACCGGCACCTCCCACAAGCCAGATAAAGGCAGGCAAGGCCAGAGCTTCCTCACCCCGACGTGCCGCGCCGCATCCCAGGCCGTAGTTTTTACAACTACAGGAAAACCCCGAGGATAAACCCGGGACAAGCCCAGGAAAGCAACGCAAGCCCCGTTCCTAAAACCGTCCCGCTGGCAGCGGAGATGGCCGGGGGCTGGGACGGTGCGTACCCGAGCTGTTCGCCGGCCTCGATCAGGCGGGTGCTGAAGAAGGCGATCCGGGGGAACCGCAGGTCCTGGTGGGCCATGAACACGCGCACGGGCACCAGGTTGGGCTCGCAGTGGTGGTTGATGAACCGGCTGACGTTCCCGTAGAACCGCGCGTCGATGCAGTAAACCTCCCCGTCCTGCAGGGCGAGAGAAGCCGGCACGCGCTGCAGCGAGCAGGGCCCCGCAAGCCGGCCTCGCCGGGTACGGCGGCCCCAGAGCCTGGGGTTGGGCGCAAGCCCGCCACGCAGGAGGGGCCTTCTCCAGTGATCCCTGGCGGCGGCGCGGAACCTCCGCTGGCCTTCCCGCTGTGTGGCCGCCCACCCCGCACCCTGCCCTCCCTGCTGGGCCGCTGTCTGCGGTGCGGTGGGGGTGGTGCAGGCCGTTCCCTTGACGGCGTCCCCATGGGGCTTCCAGCGACGGAACACGGACAGCACCGTCCCACCCAGTACCCATGGGGCTGTCTGGCACCAATAGGGGAAAGGAGGCCGGGGCTGCAAGAGCCCCGTGAGGCAGTAGCAGGGGCTGAGGGGGTCGGGAGGGATGGAGCTGGCGTCCGGGACGCACTGCCTCGGTGGCGAGGAGGCGGAACAGTCCCCGGAGGGTCTGGGGAGACTCAGTGGCGAATGGCACCGGGGAGGACCCTCAGGCGGAGGCTGCCCATAGAAAACGGCTTCTGCGGCAGCCCTTCCGGGAGCTGGTGTGGTTGTGGAACACGAGGCCGAAGCGACTGAGGCGTCCTCCTCACCCTGGTGCCTTGGAGAGAAGCCCAAGATTCCAGGTGGCCGCATGGTCCTGGCCCCTGACACTGACCTGCGATGATGGATTCTCAATTGACTGTAGAGAGGGGGATGAGGTGGGTGGGCCTGACCTAACCACGCAACCCTTTTAAAAGCAGCTGTCTCTGGAGACCCAGGGCGTGGAGCTGCTGGCGCGGGGCGCGGGGCTGCGTGGGAGGAAGGTGGGTGGTCCCGGCCAGCAGCTAGCAAGGAACCTGGACGCTGCCCACGCGACCACAGGGACCTGGGCTCAGCAGCACCCCGCCTGTGCAGCCCAAGGCCCGGCACGCTCAACCCCTGCTGCGCACACTGGGCCGAGTGGGCGGGCGCCGTGGCGAGCCGCGGGTGGGTGGCGTGGTTTGTTACCCAGCGACGGGAAGAGGCACCACCACAGACGACAGCCAGGCAGACGGGGAAGGAGGCACCTGGGGCTTCCCAGGACCAAGTTCCGAGAGGGAGGAGCCTGCAGGCAGACACCTGGTCCACAACCTGCCCCAAAATGAGTATCAACCAGAGAACCAGAGACGCTCAGAGATCAAGACGTTAAAACCCAAACCAGCAAGCGGGTGGAGGCGTGGACGAGGGCAGATCTCCAACAACCTTCGCGGCGCGGGCAGTGACAAGACGGTAAACCAGGCGAGCACGGCCGCGGGACTGGACCAGCCACAGCCCCCAAAGCCAAAGGCATGGGAAGCCGCCTCCCGGTTTACCCCAAAGAAACAGAGCTCAGAGTGGCTCACATGGCGTGGACTTTGGCCTCTGCTTCAGGGTCTGATGGGCTAAGAATCTATAGGCGACCCCTCCCTGTGCAAAAAGCACCTCTGAAACTAGTAACAGCGCACACATGAAAGTCCCGGACAGTAGCAAGATGGAAACTGAGGGGCTCTCGACTGGAGGGGCCAGGCCCGGCTCTGCCCAGGCTTTCACCAGAGGTGGCCCGTCTGGCAGAGCACACAGCGCTGCCCCGTGGGGAAGAACCTGCAGGTGCTTCGGAGGCGGGTGGGGTTTCAAAGTCTGTGTACACAAATCTCTGCCCAACCAGGACCCCATAAAGACAGCAACCCCAGCAAAGCCGCACGACCGGAGTAAGGCAGACAGGCCACGTGGGAGGCGGGGCCTGCGGAGGGAGCCCAGCCGATCCTAGGACTGGAGGGAAGGCACAGGGGCCACGTG
>NW_012102920.1:3428449-3435176 GCF_000951045.1 Mandrillus leucophaeus | reverse complement strand
GGCTCGCCTGCAGGGGCTCCCATGGCCAAAGATGTGGCGGTTTGACCGTTAAATAAGAATGGCTATAATTGATCAAAACACACATGTAAAAAATGTGTTTTTTACATGTAAAAATGTAAAAACAAACAAACAAAAGTAAAAATCCATAAGCCCACATTAACACTCAAAACAGAGAAAAGAAAAAAAAGACCAAAATTTATTTGCTGCCAGTAATTTTTATGCCACTTCCTCACTCTGAAACTTGGTAACTAAATGGTAAGAATAAAGCATTGATCTTACTTTTCTCTGAGGAGTAACTACAAAGCCCAGGTTTAAGGTTTATTTATTAAAACAGAAGAACGTCTGTTAATAAACAGGGAAGGCATGGATGCTCGGGGTGGGCAGTCGAGGCGGCCACAAAAGCTCCCTGCGGGACACAGCAGCCCCAGTGTGTCGCCAAACCTCAGCCCTTCCTCCCAGCTGGCCGCAAACACGGGATAAGAGGAACACGTGAGGGGACACCACGGGGGGCACACAGAAATACGGACCACGGGATTTATCAGGCTGTCGGCCAGTCTCCTCCGCAGGCCACCGTGTGGGCTGCTGGTAGGAAGAACCTTCTGGGATGTGCCAAGTATCACACAAGAAACAGCCCCGCCTGATTCCAGAGGGGCAAACCAGGGAAAGACACCGGGGAAACTAGGAGAGTCTGTAGATGAACATCGCGTGGCGCGCAACCTCATCAGGCAGCACTACTCACAGGCACACTCTGACACGTCACTGGGGGTAAAATGTCACATGTGTAACTAACTTTACATTATATCAGCAAAAAAGGATGAAACAAATACAGCAAGATACTAACAACCATCAAGTCCAGGTGGGGGAATAAGCGCCTCCACTCTCCTGATTCTCTCTGCTTTCTGGTATGTTTGAAAATTTTCACAATGTGTAGTCAAAAAAGAATTGCAAAGGCAAGAAAAAGGAATCTCTGAAGGAAGTGGCAGAGAAGTGAAGTATTTTTCTTCGATTTTTTAACTAAAGAAGAGACCTGAATGTCTTTAAAGTCAGGGAAGAGGCATCAGAGAACCTGTGTGGAGAAGGTGCTGCCGCAGGTGAGGAGGTTCAGGTGGCAGGCAGGGGGTGGGAGTGGGCGCAGGGCAGGAGCTCGAGTGGCAACGTCTGTGAGGCCAGGGCAGGGGCCTCCCCATGGTGCCTGGATGCCCCACCCTGCTGAGTGGAGACAACGTCACAGTCGGCTCTGTACAGACGCCTGGGCCTGGTGCTTGGAGTGGACCTCACTACAGGCGCTCATACACTTTGCCAGAGGCAAAAGAGGCCGTCTGGGAGGACTGGGCCCATCTGGGCTCTTCCCAGGACACCTAGCAGGCTCCACAAGCCCCCACGCAGCAAGCAGGAGGGAGGCACAGAGGCGGCAGCTCTCCAAGGCCCTGAACTGGCACTGCTCAGAGCCACTAAGGGTTCATTGCAGACGTGAGGCCCCACGGCTGGGGCCTCGCTGTTCCTGGTCTTCTTGTGTTTGTGGTTTTTCTGTCCAGAGCCACCAGCCTTAGAGATGCTCTGGTTCAGTGCGTTAAAAATAACCCTCCTCCCACCCTGAGAACCTCCAGCGCTGCACCAGGCATCGCTCGGGCCGAGTGTGGGACCTGTGGCTGCCCGGGAGACGTGGTACCTCCCGAACCTTCCAGCTCTGCACCAAGCATCGCTCGGGCCGAGTGTGGGACCTGTGGCTGCCTGGGAGACGTGGTACCTCCCCGACCCGCATCCCCGCAGGAGCACACTGTGGCTTCTCAGGACGAGCCCCTTTCTCAGTCTGACCCCCAGGAGCCTCCGTGTGACCCTAGAGGTCATGAGGTCTCGAGACCCTGTGCTCTGCTTGGCCTAACTGCCCAGACCGGGGGGAGCCTAGAGTCAGGGTGTGGCCTTGGCAATGGTCATACCTGATGACCCAGCCCAGACTCCCTGAGGCCACGCACACATGTGGCAGCCTGGCATGTGCTGCTCTCCCCACCCCAGGGCATGTCCGGGGCTTCTTTGGGGACAGGGTGTGGGTTCCATGCACCCTGCAGAGTGCAGAGGGGCTCCTCCTGGGCACTCCCCTCTGACCCCTGCTGATGCCCCTTGTCACCTGGACTTCCCTGATGCCCACCAGCACCCCCCTGGGGCCTGTGGATGGTCACGGCACAGGCTGCAGCCCAAAGAAACAAAGGGGCTGCCCCCATGGGCCATCAACCCTGCCCATGGTCTCCCACTGTGTGCCTTTTGTCCACGTCCCCCCCACGATGGCAGCCGGGCCAACCAACCTGTTGGTTGGCACAAGGAGCCCCCTTGGCACAGGAGCACGGCCTCTCCCAGCCATTCCTACGGTTCAGAGGCTTCACATCCCAGAATCCTCACAGGAACACACACCGCTGAGGGCTTTACTTCCAAGGTTTCTCTGATCAAGAAACCTTCCACCTAGGTTTCAGGCAAGCATACCATGGAGAGGCCTCCCTAGGGTGCCTCACTGATGAGAGATTTCAACCAAGGCCTAAAGAAGGTAAGGACCGGGAGGGCGGGTGGGCAGGATCCCAGAGGGCATGTCCAACAGGCTCCAGAACAGCGTGAGGGGGTGCGAGCAGTTGTGAGAGCAGTGGAGGGGCAGTCAGTGGGGAACAGGGTGTGCAAGGTTTGAGCCAACAGCAGAGGGCTTGGGGTCACTGTAGCCCCAGGCTGAGAACAGATGGCAACAGCAGGGCCGGGGCTGACCCAGGGGCGGGTGCCCACTGCAATGGTCCAGGAAATATTCTGAAGGCAGAATCAGAAAGTTTCCTGGTACCCAGAGATTTTGGCACTCAGGTGGACAGGGGTCTGGGATCTGGGATCTGGGGGTGGGTCACAGCTGCAGCAGACACCTGGGAGGCTTTGTTGTGTTTGTGCTGTCTATGTCCCCAAAATGAACAACTGTACCTGGGCCTGTGTGCCCACGGCTGAGAAGTGAGAGGATGCCAGGAGGATTACCGTCCCTGGGCCTGTGTGTCCATGGCTGAGAAGTGAAAGGATGCCGGGAGGATTACTGTCCCTGGGCCTGTGTGTCCATGGCTGAGAAGTGAAAGGATGCCGGGAGGAGCAGGACTAGACGCTGCTGCCTCGGGTGGGTGGGGACCGAAGTCTGCCCTGGACTTAGGGACACTCATGGGAGGCGAGGCCTGGCTGCATCTGGTTGCAGACAGACTGGAAGGCAAGGAATCCGGCGGGTGTGGCGGGTGTGGCAGCTCTGGGGCATGAGGGAGTGTGGAGAGTGCTGACAGGATGTCCCTGAGGAGGTGAGGGCGGGCGTGGCTCCAGACAGGATAAGGAAGCACAGAAAGTCCACGCCAGGGAACAGGTGTGAAGGCAGAGCACAGACATGTGGGGGAGGAGGCAGGGACCCCCCTGGCCAATACCACAAGCGAGTCAAGGAACCGAGAGCCTCCAGCAGCGTCTGATGGCGCAGTATCGTGCCTGCTGAATATGACCACTTAAAAGCAGCCTAGGAAGTTGCAGTCCTTATTTTACAGAAGGACTGGCCCACAGTGGACTGGGAATATGGAAGTGGCCCTTCCACACAGACGGCTTGGGAGGTGCGGCCCCAGGGGAGCAGGAGGAACTTGGCCAGTGAAGGCCACAGCCACATCAGCAGGGAGACAGGCCTGTGTGCACAATGCTGCCATTAGGAGGTGGCTGTGAACCCCCAGCAAAGCTCTCCCATCTTCTCTGGGCTGCGGCTCCACCCACCTGTCTCGGTCTCATTGGTTCTCACGCAGTGAGAAGGCACGGTCCCTCCATGAGCCACGCGGCCGGGTCCTCCCCAGAACCAAACCGGTAGGTGCCTTGACCTTGGACTTCCGGCCTCCAGCACCGTGAGAAACCAGTGTCTGTTGGGCAGGCTGTGTAGTCTGTGGTGTTCTGTTACAGCGGCCTCAACGGACTGAGACAGGCCCCAGGAACCAGGGCCACCTGGGAGTAAAAGTCAGCTGCAGTGACAGAGGCCACGGCCTGCAGCTCAGCCTGAGGCCTCTTGGTGCCTGGAAGTGAACTGGGGTGACCCAATGCATTTTCTTCAAGCAGGTTTCAAAATACAGTGTCTGGCACCCAAACAAAACTAACCACAAACATGAGGAGACAGGGAAAGAAGGAGGACAACAAGCAGCAAAATAGACGCTAGAAACAGACCTACAGAGATGCCAGATGCTAGAGGGAGAGACCAGGGCAGGAGATATGGCAGCAAGGAGACGGCACAGAAACAGGAACACGCCACCCCACCCCCAGCTCCCCCCGCAGGACCCGGACTGACCACACAACACAGCACCTGATGCCGCATGGCTAAAATACACATAAATTAAATTTCCAGTAACAACAGCATATAAATCAGCTATTCACATTAACAGAACAAGGAGAAAAATCATAGGATTATTTCAACAGATTTTTTTAAACGTTCAACAAAATTCAACATCAATTCATGAAATTCTTCGGGACAGAAAAGAAAACTTTGTTATTCTGATAAAGGCATCCCAACACCTGCACACGAGCATCACAGGAAACGGTCCTGAAAGGCTCCAGGCCTCCTCCCTGACACTGGGCAGCCCCGCTGGTGTAGACGACAAGAATGAGAAGTGAAGCCATGGGGACCGGGGGCAGACTGTGTGGTGATGACACGGGCACACGCACAGAAAACAACGGACCCACACGTATCATTACACTTAACAGGTGGCTTTAGGCCTCAGGTCAAAGAGTTAATTTTAAAAATCTACTCTATTTCTATATGTCAAGCAACAACTGTGGAAAAATATGCCTCCTTCAAATACAAAAGCATTAGGGTTTCTGAGACGCTAAGGACTCCTGCCTCTGACTGTGATGGGTCAGCTGGTGCTGCACTTACCCTCCCGTCCAAGATGGATCGCCCAGCCAAATCCACGGGACACAAACAGGCAATGACTCGGCGGCACCTCTGGGCAGTTTCTCGTACAGCTGAAGGTCACTCACACATGACCCAGCCAGGAAATGACAAAGGCCACATGCTGTGTGATTCCACTTACATGATATTCTGGAAAAGGCAGGACTGCAGGAAGCAAGTCAGCGTGACCGTGGCTTGGAGTGGGGAAGGCAGGTGCCCGTGAGGAGAGGGAGTTGGCCCACACACGTGTAGAATTCTAAGGCAGCCCCAAGAGTCTCTCTTGTATCAACCCAACCCCTTGAGCGTGACTTGCTTCTGGCCACAGGATGTGAGAAGGCGGCAGCGAGGCCGCCCCGACATTCTCCTGCTGGCCTTCAAGAAGAGAGCTGCCTCTAGGAGCTCAGAGCACCCCCGGCTGCCAGCCAGCAAGGAAGCAGGGGCCTCATCCTACAGTCCAGGAAATGAATTCTGACAACCCAGGGAGCATTTACACAAGGCCTGAAGCTAACATCAGACAGGGTAAGGACACCGCTTCCCCCAGTGCCAGGAAGAGAACAAGCATTGTGCCCAGCCTTCCAGGAAACAAAGCTGCACAGGTCAGAACGCAAGAAGAAAAACTGTCTTTACTTACACATGACATGACCACACGTGCAGACAAGCCAAATAGTCCAAAAAGTTACTAGAATTTACAAATACATTTAACAAGGTCAATGTACACGAAAATCAAGTATTTCCACATTGTTTATTTCCAACAAACAATTGGAAAATGAAATTTAAAAACAATACTGTTTATAACATATGAAAAGTACGACGTGCTTAGGAATACATTTAACAAAACAGTGTAAGACCTACATACTAAAAGCTACAAGGCTCTGCTGAGAGAAACTCAAGATCCAACTGAAAGAGAGCTGGGCCACCTGCAGACACAGGGTCAGAAGGCTCAACACGCTAATGGCAGCAGATTGAGTGCAGTCTCAGCAAAAATTCCAGCAGCCTTGGCCTGTACTGACGCCCGGGCTCTCAACTGTCTATGGAAATGCAAAGGACACGGAGGAGCGAAACAGTCTGAAAAGAACCGAGTATGAGGAGTATGAGGACCTAACACTGCCTGGCTCCCAGTTTTACTATCGATCAAGAGAATGTGGCATTGGTGTGAGGATCAGCAAACAGATCAAAGGAAGAAACGTGGTCCAGACGTAGATCTGCGTCAGCTGGGGTAGGCACAACTAGTGGTGCTGGATTAACTGTCCACGGACACAAGTGAGCCTCAATCCTTACTTCAAATCCACGTTTCTGAGAGACAGGCCAGGCTGGAGTGCAGTGGCTCGATCACGGCTCACTGCAGCTTCAAACTCCATCTCGGCCTCCTGAAGTGCTGGGATTACAGGAGCGTGCCAGTGTGTCCGGCCTTAACTTGCATTTTTATATGACTTCTAAAAAAAGGAGAAAATCTCCACAATCCTGGGATAGACATGGAATTCTTAGGATATGGGAAGTCAGAGAATTTTAAAATTCTGCTTCCTGAAAGACACTGTTAAGAAAGTGAGGAGGCAAGGCACAGACTAAGAAAATATTCACATCACACACATATTTATATGTATACCAGACAGACTCAGAGGATGGAAAGAGCTCCTACAACTCAAGAAGGCAAGCAGCCAATTAAAAAACAGGCAAATAGGCCGGGCGCAGTGGCTCACGCCTGTAATCCCAGCACTTTGGGAGGCCGAGACGGGTGGATCACAAGGTCAGGAGATCGAGACCATCCTGGCTGACACAGTGAAACCCCGTCTCTACTAAAAATACAAAAAATTTGCC
>NW_012102920.1:3426453-3427989 GCF_000951045.1 Mandrillus leucophaeus | reverse complement strand
TGATCTCGGCTCACTGCAACCTCCACCTCCCACGTTCAAGCGAGTCTCCTGCCTCAGCCTCCCGAGTAACTGGGATTACAGGCGTGCGCCACCACGCCCAGCTAATTTTTGTATTTTACGTAGAGACGGGGTTTCATCGTGTTAGCCAGGGTGGTCTCGAACTACTGACCTCGTAATTCGTCCGCCTCCGCCTCCCAAAGTGCTGGGATTACAGGTGTGAGCCACTGCGCCTGGCCTAAACAGGCAAATTTTAAAAATTACTTCACAAAAGAAGTATAAGGATGGCAACACACATGAGAAGAGGCTCATCATCGAGCCTCAGGAAAGCAAATCTAAGCCACAGTGTTTGGAGCTCGCGCTCACTGTGGTGGGAACGCAAGTGCTAGAACCACTTTGGAAACTAGCGGCTTCTTTCAAAGTTAAAGGTTCCCCATATGAGCCATAACTCCACCCCCATTTACTCAAGAGAAATAAAAATTCACATCCATTAAAAACAAGTCTATGGGAGTCACAGCAGGTTTACTCTTGACAGCAGAACTGGAAAGGACGGAGGCCCATGCACAGGTGAGAAGGCATAAACCAGCAGGGAGGCCGGGTGGGTCACCATTCAACAATGGAAAGGAACAAACCACTGACACGTGTAGCCACGTGGGCAAATCACAAAACATGCAAAGCCAGAACAGGATTCCGTTTATAAAAAATTCGAATGCAGGTGAAACTCACCCACCAGGATAGGCAGGGGAGAAGGAGGGGCTGAGGGCTCACAGACTTGGGGGCGGCAGAAATGCTCCATATCTTGACTGTGGCGTTGATTACACTGGGATGTACATTTGTAAAAACTAAAACCATATACTTTAGTTTGTTTTACTGTATTTAATTGCAGGCTGGGCGCGGTGGCTCACGCCTGTAATCCCAGCACTTTGGGAGGCTGAGACGGGCGGCTCACAAAGTCAGGAGATCGAGACCATCCTGGCTAACATGGTGAAACCCCGTTTCTACTAAAAAACACAAAAAACTAGCCGGGCGAGGTGGTGGGCACCTGTAGTTCCAGCTACTTGGGAGGCTGAGGCAGGAGAATGGCGTAAACCCGGGAGGCGGAGCTTGCAGTGAATTGAGATCTGGCCACTGCACTGTAGCCTGGGCGACAGAGCGAGACACCGTCTCAAAAAAAAAAAAAAAAATTTAATTGCAATACAGTTGATCCAAGAGAAAAAAATCTCAAAAACCTATTTGATTTAAAAAAATCCAACAAAAGATATACAAGACCACACCACAGAAAGCCATAAAATATTACTGGGGGTAATTAAGAAAGACCTAACAAATGAAGAGATATACCATGTTCATGAGCTAGTAAACAAGGTAGTAAATACATTTTTCCCCAACCTGATTGATAGGTCTAATACAATCCCAATCAAATCCCGACAGGAACTTCTGTAGAACTGGTTAAGCTGACTTCAAAACTTGTATGAATTGGGAGGCCGAGACGGGCGGGTCATGAGGTCAGGAGATCGAGACCATCCTGGCTAACATGATGAA
>NW_012102920.1:3411951-3425513 GCF_000951045.1 Mandrillus leucophaeus | reverse complement strand
AGCACTTTGGGAGGCTGAGGCGGACGGATCATGAGGTCAGAAGATCGAGACCATCCTGGCCAAGATGGTGAAACCCCATCTCTACTAAAACTACAAAAATTAGCTGGGCGCAGCTGCTCACGCCTGTAATCCCAGCACTTTGGGAGGCTGAGGCGGGAGGTTCATGAAAGTCAGGAGTTCGAGACCATCTTGGCTAACACGGTGAAACCCTGTCTCTACTAAAGATACAAAAAGTTAGCTGGGCGTGGTGGCGGGCACCTGCAGTCCCAGCTACTGGGGAGGCTGAGGTAGGAGAATGGCGTGAACCTGGGAGGCGGAGCTTGCAGTGAGCCGAGATCGCACTATTGCACTCCAGCCTGGGCAACAGAGCGAGACTCTGCCTCAAACAAAACAAAACAAAAAAAACCCTCTAAGGTGAGAAGATGTAAATCACAGTAATTAAAGTAATTAAGGTAACACAGCCCAGGCCAAGAACAGTCAGCAGACTGACTGATAGGACGAGGACACTGAGCTATGACAAGAGCCACTGCTGACTGGGGAAAAGACAGTCTTCTCCACAAATGGTGCTGAGTCAGTCAGGTAACAAGATGGGAAAAAAATAAACCTCGACTCTGATCCTACACCACACACAGAACGGCTGTCAACCTACACACGGAACCCACGTGAACGCAAACAGGACCGTTTCTGGGAAATATTCAAGTTTTCAAAAAATATCACTAGGACATTACAAAAACCCAGTATTTAGAAAAAGACTGATAAATGGAACTAGAATAAAAACAAGAACTTCTGTTCACTCCAAGACATCATTAGGAAGTGAAAAAGCCACAGAGGGAAGGCGACATCTGTGGCGCACACAAGTGACAACAGAGCCTTTGTGAGAATATGTGTTACCAGCCCACAGAAGGCAAGTCATTCCACAGTAAGGCTGGAATAGGCAGTTGGCAGCAGAAAAGCCCAACTCTGCACACGAGCACGCACACACGGAGGCTGCCGTCCCTCGAGGGCTTGGCCCCACCGCACGGGGAGAGATGCCTGAACGCTGTGACCTTCCAGAGCCCGGCTTCTCTGCCATCAAACACAAGTCATTTCACCAACGGTTACTTCTTAGAAGGTGGCTGCAGGGACAGAGTCTGGGGTTGGGGCTGGCAGTCCATAGGGGCCACTGCTATGAAGACAGCTGCCTGGTGCCCTATTCTCCAAGCATAAGATTTATTCTGTGGTCTGGTAGCTGCTGTTTGAGATGAGAAAACCTTTATTTCCCCACTGGCCTGGAGTGACTGCAGGTTTCAAGAGGTTTTAAAATAGACAATGGATGAATTCCAGAGCAATGATGGGAACTAGGCTACAGTAAAGGGAGCATGAGGCCAGGCTGGGATGGGTCAACCACCCTTGCCCCCGCCTCAGAAACCTCCCGAAACCAGGTTCCTGGAGTGGCCCCTGCTCTCTCCCACGGGCAGTGGGGATTGGGTGGGCTGGGGACACAAGCGACGGGTCTGCTGGCGTTTCTGTGCACATGACGGGAGGCTCACTGCTGCTTCACTCAGTCACTGTGAACACACGGCACCCCTCCTTAGCCTCTCTGCCGTCTCAGGGGTTGCCAAGCCCCAACCCGAGATTCTCGGTTGGGGTCTGGAGGATTGGAGTGGTGGGTCTCAGGCCCCACTCTCATAAGAAGGGGGCAGTCGGCTGCACAGGCTTAGGGACCTCCCAAGTCAGAGGGCCCTCCATCCATGCTGGGCACAGAACCAGGGCCAGCTCCGAAGGTGGCACTCAGCAGGTCTATAGCAAGCCCACTCTCGTCAACAGTAAGAGCTCTCATCTGAATCCAGGCCCTACTGGGACAAACACATTCAGGTTTCACAGTTCACAACAAGCTCTACGTGGCCGCAACCCCACAAAGCACATTACCTTATTGTCGAGATCAAAGAGGTAAGAATCTTCCTCCCGAACATCGGCTTCTGAGTCCGAAATCAGCTCCCCAACATACCTGCAGAGGGAGAAGCGGTGCAGGTGAGGCCCTGGAAGGCAGCGAGCACTGCCCACAGACAAGCACAGCCTGGTCTCCGCGCCCACAGGGAAAGAGCGGGGCACACCAGAAGAACATGCGGGGAACATGTTTGGAGACGTGTGCCTGGTTGAACTGGGGTTTTCCGAGGATGATGATGATGACGATACTGAAAGCTCTGCGTCTGCGGTCTGGCGCCTGAGAACCCAGAATGGTCCTCCCCCAGAGAGGACTGCCCGTGCTGGACCACGCCTTCCTAACTGGACCACGCCTTCCTAAATGCACTCATGAGCTGTTTAAGGGCAGCAGCGAGAGCACTGAGGACAGCACGAGCTTGGTTCTCGGGGCCAGGGTCTCCACGGCCCCCACCCCATGCTGCTGTAGGCCAGGGGATGTGCCTGCTCCCAGAGGGGCTTCCTGAAGTGCAGACACAGATGGGCCTCCGTCCCAGAAATGACACGTGCCACCGGCAGGCTTGGGGTGACCCAGGGACTCACTCACTCGCAGACAAAGGTGCCTAGTGGGATGTCCTGCAGGGACCGCACGCCCCAGCCCATGTCCCTCGTCCGGTAGAGCTGCAGCCTTGCCCTGGAAAAGAGAGAGTAGTGGTGGACCCAGGCCACAGCCTCAGCCTCTTGCCACAATGGTCAGCAAAAGCCAGCTGGTGCCACGTCACTGAAATGAGGAAGAAAACTGGTTCTGTATCCAAAGCGTTAGATGCTGCAGGCACCACACAGATGTAGCGTCTTGCAATCTCAGGAAGCCAAGAACCCAGGAATCAGCCAGGAACACCCCAGCCCGTGACCTCGGCAAGTCACTGGTCCTGGCCGTGGCTCGGTGTCCCCATCTGTAACATGGGGACAGAGCTGGGCCTGGGCCACTAGGCACTGTGGGTGGCAGAGGTGCTAATACTAGAGAAGCCTATAGCTGGACCAGGCAGTGGTGACACCTGCCGCCGAACCTGCTCCTCATAAGCAGCCCACAGGCCCCTCAGGGCTGGGGAGGGTGGCAGGGGGGGTTTCTCAGGGCTGGGGGAAGGTGGTTGGGCGGGCCTGGGGGAGGGCGGCTGGGCAGGCCTGGTAAATGGGGCCTCCGTGGAGCCCTCAGAACCACGTGCCTCACGTCTGCCTGTCTGGTGTGGGTCCCGTGTGTCTGCTTTGTGTCTGCCTGTCTGGTGTGGGTTCTCACCCCCAGGTCTTTCTACCACACCAAGGACAGAGACTGCCCTTCAGCATGGACCAAGTTTACCGAGGTCACAAAAGAGTCAATACTACAAAAATTAGTGTCCAGCTAAATTTAAGAGTTCGTAACTTTCCCTTGTGACTCAGAGGGGCTTTGAGTTTTCCAATCTCAGGCACATTTGTGGAGGAAATGCTCAAGACCAGAACCCGGGGAAAGGAGAGGCTGCTGCTGGGTGGTCAGGGGACCAAGCCCAGCTGGTGAAGCGCCCTGAGCAGGAGTCCAAGCGCCAGGAACAAGGAGTCCATGCGCCTGAGAAGTGTTAGGACATCACCTCACTGTTAGAGAAGCCCAGAGAAGAACATTTAGAAAATGACTGGAGTGTTAAAACAGAACGACGACAGCCCTGATCTGTTGAAGACTGTTCGTGTGAACTTGGTAACAAAGGTAATTCTTAGGCCAAGTCCGTTCCTCTGCTTTTAGCTCAACTGACCCAACCATCTGCTCCTTCTCTCAGGCCTGCGTCTGAGCTGGTGGAAGCATGACTCGTGATTTACGGCACCAGTGACATTTCCAGAGGATAAAGGGCTCAGAGGTAACCTGTCGGCTCTATCTGCAAACACAACGCGGGTACATCCAAACACGTTAAGTTCTTGTCTGTCGGGGTGACCTCCGTGCTAATGCACACATGAGCAGAATATGGGGCTCTGGCAGGAAGCTGCCTCTCACCTGAGACCATTCTGCACGACACGATTTCGGCAGTTCCTCCAGCAGGAGCACGCGTGGTTGCATTCGAAGATCAAGGGAGGCTCCGCCATGTTGAACTCTGGCAGGAGCCGGCCGTCCTGTGGACAGACGAGCAGCAAGGGCCCAGCAGAGGTCACTCACTCTTCGAGCTGACATCAACCCATTTCCACTAAGTGCCCACCCAGTGCGGCTCAAACTGGCATAAAAACAATGGTTTCTGGCCAAACTTGAACACCCACCTAGGGAAAAACTCCATGTGTATGGTTTGGATGGGAAGCCCCCACCCAGATGCCCACACAGGTTGTGGAGACCTCCTGGAGCGCTCCCCAGACCCAGCCTGGGCCAGTTTCTGTCCATCCGGGGCCTTCCCAGCCCCCAGCCTGGGCTTCTCCACGTCACCGAGGCTGCCGGCTCGTGGGCTGCTCTGCCTCCTTCGGCTGCTCGGGGCCTCCTGCACCCTCCTGCACTCCTGGCCTCCTTGCCTCGCAAATCCTCAACTGTGGAGGGACCCAGCCCTCTGCTCCCCTTCCTACCCTCCGAAGCCAGGCCAGGTGCAGCAGCACTGGGCGCAGGTGCTCCCCCAGCGCTGTGTGAGCTGAGGTGCAGGGCCCAGGGCTGCCCAGGCACACTCTGGCTTGATGGCTTCCGGGGATGCCCTGAACAATTAGGGTGCTCCCCACAACATTCCTTCCTGTGCCCCTTCAGCAGGACTGTCCACCCCAAAAGACACCACTCGGACATGAGCCTGGCTGCTTTCCGAGCCTGCCACCTCCATGGCCCTCACTGGCATGAATCCTTCTCCCACTGGGGCCTCTCATTCAGATGGGTAAACCCTCCGGCCACCCTCCACGGCCACCCTCCTCCAAAGTCCGCTTCCGGAGGGGACGCCTGCTGCCTCTCCCTGCTTGCATCTCTTCACCCAGGCCATGTTGGCTTCTGTCCCCACCGTGACCTCTGAACTCGGGAGACCAGGAACCCTCCGCCTCTGCTTAGACATCCCTCCCCTGAATTGCACCCCAGCTAGCCAGGGCCAGTCCCCACTCCCATCTCCTCCTCAGCGGCCACCATCTCGGGCCCTCTGAGGACCAGCACCCACCAGAAACTTCCAATCCTGTGTCTCCTCAAGCCCCACGCCCACACCGATGCTCCCTGTACCCAGCCCAGCAGCACCCTCCCTCTTCACACCCCTCACACTCAGCAAGCACAAGGCAGAGCTCACCAGATACACCAAACACAAGCAGCACCTCCTCCTGGGGCCAAGCCAGGCTGCCTGGCTGCCCGCCTCCACTACCATCCAGGTGGCCACAAAGGATACAGACCCCAGCCCCAGGGACTCTGCAGCCATGTCCTCGGCTCACAACCCCGCCTTGGGTGCCGGCGCCCACTGTGCCGTCCCTGCCTGTGACACCCAGCTCACCTCCAACTCCTTCCCAACGCTGCCACAACGGCGCTGGGGTCACGGACGCCTGCACTGTTTTTGCAGACCCGGACCAGCGGCACTTACCACCTGAGCCCACGCACACGAGGCCGCCCTCACCTTGTCGTACCAGCAGCGCATGCTGAGCTGGCCGCACATGCAGTTGCTGGAGGAACAGTCGTCGATGCACACACAGTACTGAGGAGAGAGGCGCCGGGGCCGTCAGACGTGCAGGCACAGGCCTTCTGTTTCCCTCCCAGTCACAACTACGTTTTACAATTCTCAGTTACCCCGATTCTGCTAAATGCTTCTCAAAGGCACCACGAGTGTGTGGCCTCTTAGGGTGAAGGGTGTGCGGGCAGAAACATGCCGAGTGCCCGCTGGAGGGTCTCTCTGGCTGAGGACCCTGACAGAGGGATGGGGCAGGCAGGGCAGCGACGCGGCAGCGGGTGACATGGGGTGGGTGAAGGGCTGGGCAGCGGCTGCATTTGTGGCCAGATGCTCGACGGGAAAAACAAGAATGCAGAGCCTGGCACACCCTGAGTGGGGGGCCCTGGGCAGTGCCCGGCCTGGGAAGAGGAGGGAGCTGCCTACAAGCAGAGCCACAAAGAAAGTGCTCAAGAAGGCGCAGGCGGTGAGGGCACCAGGCTCTGTGCACTCAGGCTGGGAAAGCTGGCATGTGCTGGACCCATCTCTCCGGGGGCTGGGAGATGCAGGGACCAGGTCGTCCTGCAGGCCTTGCAGGGGCTCCTCTCGCCTGTGCCACCAGCACGAGGCCGCACGGGGGCCCCTGAGTGTGAGGTAAAAAAAAGGCACAAAGATGCTTGCCGTTCCTTTGGGGTCGGTAAGAAGCCTCGGAAGAGCAGTGAGAGGCCCAGGGCTGGGCCTGACAGAACCTTTATCTGCCTTCCAGCTCTTTCACGGGAGGCAGCTGCAAAGAGAACGAGGTCTTCCTGGGAAGCCCCCCACGAGCCCTCCTGCTCTGAGTGGTGAGAAGAACCCAGGACCCCAGGCTCCAGAAGCTTCTGCCCGCCCCACGTCCTGGCCTGAGCCCGCCCTTCGTCCGTGTCACTCACCTGCAGGTGAGTGATGTTTCTGTCGATGTTCATGGGGGACGTCACGCAGTTCTGAGAGACGTACTTGTAGTTGCTGGGGCACGGCTCGCCATCCACGGCGTTGACGCAGGGGATGGGGATACGCTCGTAGCCTCGAGCGATGTCCCTGCCACGGAAAGGGCAGGTGTCACCTGGAGGCTGACGTACTCTGCCCAGGGGCTGGCATGGCGTGCAGTGGGCGGCTGGCAGACACCTGGCCCTGAGAGTTTGAACTCCAGCCTTGGGGATGTTTCAGCTTCAGGAGCAGCTTTCACCGCAAACTCCCAAAGCCCTGCTGGCCGCCGATTTGCCGCAGAGCCGTCCCGGGGCCGGGCTCACCTGCTCACTATCCTCTCCACGGGGCTGGGCCTGTCGGGGGCCGAGTCCTGCAGAGCCTTGCTCATCTGCAGAGCGCTCCACACCTGAGAGTTGAGGCTTGCACACTGCAGGGGCGTCTCCCCTTCTTTGTTCTTTAAGGTGACATCTGAATCCCGAGAAAGAAAGAGGCTAAAAGGGAAAATGTAAGGCCACAAAACATTTAAAGCTGACTTGAAAAGATGACACAGATGAGATTTATAAAATGACCATCATCACTAACAGTAAAGGGAACACACTATTCGCTGTGAGATAACTTGAAGTCTGCTCACCAATGACTCTGCAAAGACGGGCTTTAGCTCACCCAGGAACAGGGACTCTCTTACTCCTCTCCCATATTCACTGTCAAAGTCAGCAGGCTGTTTTCTTAGCAGGAAGAGTATGTAAAAAACCAGGATGGCATTTGATTTTTCTTGGATTTTTCATTTAAATTTACCCTCAAGGATAAGAAGGGAAGCAAGGAGGGGGAGAGGCCACGCTTGGGCCATGCACAGCATGAGCAGTCCTCAGTTCCACTCCTGCCCACTGCGTCCAGACCGCAGTCACCGTACGTGGAGCTGGGCTTCGCACAGCCAGATGACCAACCTGGGTAAGCCACCATGAGATCCAAATGTGGGAGGGCACAGCTCCACGTGTAGGGGCTGGGGAGACACCGGAGGCTGGTGCGTGGAGCACCCACAGCTCCCTGTCCTTCCCCAGCAGCCAAACAAATACCCCATCCCAGGCCACCGACAACAACCTGAGTGTGTATGACTTAAGGGATCAAGGTCTCAAGTTTTTTTGTTTTTGGGTTTTTTTTTTTTTCTTGAGACAGAATCGCGCTCTGTCGCCCAGGCTGGAGTGTAGTGTCGCAATCTCCGCTCACTGCAATCTTTGCCTCCCGGGTCCAAGCGATTCTCCTGCCTCAGCCCCGGGAGTAGCTGGGATTACAGGCACCCACCACCACACTCGGCTAATTTTTGTATTTTTAGTAGAGATGGGGTTTCACCATGCTGGCCAGGCTAGTCTCAAACTCCTGACCTCAGGTGATCCTCCTGCCTCAGCCTCCCAAAGTGCTGGGATTACAGGTGTGAGCCACCGCCACCCAGCTGAAGGTCTCAAGTTTTAAAAGGGCCCTGAGCGGTGAGCGCCACAGCCCCCAGCATCTCCAGCTCTGGCTGTGGGTGGCACTGCTCCCAGAAGGCACTCTGAGCCTCTCGGCGCCTCAGAGCTGGCAGGTCCCTGCTGGGAGCAGGGCTGTTCCCACGCTGCCCCTCAGCCATGTCAGGAGCATCAGGTCTGAGACTCAACTCAAGGTCTGACCTAACAACTTGGGAATTTTGCATGACAATCCTCCTAACCCAGAAATAAACCACAGCTGATCTCAAACGTGGACTGGGAAAGTCACTTCTCTGTACGTGGAACACCAAGGACGGACTTCCACAGGAGGGAACAGAGGGCCTGTGTCCACTCGAGCCCAAGTGTGAACACACGACCATCGAGCGGTCTCTCCGGGCGCCCAGGTCAGGTCAGCGCCAGCCCGAGCCGGGGGAAGCGCCACACTCACACGACACAGTCGTAGCGGTTCTCCCGGGCAGCAATGTGCAGCGGCGAGTCTCCGTGGATGTTCACGGCGTGGAGGTCGCACTTGGCAGCCAGCAGGATCTCGGCGATGTCCACGCAGCCAGAGAACGCCGCCCAGTGCAGGCAAATGTTCTCCTCCTGAACAGACACAAGCCAGAGCTCAGTGCACGCTTCCTGCTGGCTCACAGTGCCAGGGCCCGGCCACAGCAGCTGCAGCCCGCGTGCCTGGGGACAGGCTCTGGAGCGCGCGTGGCCGTCCTCAGCAACGGCCAGGTGGAAAGGGCGCCACAGGTCACCAGATGGGAACCTAGTGCCCATCTCAACTCTGGAAGGCACATCCTTTCGTGTTTTGTTTTTTTTCATTGTAAAAATAACATAATTATAAAAGTAGCATAATCACAGTAAAGAATATTGTAAAAATAGGGAAAAGGTCATCCAGAATTATATCAACCTAATCTCAACACATTAACACTTGCAGGCACTTTTCTTTCATCTATTTTTAAAAATTATATTCATTTCCAAACAGGGGTATAGTCATAGGATAGGATAATGCTTTTGAAAGATTTGAAAAAAGACATGCAAATTTGATTAAATTAAAATTTTGGGCCGGGTGTGGTGGCTCATGCCTGTAATCCCAGCATTTTGGGAGGCAGAGGCAGGTAGATCACTTGAGGTCAGGAGTTCGAGACCAGCCTGGCCAACATGGTGAAACCCTGTCTCTATTAAAAATACAAAAAATGAGCCAGGCGTGGTGGTGGGCGCCTGTAATCCCAGCTACGCGCAAGGCTGAGGCAGGAGAATCGCTTGAACCCAGGAAGCAGAGGTTGCAGTGAGCCGAGATTGTGCCACTGCACTCCAGCCTGGGCAACAAGAGCAAAACTCTGTCTCAAAAAAAACAGTAAGTTTTACTTTTAAAAAGGCCTCTTTTAAATAAAACAAATAAAATTTGGATAAATACTTGTGCCACATGTAAAATATAGATGATTTATAATCACACAGTAAATTAGAACACTGTAATTCTGAAAAAGTATGTGCAAAGGAGAAGAAAATAAAGAAGGTAGGTAAGAAAAAGATGAACGGTAAACATAAGACAATGTTCAACTCTGCCAGGCAGCCACAAATACAAATCAGAACAACGAAATATCCCTAACTCCATCGCCCCAGAGATAAAACAGCGATAGGTGGAATGAGGAACAGGCCCGCGCCCGTTTCCTACGCCTGATGCCCGTCTGTCCCTGACCCTCCGTCATCACCAGAGGCTCCCAGGTGCTGAGGCCTCCTCCAGTTGGCACCACGCGAGGAGCGCCTTCCACGCGGGGCGGCATCGGAACCGCCTCCGGACCCATCACGAGGGTCCACGCGGGGCGGCGTCGGAACCGCCTCCGGACCCATCACGAGGGTCCACGCGGGGCGGCGTCGGAACCGCCTCCGGACCCATCGCCGACGGTCACTCAGCTTCCGGACCTTTCCTGTACTGAACACCCGGTTTGTTTCTGTGGGTCTATTTCTGGAATACATTGCCAGCAAATATTCTAGTGCTTTTTATTTTCTACATTATTTCTCAGGGATGCTTCCTCAGAGGCAGGATTGTTGGATTAAAGCACGTGAGCGTTTCACGCTCCTGAAGTGGGTTCCGTTCTGCGCGTGTCTGGGAGGGCCGGCTGCACCTCCTTCCCCTCGGGAATGTCAGCGATCTTCCCAGAGCCATCAACCAAGCCCCGCCTGACTGTCCGCTTTGCTGCGGGGGCTGAGGCGGCTCCGGGCCAAGGCAGAGCCCTGCAGGGGTGTGGTCTCCTCCCCGCAGGCTCTGCTTCCCTTTGAGCTCGGCCCCGCCTCCCATCCAGGGCCGCCGCCACATCCCAGGGACTGGCTCTGCAGGTGGGCAGAGTCTCACCCCCAAGAGAGAAGGACACGCGCTCTTCTGAGACACCCGGTGCTCTCCTGCAGTCCCCTCCCAACTCCACACCGTGCGGCACCAACGCTTTCCAGCTCAGTGAGCGTGAAGATAAAAGCAGAACAGAACCTAGTGGCCTTGTCTCCAGTATCTTCATCCACAAACCCGGCTAGCCCCAGGCGTGGGCTTCACTGTGTCCGTGACTTCTAAAACAGACAACTACAAGCAGACTCCGTGTGTCCGCCTCAGTGGACTTCCTGAAGAGCCTGGGCTGCTCTGGGGCTCTTCCATCCCTTGGCTCTTTGTTTCTGCTTTCCCTCCTCCACACATTTGAGGGCTCCTTCAACAAAATGCTGCTTGCTTAGGGGCCTCTTTTCTTTTTCCTTTATCGGAAGGATTTATGATTTTATAACCAGAATTACATGTTTTATTTGTTTTCGAGGCGGAGTCTCACTCCATCTCCCAGGCTGGAGTGCAGCTGGCATGATCTCGGTTCACAGCAACCTCTGCCTCTGGGGTTCAAGCGATTCTCGTGCCCCAGCCTCCCCAGTAGCTGGGATAACAGGTGCGTGCTACCAGGCCCAGCTAATTATTTTGTATTTTTAGTAGAGTCGGGGTTTTACCATGTTGCCCGGGCTGCTGTCAAACTCCTGACCTCCGGTGATCCGCCACCACGCCCCGCCCCAGAATTACGTTTTTGAGAGCTTCCAGTTCACCTAAGATCCTTCCACCCTGGGACTGTTCAAACGCCCAGCCTTTCTGAAGTCTGCTGAGTTAGGACCAGCCCGGCCTACACCTGGTGAGCAACCGCACTCCTGAAACGATGGGGTGATACAGACCAGAACAGATTTACCTTCCCACCTAAAAGAACCAGAAGAGTAAAACAAACAGTCAAAACCCGTGACCATGGCTGTCAAGCACCAGACACCAGGCAGGGAAGGACCGTGCCCTGAGAGGCGGAGCCTGTGAGGGAGCCCGTGGCTGCCCAGCTCACTGCCACTACAGCTCCAACCATGGTGCGGGAGGGAGCCAGGCAGGGCCTCCGGATGCTCAGACAGAAAACAGAGCTCCAAGGGAGGGTCCAGAGATCTGTGCATTTCCACCTGGGTCATCCGGCAGGACACCAACAGCCACGAGCCTGTGGAGAACGTGCACTCAAAGCCAGGGCCTTTCCCCACAGCCAGGCAGGCCACACTCTCCGTTCACAGGCTGTGGGCTGGAGGACAGTGGAGGGACCTGCCTCAGTGGCTCCAGACCCACCTAACAAACCTGAAAAGCAAAATCCAACATGATCTGACGGGTTTCAAGTGACTTGGCTGAGTTCCAGAACAAAGTTCAAGAAGATTCACAGGAAGAAGAGTCCCTAGCACTATACAAGTTTTGTAAAACCCACCCACATCCTGGCATTGGCTACAGGTTACCAGACGTGCAAAGGAGCAGGAAACATGACCCACAGTGGGGAGGAAAAACCCAGTCAATCAAAAAACCCGGCATTTGCTCAGATGCTGGATTAGCAAACAAGGTCATTAAAGCCATTGGTGGGCCAGATGCGGTGGCTCACACCTGTAATCCCAGCATTTTGGGAGGCAGAGGCAGGTAGATCACCTGAGGTCAGGAGTTCGAGACCAGACTGGGCAACATGGTGAAACCCCGTCTCTACTAATACTACAAAACTTAGCCAGGCGTGATGGTGTGTGCCTGTAATCCCAGCTACTCGGGAGGCTGAGGCAGGAGAATCGCTTGAACAAGGGAGGCAAAGGTTACAGTGAGCCGAGATTGCGCCACTGCACTCCAGCCTGGGAAAAAGAGACTCTGTCTTAAATAAATAAATAAGTAAATAAAGCCATTGGTATAACTGTGTTCTATAGGTTCGAAAACTAAGTAGAAACATGTTAGGAAATGTTTGAAAGACTCCAACAGAACATTCAGAGCTGAAAACGACAATGCCTGGAATGTAAGCACACAAACTGGATGAGCTCAACAGCATCACGTGCAGAAGAAAAGATGAGTGAACTGGAAGACAAACCAACAAAAACCCACTCAACTGAAACACAGCGTGAAAAAACAATAATTCTTAAAAATTGAAAAGAGCACCAGTGAGCTGTGGAACCACTCTGAGAACTCCCACATACACAGCTGGAATACTGGAAAGCATGGTGGGCAGAAAACATTATTTGAAGAAATAATGACTGAAAAACTTCCAAATTTGTCAAAAACCCTAAATCCACAAATCCAAGAAGCTCAATGAACCCTAAGTGCATACACACAAAATAACACCAAGGCACATCAGTAATCAAATTGCTTTACAGACAAACTAAGGCTTAGAGGAAAATCCAGTTGCTAAAACCAAGAGATACAGAAAAAAAATTCTAAAAGCAGCCATATAAAAAAGACACGTTATACACAGAGAAATAACCACGCGCTGGCAGTGGATTTCTCACTGCGAACACTGCGGGTGAGGACCCAGGGAAACCGCCATTTAAAGCATTGAAAGAAATAACTATGCATCCAGAATTGTAAGAATGTCTTTCATAAATGAAAGCAAAATAAGGACTTTCCAGGCATTAAAGAGCTGCAAGAGGGCCGGGCGCGGTGGCTCACACCTGTAATCCCAGCACTTTGGGAGTCCAAGGCAGGCAGATCATGAGGTCAGGAGTTTGAGACCAACCTGGCCAACATGGTGAAACCCATCTCTACTAAAAACACAAAAATTTCCCAGGCGTTGTGGCCAGTGCCTGTAATCCCAGCTACTCAGGAGGCTGAGGGAGGAAAATCACTTGAAACTGGAAGAAGGTGATTGCAGTGAGCTGAGATCACACCACTGCACTCCAGCCTGGGCAAAAAAGCGAAACTACGTCTCAAAAAAAAAAAAAAAAAAAAGCTGCAAGAGCTCACCACAAGCAGACCAACACCAGAGGAAAAGTAAAGGGATTGAGGCTGGCGGAAAGGAACCAACATCAGGAGCACAAGCCCACCAAGGTGGAGAAGCTTGGCGGGAGAGACCACTCGGCTGGGCGCGCTGCCTCACATCTGCAATCCCAGCACTGTGGGAGGTCAAAGCGGGCAGATCACCTAAGGTCGGGAGTTTGAAACCAGCCTGGCCAACATGGCGAAATCCCCCTCTCTAATAAAAATACAAAAATTAGCCAGGCGTGGTGCCATGTGCCTGTAATCCCAGCTACTTGGGAGGCTGAGGCAGGAAAATCGCTTGAACCAGGGAGGTGGAGGCTGCAGTGAGCTATTGCATCACTGCACTCCAGGCTGGGTGACAGGGTGAGAGGCTCTGTC
>NW_012102920.1:3406585-3411901 GCF_000951045.1 Mandrillus leucophaeus | reverse complement strand
TCCAAAAAAAAAAAAAAAAGACCAGGCCAGGTACGGTGGCTCACACCTGTAATCCCAGCACTATGGGAGGCCAAGATGAGTGGATCACGAGGTCAGGAGTTCCAGACCAGCCTGACCAACATGGTGAAACCCCATCTCTACTAAAAATACAAAAATTAGCCAGGCGTGGTGGCTCGCGCCTGTAATCCCAGCTACTCAGGAGGCCAAGGCATGAGAATTGCTCAAACCCGGGACACGGAGGTTACAGTGAGCCGAGATCGTGCCACTGCACTCCAGACTGGGCAACAGAGTGAGATTCTATTAAAAAAAAAAAAAAAAAAGACCAATGACTGTTTAAACAGAATAACCATATGGCTATTATGGTGTTCAGAACATATAGATATTTTTTATATCTATATATGTATGTATGTAAAATGTAGAAGAATAGCAGTATCAAGTTTGGGAGAAGAAAAATGATTTTGCCAGACCTACTGTAAAACTACATCAGTCAAGCAAGGACAGTACTTGCCTAAAGGCAAATATGCAGATCAATGCATCAAAAGAGAGGGTCCTGGAGCTGACACACACATGTGGATGACTGACTTTACACACATGTGGACCACTGACTCTGACATGTGGATGACTGGCTCACACATACAGACGACTGATACACATGCGGACGACTGACATGGATGACCAACTCACACATGTGGATGACAGACTCACACACATGCAGATGACTGACTCATACATGCAGATGACTGACCCTCACATGTAGACAAATGACACACATGTGGACACATGTGGATGACAGACATGCAGATGACTGACTCACATGTGGATGACTGACACATGGATGACTCACACATGCAGATGACTGACATATGCAGATGATGGACTCACACATGCGGATGACAGGCTCACACACACACACAGCTGACTCACACATGCAGACTGACTCTCACATGTGGACGACAGACAGACATGTGGGCTGACACATGTGGACAACTGACAGACATACAGATGGCTGACACACACATGGACGACTGACACAAGTGAACTCACACATGCAGATGACTGACTCACACATGGATGACTGACACATGCAAACGACTGACACACGTGGATTGACACATGGATGACTGACTCACACGTGCAGATGACTGGCCTTTGGCAATGGTACAGAGTCAATTCTATGTAGAAAGAATGGTTTTCTCAACAAATGGCACTGAACTAGGCATCCACAAGCAAAAAAAAAAAAAGGTTCAATCTATACCTCACACCATATACAAAAGTCAACTATAATAAAACGTAGACCTAAATGGAAACCCCCAAATCATAAAACTCGTATAAGGAAATGTGGGAGAATATCTTTGGGTTCTCAGATTAGGCAATGATTTCTTAAAACAGAACGCCAAAACAGGATCCAGTTAAAAAAAAAAAAGAAAAACGCTGATAAACCACACTTTATAAAAACTTTTAAAATTCTACACTTCCAAAGACAGATCTGTAAACCATATATCTGATAAAGGACTTATATCCAGAACATAAACTCTTAAACCTCCAGAATTTAAAAAAATACCTGATAATAAGCAAGAAAAAGATTTGAACAGACCCTTCATAAAAGAAGATATATGGATCGTAAATAAGCCCATAAAAAGATGCTTAACGTCAACTGTCATGAGAGAAATGAAAATGAAATGACTGAAAACTAAAACCACAACAACATATCACTACACCTACCAAAATGGATAAAATTTACAGACTGACCATGCTACATGTTGGGAAGGATGCGGAGGAACCAGGACTCTCTGATATGGGTTGGCCTTGTGTCCCCACCCAAATCTTGTCTTGAATTGTAATCCCCACGTGTCAAGGGAGGGACCTGACTGGATTATGGGGGTGGGTCCCCATGCTGTTCTCATGTGAGTTCTCACAACAGCTGGTTTTAAAGTGTGGTACAAGGCTCCTCAATCTCCCTCTTGCCACCATGGAAGACGTGCTTTACTTCTCCTTGCCTTCTGCCATGATTGTTAAGTTTCCCGAGACCCCCCCCCCGCGCCAGCCATGCTAAACTGTGAGTCAATTAAACCTCTTTTGTTTATAAATTCCGCAGTCTTAGGTAGAACCCTGATAGCAGTGTGAGAACGGATGAATGTACTGTCATACACTAGAGATGGTGCCATCACTTGGAAAGCAGTTTGGCAGGCTTTGTTTTTCTTGCAGACAGGCTAGGATGCAGTGGTGCGATCTCAGCTCACTGCAGCCTTGACCTCCTGGGCTCAAGCGATCCTCCCCCCTTAGCCTCCCGAGTAGCTGGACCACAGGTGTGTGTCACCATGCCCGGCTACTGGCAGTCTCTGCAAATGTTAAACATACACACCTATCCTATGATCTAACCATTCTACTCCCAGGGATTTAATCCAGAGAAATTAAGGCATGAGTATTCACAGCACCTCTCTTAGTAACAACCAAAAATCAGAAACCACCTAAATGCCCACTGACAGGTGAAGGGTAAACGGACACATTCACACAACGGGCACTTCAGGCAACGAAAATGGGGATCTCGGGTTCAAGATGCAAGGGAAAGGCGCCCATGGTGACAGCCCTTTTCTATAAAACCGAGACACGCAGATAGCGGAAAGCCCAGCGACGGGTGGCAGGGGTGGGCTGGGCACGGCTGTGAAGTGCGGAGGAATCACCTGAAGATAGATCATCAGGGCATGAGAGAGGACCGGGCTCACTCTTCCGACAGCAGCGATGGCTTCCGGGTGAAAATTCACCCGAGTGTGTACTTTGAGTATATGCAGCCTACCTATTATACAGCAATACAGTAGTTACATTAATGAAGTGTTTCATTCTCTAAATAACAAACCTGAAATTTAATCAATGCTTCCATTCCGGGGAAACAGCCACCAGCATCAGAGAGCTAACAGCTCTGACACCTGGACAGGCTGCAAGCTGCCCAGGCACGCAGGCCAACCAGCCACACTAGGGTTGCCTTGCCCGCCACACAGTCTCCGGGGGTGGTAGGTGAGGCGGCCCCACCTGGGGGTGGCCTCTGCCTTGTCCTCTGCCTTGGCTTCCCTCCTCTCTTCCTCCAAGGTACCCGCCACAGCCTTCCACTGGCTCAGGGCTCCCCTGCCTCTGCTTCCCTCTTCTCTTCCTTCTGCCGGCTCAGGGCTCCTCTCACCACAGTGCCGTTGTCCTAACCCCCAGCGGGAAAGAACTCCGGTGGAACGAGGTAGAAACCCCCCAGACACAGTCACGGAAGCCTGCAGCCCACGGAGGCACCGCGGCTCAGGACCGGTCACTCCGGAGAGGCCTGTGTGCCTGCAGGGAGGCGGAGGGTGCCCACGGCCAGTGGACCACAGCGGGGTCTGCTCACATGCAGGGAGGGGTTCCAAATGCAGACCCCCCCGTGCCAACAATGAATGGCAAGTGCCCGTGCCCACGCTGTTCTCAGGCTCTGAGAGGCAGTGTCAACCCTCCCTCCTCAGACGCCAGGCTTCAGCACACTGGAGATTTAATAGTGTGCTTTTAGAAATCTTTCTCTGTGTCAAATCTTCTTTCTTATGATCAATTTAATGAGTTTATTTGTGGCTGGACTTCCCATTTATGGCTTTTGGAGCCCGTCTGTGAAGGTGGACACAGCTCTGTGGGCTGCAGCATGTCTATGCCCGTCTTGGGAGGTGACCAGAGGACTCCCCTCGCCCCTAGCTGTCGTGCCCACTGCCATGCCCAGCCCCCTGGCAGCCCCACTGGTTCTGTGGGTCCCTGAAGACCTTCTAGTGAACAACCTTTTGAGTTAATCAGTCGCCTGCTGCCACTCTCAGGCTGAAGGAGCCACCCCAGAACTGGGGAGTCCTCTTATCTCAGCTCCAAACTCTATTTTCTGAGCAAACAAAAGGGCCTTACAAAACTGTCACTGAAGCATCTTGAATCACACCCTAGAAAACCGTGGTGCGATAAACGATTCACTTCTCTTTCCTCTGTTTCAAAGAGAGAGGCAGAGGCCAGGCGCGGTGGCTCATGCCTGTAATCCTGTGGGAGGATGAGGTGGGCGGATCACCTGAGGTCAGGAGTTCAAGACCAGCCTGGCCAACATGGCTAAACCCTGTCTCTACTAAAACTACAAAAATTGGCCAGGCGTGGTGGCTCACACCTGTAATCTCAGCACTATGGGAGGCTGAGGCGGGTGGATCACCTGAGGTCAGGAGTTTGAGACCAGTCTGGCCAACACAGCAAAACCCCGTCTCTACTAAAACTACAAAAATTAGCCAGGCATGGTGGTGGGCACCTATAATCCCAACTACTCCGGAGGCTGAGGCAGGAGAACTGCTTGAACCCAGGAGGCAGAGGTTGCAGTGAGGTCAGATCGCGCCACTGCACTCCAGCCTGGGTGACAGAGAGAGACTCCGTCTCAAAAACAAACAAATAAAAAATACAAAAATTAGCCAGGCACGGTGGCACACACCTGTAATCCCAGCTACTGGGGAGGCGGAGGCATGAGAATCACTTGAACCCAGGAGGCAGAGCTTGCAGTGAGCCGAGATTGCACCACTGCACTCTAGCCTGGGCGACACAGCGAGACTCCATCCAAAAAAAAAAACCAAAAAACAAAAACAGAGGGAGAGCCAGAGGTGCTGTGGCACCTGCACGAGGTCAGCAGCCTCAGGCCCAGGCACGGCCCCATGAGGCAGCAGGAGGCACAGCAGGGCAGGCAGCGCCCTCTGAACCCGCAGGTCCCTAGAGGGTGGCCTCTGCTGGGACCTCACACCCCCCATCTGCCTCCGGCCCAGGACAGCCACAGCTAAGCGCCGGGCCGATGCTGCCACAGGAAGAGGTCAAAGCCGCCACCAGGGGCCAGGGTTCTGCTGTTGAGAAAAGAACCTTCTGGAGGAGGAGGTCCCCACCCCTCCAAGACACTGCTCCGGGGAGCTGAGATGAACTTACGTTGTCCCGGATGTTGATGTCGGAGCCCTTGGACAGCAGCAGCTTCACGAGGTCCACGTGCTTGTACTCCGTGGCCCAGATCATGGGCGTCCAGCCTCCGTCATCCTGCCAGGGAAGAGAACAAAGCGGCCATCAATCCAGAGACCGGCAACCGCCAGAGCGATGAGAACTCCCACAGCCGAGGTCTGCGCACCTCCCAGGTACCATACCCCTTGTGCAGGCATCTCACTCAGGACCTGAGTGCAACCCTGAGAGGCCTCAGTTCTTCCTCAGAGCACAGCCCCAGGTAGCTCTACCAGTGCAGGACAAAGGCAGAACCAGGACTGGGCCAGGCCCAACCAGCCTGCCCGACACAGCAAGGCTGTCCTGTCAGCCGTGCCC
>NW_012102920.1:3392020-3405695 GCF_000951045.1 Mandrillus leucophaeus | reverse complement strand
AAGGGAGCTGAAACCTCGTACGCCCAGGCCAGACCCGGAGCGCACCAGCAGCCTCGGCTGGCGGGAAGCCTGGGCTGTAGCAGGCTCTGCTCCTCCTTCAGCCTCCAATGGTGGCTGCATGCAGGAGAGCCAGGGACCCCATCAGAGCAGCAGCTGGGAACTGTGGGCGGGAGATGGACAGGCAGACGGAGGCTGACCCCCCTGCTTCCTCCTGGGCAGGGAGCAGAATGCCCACCAGGCTGACTTGCTCTCTGGCTCCTGTCACTCCTGAGTCCAGTCAGTGGGCCTGGGCAATTTTCTTTAAGCCAGAAAAAGGCCACTTTACTGAAAATGAGGGTCATATGGCCAATTCCCACTCTGAAGGCAGAAGACTTGGCCTCTTCCCCAGCACCCCTCAAAGGACCTGCACGTCCCACTGTCACAAACACAGCAGTCTCCACGATTAAAGCTACATCTCCCCTGCAGTTGTCAGCCTGTACATCCTGCTGTCATAGACACAGCAGCCTCCATGATTAAAGCTACATCTCCCCTGCGGTCGACGGTCAGCACCACCACAGGCACTGGGAACACAGCAGGGACAGCAGAGCACAGCCTCCCGGAGCCCAGCCCCGTGCTCAATGGATGAGGGGACAACGCCAGAGAGAAGAGGTCAGGGGATGCTTCAGATGCAGTGAACAGGCAGGGGCTCTGGCCTCTGGATGCTCAGGGCAAAGGCAAGAGTATGGGCGCTGCTGCTTCCGGCCCATGGGGACGTTGCCATGGCCAAGAGGGCACAGAAGCTGGGTGTCAACAACTGGGTGGGCACCCACTGGGCTAAAAAGACTTGGACCAAGCCTCCTCAAGGAAGGAGTGAGAGACAGTGTGAGGATGGCACTTATCCCAGAGCTGCGAGTCCATGCGGGAGGGACCCCCAGTGTGTGCTGAGCAGCCTCAAAACCTGCCCTCCTTTGGTCTCCCCAGTCATTCACTCGTGAGGCAGGTGCCCACTGTGTGTGAGGCAGGTGCCCACTGTGTGTGAGGCACTGTGGATCAGCACACGTGCACGGCAAACCCTGCCCCGTGGCGCCGGCTGTGGGATAGAGATGGACGGTGAGCAGGGCAAACCCTGCCCCGTGGCGCCGGCTGTGGGATAGAGATGGACGGTGAGCAGGGCAAACCCTGCCCCGTGGCGCTGGCTGTGGGGGAGAGACGGACAGTGAGTAGGAAGGACGATGGGTGCTGTGGAGGAAGGCCAGTGACACCTCCCTCAAATGGTGACATCTAGACACAGCTGATGGAGAGCAAGGCAGGAGCCTCCCGCCAGACACAGTGCAGAGGCTGCCCTGGTGTGTGGGCATCTGGTGTGGCTGCCCATAGCAGGCCAGGGCAGAAGAGGACAGGGAGGGGACAAGACGTTCCAGGGCCCAAGGGCTTGAGCTAGCCCTGTGCGTGGAAGAGGACGCCGTGGAGGGTCCCAGCTGGCTGTGTGCATGGAAGAGGAAGTTGTGAAGCGTCCGAGCTGGCCGTGTGTGTGGAAGAGGATGCTGGAGGGCCTGAGCTGGCTCTGTGCCTGGGAGGGGACGCCGTGGAGAACGGGGGTGGGACCAGGAGCTGCAGAACAGTGACTTTCCCTGGCCAGTCCGCACGGTGTGCTGCTAAGGGGAGGGGGTGGCTGTACCTGACAGTTGACGTCCATCTGTCCATTTGAAAGCAGGTACTGGACCACTTCGTAGTGGCCTTTCTTGGCAGCCAGGTGCAAACACGTAGAGCCCTCTGCGTCCTGCAACAGAAACGCCACTTAGTCAAAGAATCCACACCTGTGATCCTGGTGTGCCAGCCCTGAGTGTGGGATCCAGGAGAACCTGGTGCCCACCATGGGGGTGGGGTCCTGTCCTGTTCAAATGACAAGCAGACTCAGGCTGAGGCCACAGGGCCATTTCCCAAGGAAACAGCCGAGGTCCGAGCCCTGTGTGCAGCCCGCTGTGGCCCCGTGAGTGGCCGGTCGCCCAGCACAGTGAAGACAGTGTGAATGATTCAGTAATACTTGTCCATGTACCACAGAACTTAAAATAATAGATGGCAAAAAGTAGGACACAAAGAGGACCAGGCCCACTCCGTGGCCCCGGAAACACCACAGGCTCTGCCCCTCCTCTTGTTTCCTTTGCTTCTGGGCACGACTTTTTTTTTTTTTCTTTTTTTCCTTTTTGAGACGGGGTCTTGCTGTATTGCCCAGGCTGGAGTGCAGTGGTGCGATCACAGCTCACCGCAGCCTCTGACTCCCATGCCCAAGTGATCCTCCTGCCTCAGCCTCCCACGTAGCTGGGACTACAGGTGTGCACCGCCATGCCTGGCCAATGTATTTTTTTCTTTTCTAGAGACAGGGTCTTGCTATACTGCCTAGGCTATTTTTGAACTCCCGGCCCCAAGCGATCCTCCCACCTTGGTCTGGGAGTCGCAGGCATCATAATTGGGATTATTACAGTGCTGGGATTACAGGCGTGAGCCACCATGCCCAGCTTGGGAACACCTTCTCATTTCCTTTCAGCTCTGTTTCCCCGAGGAGACAAAATAGATCACACTGATCAAACCATCTCAAAGGAAAAAAAAGACATGCAAGGTTGGAGATCAGACCAGGAAGCTCCAGAAGAGGCGGGGGAGCTGGTGCCACCGCACCCAGCGCCATCCACGCGCCTTACACGGGCTCCTCGCACAGGCCCACGGATGTGCCCCGCCACTTTCTCCCTTAGGAGTTTGCTTTGCTTTACTCCCCTGTTCCTGTCTCCGTGTAACCATGTGCCTTCATTACCTTTCTCCCCTTATCTCGGTGGAGTCAGTGCAGCAGTCCTAGAGTTTCACAGGCACCACTGCACACACTGCTCACCCAGCTGGGGCTAAATCAGCATGCTCACCTTCCTCAAGGAAAGCCAGCACAGCCGATTCCCACACGGCTGGTGTTCAGAACTGTAATTTTATCATGAATACAAAATGATGCACGGTTGTTAAAAGGTCTGCCTTCATTTTCAAGTGTCTTTAATCGCTGGAATAGTGCAGCTGACAATCCCCTAACTGCTGGAAGACTGCCACAGCGTTCAGGACAGAAGCAGGTGCACCTGGCAGAGACCCTGGGCAAGCATTTCCGAATCAAGCAGGTAAGAGACGCCAGCAAAGGGAGCTTAGTGAAGGAGGCCAGCTGTCACGAGAGTGAGACACCAGGCAGGAGGAGGGCAGGGCTGGGAGCGGCAGAGTGGGGGTTGAGGGGATTGAGAGTCAGTCAACGGAACCCCGTGGGAACAGACGTGAAGGTGGCAAAGAGCGGGGCTGCTGGTAAGGAAAGGTTTCTGTCGGGTTCAGTGACAGTGGCTAGCTGTGAGGTCTGCAGGCACACAAACAGAAGCTCAAGACACTGGAGTCCACCCCCACCCAAGGGACACCCCACACAGCGCCGGTCTGGTTTCTTTTCCTGCCTCCTCCCCAGAGGTAATCACTGTCCTGAAATCGTTACTCATCGTGCCCATGGATCTCAATACCTTTACTATCTATATCCATAAATGATGTTTTTACACCCTTTTAAATTCTCTAGATCACAGTGTATATCATCTGCAGACACATCACAGACCCTACCGGTATAAGGCCCTGCTCACCGAGCGGCCTCCAGTCCCCGCACCTCAAAGGTAAGGACCCTGCCTGCTGCTCTGTGTCTCGCCCCTGCCAGTCTTTTCTACGCATTACGTTGTATGGAATTCAGTGACTGTTTAAGGCGGCCCCTCAGTCCTGTGTTTTCACCTGCTTGTCGGTCACACACATGTATTTCCTCTTCTGGGAACCACACACTTACGTTCTTTGCCCATTTTTCTGTGTGGTTTAATTTCATTTCTAGTTCTTTATTTTTTTTTTTTTGAGACAGAGTCTCGCTCTGTCGCCCAGGCTGGAGTGCGGTGGCGTGATCTCAGCTCACTGCAAAATCCGCCTCCCAGGTTCAGGCCATTCTCCTGCCTCAGTCTCCTAGTAGCTGCGACTACAGGTGCCCGCCACCATGCCCAGCTCATTTTTTGCATTTCTAGTAGAGATGGGGCTTCACCGTGTTAGCCAGGGTGGTCTCCATCTCCCGACCTCGTGATTCACTCACCTCAGCCTCCCAAAGTGTTGGGATTACAGGCGTGAGCCACGGCGCCCGGCCTCATTTGTAGTTCTTTATATTTTTGGATATTAATCTTTGGCCAGTGCGTTGCAAAATCTTCCCCCAGTGTTTAGACTGTCTGTTCCTGTCCTTTGTGGCATCTTTTTGAAGAGAAATTCTTAAATTTTAATGCACTTAACTTTGTCATTTTTGTGCTTTTTGTGTCTTAGAAGACGCTTCCCTGTGCTGGAATCACAAAGACGGCCTCTGAGGTCTTCCACGTTTCGTAATTTGCCGCGCCTGGGAGTCACATGCTGGCCACGCGCATGTGCACTTCTCCAGTCTCTCCAGCGTGGCTGGGGTCTTTGCGTTGGAGGCAGGAGCACTGCAGGAAGGCACAGCTGGTTCTCGCTTTCTATGTCATTAGACAAACCTCTGTCTTTTAAGACGACAGTGAGTCTGCAGTGTAATTACTGACAGGGTGAGGCTGGAGTCCATCACTCTGCTATTTGTTTTCTATTTGTCCCATCTGGTTTTATTCCTACATTTTAGTTGCACAATTTTTCAGTATTACATTTTATTTCCTCTACTAGTTTTTTTTCCTGAAAAGCTATATTTGTTTTATTTTCTTGGTACTTTCTCCGGGGATTACAATATTCGTCTTTATTGGTCTTCTTAAATTAATATTGTACCACCTCCCACAATAAAATACCTTCACAACAGTGGGATTCCACTTTCACACTGCCCTCCTTTGGGTACTTACTATCCTGTATTTCACAGCAGGTCTTCAATAGTATCGTTTCGCTCAGCATTGTTTTGTTATAACATTGATGAGGTTAAAAGTAAACAAACAAACAAAAACCATTCCCAGCCGGGCCACTGTCTGTGGAGTTGGCAGCTCCTCCCCGTGTCTGTGTGGGTTTCCTCTGGCCCAGGCTGCTTCCCGCCAGGTGACCTGAGTTGCCAGGACAGGCACTGTCCACTCGCAACCCTGACCTGGAGTAACTGGATAAACATTTATCTTGTGTGTATTAATCTTTCTTAAATGTCTGTACAGCTCACATGCATTTCAGTGTTTAATGTTAGAAACACCTTGGTCTTGATTTAGAAGCTTGCTAATGTTTCTGTGACCAGGAACACGGCAGAAGAACTTTGCTCTTGTTTAGATCATCTGTGGTAAATTGGTGTCAACACTTGAAGAAGTCGCATGCTCTAAGGACCTGTCAACAGTGTTGAGTGAAGACTTGCTGTGCTTCCAAATGTGTATAAACTCCACCGTATGACATTATTGGAGTTTAAATGACCTCTCACATTTAGGAAATTTAAATAAGAAAAATGTCTTCATATCCGCCATCCAGGGTTCCTCATTCATTCCCAAAGGGCTAAGTTTTCCTCCTGGAAGCTTCAGGATTCCAAGCAAGCTTATCTGCCTTTTGCTGTTTTTACCCGAACATGTTTGATTTCACCACCATTCTCTGAAGGACACTTTTACTGGAGGTAGGATTCTGGAGTCACATTTTTTTGGCTTTGCTTCTTTCAGCACAATAAAAACTGCCTCCATGGTTTCAGATGAGAAGTCAGTGATATTTCATGACGTTGTCTGTCTAGATGTCACGTGCTGTTTTTCTCTCTTTTTTTTTTTCTTAGAGATGGGGTTTCACTCTGGCACCCAGGCTAGAGTGCAGTGGCGCTAATCCAGCTCACTGTAGCCTCAAACTCCTGGGCTCAAGCGATGCTCCTGCCTCAGCCTCCCAAGGCGCTATGACATACTACAAGCACATGCCACCACGCCCAGCTATTTTTTCATTTCTTTTTTTTTTTTCTCGCTCTGTTGCCCAGGCTGGAGTGCAGTGGCCGGATCTCAGCTCACCGCAAGCTCCGCCTCCCGGGTTTACGCTGCCTCAGCCTCCGGAGTAGCTGGGACTACAGGCGCCCGCCTAGTATTTTGTATTTTTTTAGTACAGACGGGGTTTCACCGTGTTAGCCAGGATGGTCTCGATCTCCTGACCTCGTGATCCGCCCGTCTCGGCCTCCCAAAGTGCTGGGATCACAGGCTTGAGCCACCGCGCCCGGCCATTTTTTCATTTCTTATCGAGATGGGGTCTCACTATGTTGTCCAGGCTGATCTCAAACTCCTCACCTCAAGTCATCCTTCTGCCTCAGCCTCCCAAAGCACTAGAGCATTACAGAAGCAAGCCACTGAACCTGCCCAATTGTTTACCTATTTTGATCTAGCAATTCTACAGCCAGAAATCTGTCCTAAAGAAGCCAAATGTGCAAATATTTAACTACAAAAATGTTTCCCGAAGCACTGTTTATAACAAAAATTGAAAATAACGTAAATATTAAATATTCAAATTTGACTAATGATAAAATTGTATCATAAATTGATACAGTCATTTAGGTAATGTTTCACAGAATAATATTTAGTAACAGAAAACAGTGAAAGTTTAATGTGATATGAGGCAGGAGTTGAATTACTATGAGGAGTGTGATCACTTTTTCGGTGGAAAAAATGTGTATTAGTATGAAAGACTAAGAATTTAAATGTGGTTACGATAATATATAACAAAATTTGCCATTTTAAACATTCTGTGCAGTTTTGTGGCATTAAATGCATTCACAATTACCACTATTCCCAAAGCTTCTTCATTACCCCAAAACAAAGCTCTACAATCATGAGGCAAAACACCATCCCCCAGCCCCATGGAATCTCCAGTCTACTTTCTGTCTCTATGAATCGCGCTGCTCTAGATGGCTTCTATCTATCGGTCACGTCGTACAGGATTTGTCCTTGGGTCTGGCTTCTTTCCTGCAGCAGAATGTCCTCAAGGTCCATCTGTGCTGCTCATATGTCAGAACTTCACGGATTCTATGACTGAGTAACATCCCATCGTGTGGATGGACCAAACGCGCTGACGCAGGCATCTGCCGAGACAGCTGGGTTGTTTCTGTCCTTCGGCTACTGTGAACGACGCGGCAGGAACCATGTTGTATGAAGATCTGTCTGTGGTCCTGGTCTTCATGTCAGGGGCACGCTCTCAGGAGTGGAGTTGCTGCAGACCAGAGGGTTGTCCTATGCTTAGCAACCTGAGGAACCACGACTGGCTTCCACAATGGCTGCAGCGTTTATATCCCCACCAGCAATGCGTGGGAGTCCCGACACTGCCACATCCTCTGTGGTGCGTCTCACCATAGCTCTGAGTTGGCTTCCCTGGTGGCCGGTGACGATGGACTCCTTTTCATGTGGGAACTGGCCCTTGGGGGCCTTCCTCAGAGAGACGGCTATTCAAGCCCTTTCTTTGCCCATTTCTGAACTGGTTGTTTAATTTTCTGTTGTTGAGATGTACAATCTCTTTATATATTCTGCATAAAAATTTCTTATCAGAGAATTTGCAAATACATTTCCTCATTCTGTAGGTGGTGTTTTCACTCCGTTGGTAGTAATCTTTGATGTACAAAAGTTTATTTTTCTCCATTTTAAAATCTTTTATTATCTTTACAAACCCTTGTGTTGGGGGCTGACTTTCAACAGATTGCAGTGAGGGAGCTGCTCTGCCACACGTGAAACCCCAACCCAGACGCAGGTCACCTACGGGCGGTTTAGTGCCAGGTTCCCTGCGAACGTGCGCTGCGTGACGGGTGAGGGGGTGGCTGCCTTTCCGGCTGCACATCATTTCCCAGGGCCAAACGTTTTTAATTTTAATCACGTTTATCTATTTCTTTGATTATGCTTTTGTATAGTATCCAAGAAATCGTCGTCAAATCCAATGTCATAAAGCTTTCCCCTCATGTCTTTTTCCAAGAGTGTTCTGGTTTTAGCTCTTAAGTACGGGCCTTTCATCCAGATCCATTTTCCATTTTCTTTTTTGAACAGAGTTTCAATCTTGTCACCCAGGTTGGAGTGCAGTGGCGTGATCTCGGCTCACTGCAACCTCCGCCTCCGGGTTCAATTGATTCTCCCACGTCAGCCTCCTAGGTAGCTGGGATTATAGGCGCCCGTCACCACACCCGACTAATTTGTGTATTTTTAGTAGACGGGGTTTCACAGTGTTGGACAGACTGGTCTTGAGTTCCTGACCTCAGGTGATCCACCTGCCTCGGCCTCCCAACGTGCTGGGATTACAGGCGTGAGCCACCACGCCCAGCTGCATTTTCCATTAATTTTTGAAGAGAGTGTTAGGTGAGGATCCAACCTCACGCTTCGGGATGTGGACATCCAGCTGTCTCAGCACCATCTGTTGAAAAGGAAATCTTTTCTCCATTGAATGGTCTTCGTAACTTTGCCAAAAATCAGTGACCATATATGCAATAGTTTATTTCTGGGCTTTTTATTTTATTCCATTGGTCTCTATTTCTGCCTTTATGCCAGTCCCACACTGTTTTCACTACTGTGGCCGTATATAGTAAGTTTTGAAATCAGCAAGTGTGAGTTCTCTAACTTTTTCAAAATTGTTTGGCTTCTCTGGGTCTCTTGAGACTCTGTATAAACTTTAGAGTTTTTTTGTATTTGTAAAAAAAAAAAAGCTGTTAGTGTCGGGCACGGTGGCTCACACTCATAATCCCACCACCATGGGAGGCTGAGGCGGGCAGATCACTCAAGGTCAGGAGTTTGAGACCAGCCAGGCCAACATGGTGAAACCCCGTCTCTACTAAAAATACCAAAAATTAGCCAGGCATGGTGGCGGGCACCTGTAATCTCAGCTACTAGGGAGGCTGAGGCAGGAGAATTGCTTGAACCTGGGAAGTGGAGGATGCAGTGGGCCGAGATCGCACCACTGTACTCCAACCTGGGTGACAGAGCAACACTGTCTCAAAAAAACAAAAAAGCTGTTAGGATTTTAGTAAGGACTCCATGGACACTACAGCCATTTTAACCACATTCAGTCTTCTCATTTGTGAACATGGGATGTCTTTCTATTTATTCAGGTCTTCTTTAATTTCTTTCAGCAATGTTTGTTAGTTTTCAACTAACAATTATGAGTCTTTTGTCTTCTTGGTTAAACTTACTCCTAAGTATTTTATTCTTTTTGATGTTACTGTAAATCAAACTGTTTTCTTAATTTCTTTTTTGAACACTTCATTTGAAGGATATAGAAATGCAACTGATTTTTCTGTGTTAATTTTTTATCCTATTTTGCTGAATTGGTTTTGTTAGCTAACAATATTTTTGTATATTCTTTAGGGCTTTCTACATATAAGAACATATCATCTGTGAACAGAGGCAATTTTACTTCTTCCTTTCCAACGGGAACGCCTTTGATTTCTTTTTCTTGCCTAATTGCTCTGGGCTGAAGACACAGTGAGACGACGTACTATAAGGCGAACACCTTCCGCACGGCAAACCCCTCATTAGCTCCACTGTCTGTTATCAGGTTCTATAGAGCATGAGCGCTCACTAGTGGTTTTTAATAATAAACTGGGTAACCAAAGTGAGATGAAGGAACTATTTCTGGACAACTAGGTCAATGTGTGAAGGCCTCAAGTCCTGGAGATGTCAGTAAGGATGTCCCTTGCTCAGCTTTCTGAGAAACGTCTACACACACACTAGGAGGGTGATTCTGACAGATGAACATACCTTGGGATCCACCAGGGCCCCGGCCTTGATGAGGTACTTCACTGCTTCCAGATGGTTGTTTTCGGCTGCTTCCATCAACGGGGTCCTCTGGTCTTCTGAGCAGGTGTCGATATTAGCGCCCGCCTAGTGAAACAACAGTTCAGGTGTATGGGAGGGCTGTGACGGTAGCCACCGCCTGGGGACAAGTGACTGACAAGCATCTGCACTCAAAACAAGAGAGCTGTACTGTTTCAGTGACCAACAATGTCTGAGTTTTCTACACATGTATTCAAAGACATAATTATTCTATTAGTAGCAAACCTTTAAGCAGAGTATTTCTGCTAGATTTAATTCCACTTCTAAGGTAATTTGATAGAAAATGTTTATAGCACAGGAGTGTGACAACACCTTTAGAAATGAGGAGGATGGTGACAACCTTCTGAAGCAGACAAAGAAGGGGAGGGAGGGGCCCCTAAGCAGAGAGGAGGCAGGAGGGAGGTGCCGGTTCACCCCGCCACGACACACAGCACCCTCTCCCTGATTTAGTCCTCGCCAAAATAAATGGAAAATCCTGATTTCCAGTAGCATGCATTCCAGAACAGTTTCCGTTTTTCCAAATAAACAGAGAAACTGGAAAGACCAATGAACTGGCAGGTATACATAGACTGAAAGACCAATGAACTGGCAGGTATACACAGACTGAAAGACCAATGAACTGGCAGGTATACATAGACTGAAAGACCAATGAACGGCAGGTATACATAGACTGAAAGACCAATGAACGGCAGGTACACACAGGTAAATTTTTCTGGGTGTGACACTTAAGAAGCCCCCAGCTTTAAAACTGGCTGTGCGCTAAAAGCAAATCAGCTGCTGGGCCGTTGAAACCTCTTCTCCGTGAGGAAAACCTTCTTAGATGACAAAACCGAGTATTTCATTTACAAAATAAACATTCGTTATGAAAAAAGGTTGAAAATAGTATTGTTTTCACTATTAGTAATTAAAAACCAAAAGTAACACAATTAAATAAGGAATGTTTAAACAGCCCTAGAATGGTCTATATGGAAAATGAGGCTAATTCGTAAAGGCTAAGAGGGCCAGAGGCCAGGCGCGGCGGCTCACGCCTGTCATCCCAGCACTTCGGGAGGCCAAAGGCAGGCAGAGAAGCCAGGCGCGGCGGCTCACGCTTGTAATCCCCGCACTTTGGGAGGCCAAGGCAGGTGGATCACCTGAGGTCAGGTGTTTGAGAACAGCCTGGCCAACATGGTGAAACCCCGTCTCTACTAAAGATACAAAAATTAGCCGGGCGCGGTGGCGGCCGCCTGTAGTCACAGCTACTCGGGAGGCTGAGGCAGGAGAGTTGCTTGGACCCGGGAGGCAGAGGTTGCAGTGAGCCGAGATCGCACCACTGCACTCCAGCCTGAGCAACAAGAGTGAACTCTGTTTAAAAAAAACACACAAAACAGAGGGGCAGTGAGAGGCCCAGGGGACTCTGACTGGAACGAGCTGGGCTTCACCGAAGAGAACACGGGGTCCACAGAGCAAGGGTCAGAGGTCAAAGGGCTGCGGCCTAGAGGTGCACAGCGGGGGCAGTGATGCAAGGCTGACCTCAAACACCAAAGCTCAAAGCCAAGGTCCGGCTGCCAGACCTGAAGGTAAAGTAGCGCCAGAAGTCTACAGCAGCTAATTTTTAACAAGTAGTAAGCTTGAAAAAACACAAAACAAGGTAGAGAGCGAGACCCGTGCTGTGCAGAGGAGCTGTGGCTCTGCCTCTCTCAGCACACAGAGGCTGCTCCTCCAGCTCCCAAAAATCCTGGAGAAAGAAGAAAGGGTGCGCCCTCAAGGGAGAGGCCGGCATCGAAAGCCCCTGCACCAGCACCAGGCCGGCAGCGCGGGCGGCAGCGCAGACAGACCCGAGTCTGCAAGGGCAGGAGGGGCTGACGGCTTCGGGCGGAGCATAGGGGAGGATGGGGGTCCTTTCCCAGGAAGGGGGGCTTGGCTACGGCGGCCCATAGGATACGGGAGCCTGCCAGCGCCCCAGCGCTGAGCCTTCACAGACCCGCACCGCACCCAGGACCCGGGTAAGCAGAAGGAAATGACCTCGCCCATGAAAACACGGGACACTGAGACAAAGCCCAAGAAAGCTCTAAGAGTGGAGAGAAGCAGCGGAGAAAAGGAAGAGTCAAAGCGAGACCCGCGCGGGGGCCAATGGTGTCCAGACGGACCTGCCAGTGCCAAGAAACAGGTCCCGCCCCACATCCAGCTCCATCCTGGACCCCACGCAGACGCGGAGCAGGACCCGCCTCCCACGCGCTCCCCAAACCCTCACTGCAAGCGGAGCGGCTGGCACTGACCAAGTCCCACACAGTCTGAGGCCCCAAGGCCGAAACGGCCGCTCACCCTCCGCGAGGCTCTGACGGACGGCGCCCTTCCCAGGCTCGCGCGCACGCCCGGCCAACGGCTACCCATCGTGGTCCGCCTCCCAGGCATTGGGCCCGCAGCAACTCCCGCCTGCAGCCCAGAAGGCACAGTGGCTCTCCCAGTCCCCGAGGGGAGGAGAGACACCTGCAGTGCGGCAATCCCCTACACCTGCAACCTCCCTACACCTGCAACCTCCCTACACCTGCATGAGCCTCATCCCAGCTGAGGCACTGGCAGAAGCGGGTGCAGGTGGAGCCTTCGCCAATGCCCTGGGCCCCCCTGCGTGTTGCATGGCTGGCTCTACCAGTCGCTCAGTCATCTGCCACCACCCAGCAATTGCTTCAGCATCCAGTCCCTGCTAGGGGACTCTGGGAAGGGGCATCCCGGCCAGGGCTGGTGCCACAGAGCAGTCCAGCTTCTGCAGGCAGGTATGGGGTTCAGTGGGGAGAAGGCAGTGCCCACCCCACCCCCGCCCTTCTCTGAGAGGCCTCTGTGGCCCCTCTGCCCGCTTCCTGGCCCCACGAGAGGGGAGGGGGAGACTCTGCTGGCGGGAGCCATCGGGCCCTTGACCCTCTCCCCAGAGCCTAGGGCCTGGCCTCTCCACTTACTGCAGGGCACCTCAGTTCCTGGGGGGCTGTCCAGCGGGGACACAGGGCCTCCCTCTGTGGGCAGCTGTCCACCTCCTACTTGCCTATCTACACTCCCAATGTGGTAATGACCTTGGCACCTCCACCCACCTCCTATCCCCAATGGCCACCGTCAACCAGCCCTGCCTACTGGGGGGTGGCCCCTGAAACCCGAGGGCCCCCAGTGCTGCTCTGGGATCTAGACGCCCTCTTCCAGGGGGTGTCACCCAACGAAAGCATATATGATGTTTGGGTCAGCCACCCTCAGGACCTGGCGGCCCCTGGCCCAGGCTGGCTGCTCTCCTGTGAGGCTCCTAGGACAGGGGCCACTCCTCCCTCCCGCTCCCACCCCCAGTTTGTTGACAGGGAGCCAAGGCCAGGCGGGTGTCTGCGACCCCAGCAGCCTCGAAACACCAGGCAGCAGCCTTGCTGGGAGTCCACAGTGTTTACTGGACTACCCCACGTGTGGTGTGGCCGTGGCCCAGCTGGCACGAGCCTGGTCCTGGTGAGTCACGCCTCTGTTTCCCCTACACTCAGAGGCAAGGCTGTGGGGGGCAGGGCTGAGCCTGGAATAGCTCTTTCCAGTCCCCTCTTCTCAGCCCACCACCCATCTATCCATCACCAGTTGCCACCGAATGGTAGCTGCAGCCTGGGAAGGAGGTAGCACCTTTTCAGGAAAAGGGGTTAGGGAATCAAGACTGGACCCTACATGGTCTTGGTAGGGGCGTGGGGGAGATAACAGTAAAGGAGTTTACAACATTTTTTTTTTAATGAGAGATGACGGAAGAGCAAAGAGATGAAAACATGAGTGTCTGTGGTGACTTCAAACGGGAGCATGTGGCACCTCGCTCAGCACTCTTCAGAAACCGCAGACACAGTGTGAAACCCGACAGCACGAGGGACCGGGACACCAATGAAACCCGACAGCACGAGGGACCGGGACACCAATGAAACCCGACAGCACGAGGGACCGGG
>NW_012102920.1:3389774-3391970 GCF_000951045.1 Mandrillus leucophaeus | reverse complement strand
CGACAGCACGAGGGACCGGGACACCAATGAAACCCGACAGCACGAGGGACCGGGACACCAATGAAACCCGACAGCACGAGGGACCGGGACACCAAAGGCAGCAGATGAGAGGGCAGCAGCCCCCAGAGCCGCAGCAGATGGAGGCACAGCTCCGGCCTCCACAGGTTCGAAAACACAGATCAAGTCAGTGGGGAAAAGGCCCCAGGGCGCTTGAGGCAGCTCGGACACCTAGGAGGCTCCGTGACTGACCCTCAGAGCCCCTCCCCAGTCTGGGAGCCAGAACACTGATGCCCCCAGCGCCGGCAAAAGGCTGGGGTGGACTCCAGGTCAGCTGCCAGGGAAGCGCTTTCTGCACGATGCATTTCTCTGTCTGCGCTCAAGGCAGCGAGCGGCCCCTGGCGACACGGCTACTGAGCCCTCCAAGCACAGCTCATGTGACTGAGGGTGTGTCTTCACTTTTTTTTTTTTTTTGAGACAGAGTCTTGCTCTGTCGCCCAGGCTGGAGTGCAGTGGCGCGATCTGAGCTCACTGCAAGCTGCACCTCCTGGGTTCACGCCATTCTCCTGCCTCATCCTCCCTAGTAGCTGGGACTACAGGCACCCGCCACTGTGCCCAGCTAATTTTTTGTATCTTTACTAGAGACGAGGTTTCACCGTGTTAGCTAGGATGGTCTTGATCTCCTGACCTCGTGATCCGCCCGCCTCAGCCTCCCAAAGTGCTGGGATTACAGGTGTGAGCCACCGCGCCCGGCCGCGTCTTCACTTTTAACACACAGCCACACATGGTCGAGTGCCTGTGCTGCAGTGGGGGCAGGGAGCCCTGGGGAGACTCAAGCCAAGTGGGACCTCTGGTTCTAGGGGACCTTTTGAAGGGATGGGTGAGCATGAACCCCTCTGGTTCCGGGGGACCCTCTCGCAGGGTGAACACAAACCCCTCTCCTGTGCTGCTGCAGGAGACCTGGCTCAAAGACATGACTGAGACCAGAGCCCAGGAGAGATGATGCCACATGGCCAAGACCGGAGCCTGAGGGAGATGACGCCACACGGCCAACACCGGAGCCTGAGGGAGATGACGCCACGCGGCCAAGACCGGAGCCTGAGGGAGATGACGCCACGCGGCCAAGACGGAGCCTGAGGGAGAGGACGCCACAGGCCCTCACTGGTGTGGCCAGAGCCTGCCCAAAGAGTGGGTGTGAGATGTGAGACACCCCTGCAAATGCTGAACCCCTGGGAAACAGCACTCTTGGATTCAGGGCAAACTAGAGATAAAGCCAATTGCTCTCTTCCTGGAGAATCTCAGGAAAACCACTTAGATTCTAAGGGGAAGAAAAAATAGAAATCCCTCTAAGACCAGCAACAGTAAGTTGTGCAGGGCGGGCCATCAAATTAAACATCAGGCTAGGAATTTAATCTGAAGTGGTTCCAGGCTGGTCAGACCCCAGGCACTGGATGAATAGCAGCACCAAGGGACATAACGATTCGATTTCCTCCCAATACATCATTTTATTTCACAGCATTAAACTCACATGAAACTATAAAACAGAATGAAGAGCTCTGTGCTCCTCACGCAGCCTCCCCAAAGGTGAGTTTCAGGCAAGCACAGAGCGCGGGCAGTCAGCAGGGAGCCCCGGCAGGGCTAGGCCACTCAGCCCCACGGCCATGTCCTGTTTCTACACTCCCTTGTTTTCCTGACTGACGCAAGCAGATACAAAGGAACTCACGCTGGACAACTCAGCATAAAGGTTAAACACAAACAAACAAAACCCTACTGCGCGAGGCACGTGCGGGGCGGTGAGACCAAAACAGCTGCTGTTCGGGGGAGGGCACTCAGGTGTCCACCAGGTGTCCAGGCAGCCAGCAACACTGCGTCTCACGGGGGCAGGAACGTCAGGGCCATAGTAGAATGATTTGTTAGCCATATGTTTACATTTTAAGGACTTTTCTGTATGCATGATGCAACCATATATATATTTTTAATTTTTTAATGTTTAAAAAGGAAAGCCAAAGAGAACACCAGTGTCTTTCAAAGGAGTGTCAAGCTAATTTCTCAAGAGGAAGAATGCAAGTAGGAAGACAGTGGCATCATTCCTTACGTGACCTGAGGAAAACCACCAGCAACCTGGAATACCAGGCACAGGAGGAATGTCTTCAAGAAGCCTCCACAGCCAGCGGTGGGCATGGAGAACAGGCTCAGCAC
>NW_012102920.1:3387661-3389724 GCF_000951045.1 Mandrillus leucophaeus | reverse complement strand
ACCTGGAATACCAGGCACAGGAGGAATGTCTTCAAGAAGCCTCCACAGCCAGCGGTGGGCATGGAGAACAGGCTCAGCACGTCCCACCCTCAGGGACCCAGCCCGGCCCACCCTCACGGGCCCAGCACGCCCCACCCTCAGGGGCCCAGCACGGCCCACCCTCATGGGCTCAGCACGCTGGACCCTCACGGGCCAATATGGCCCACATTCATGGCCTCGCCCAGCTCCTAGGGCCATCGGGGCAGCGCTCATGTAGCCCTTGTTCCCGTGGGCCCGTTGCCCCACGTGGCTCTGCACACTTGTCCCCATCCAGGTCCATCCGCAACAGAACAGAATCACGCCACACCCCTCACAAGGCCTCCCAGGAGAGGAGTGCGCCTCCCAGCCGAATGCCTGGCCCTCCACCGGCATCTGCTCTCGAGCCCCACACCACCAGCTCCTGCCTCTTCCAGACCACGCTCTCTTTCTCTTCCTCAGAGCCCCAACTATGAATGTCCTGGCATCACTCCTGCCCTGAACAGCCCACCCCTCGCTCCAGCTCTGCCTGTGTCCAGAAGACCACCCCCTACTCCCTGACCCCGGCTGCCCCAGACCTCACCCCCACCATAAGCCTGTTCCCACTAGGTCAGCCACTTCCCTCATGGTCTCACCATGAACCACAGCCCACGTGACTCGTCTCGAGGCGACCCCAGTGCCTCTGAATCCTTTCCTGCTTCTTCCTGACATACCCAGCAGCCTCCGCAGCTGCTCCCGCATGGAGCTGGCCCCAGTGCCTACTACCTCGGCTCAGCCCTTCTCACGGAACACTTTCAGCCTCCAGGAGCCCCCCACCAAGCCCTGGCTTACTGGACCCCAGTTCACCTCAGCTGCTCCCTCCCTCACCAGCTGCCGAGGCTTGGCTCCCCCATCTCCATCTCATTCAGTCCTGACCTTGGTAGGTCAAGTCTGCACGTGAGACTGAGAGGAACCACTGGGGCAAAAAGTGGAAAGTTTGTAACTTCCAGACTAACAGAGAGAAGAGAAATGGCACAATCAAAATAAAAATCAATTCAAAAGACAGCAAGAAGAACGACCAAAAAGTACTGGCTTCAAAAGGCTGGCACTCTGGTCTGAATGCGATTTATTTGTTGAGGTTGGGGGCCCCATTGAGGTTGGGGGGCCAGGCCTTTAAGAGGCGATGAGGCTGTGAAGATGGAACCACGCCTTTCTGAAAGGCAGGGTCAGCCCCCAGGAATGGACCGCTCCCGTGTGGGCGGCCTGGTCCACAGCAAGGCTGTGCTGGAGCGCCTCCCTCTTGGCGGGTTCCTGGCTGTGTTCAGCCACAGTTCAAGGGCCTCACCAGAAGTCACCAGAGGCGGCCCCTCGACCTTGGGCTTCCCAGCCTGCAGAACTGTGAGAAATAAATTTATTTTCTTTATAAATGACTCGGTCTCAAGTATTCTGTTACAGCAAGAGAAAATGGACTGAGAAAACTAGAAATTAAAACTACAATATAAGACATTACGTATAAAGGACTAAAAGTTCCTATTAAAATACCAAGATGGTTAGACTAAATTTATAAAAATCAAGTTCTATGTTTGAAACACATATATCCAAAAACGAGGGAAAAAGGTCAGAAAAAAAGGAGGGAAAAATCATTCCAGATAAATAGTAACAAAACACCATCAGTTACGACTCCGGAAACGGGGGACAGCCTGAGGCAGCTGCACAGCGGGTGGGTGTGAGCACAGCAGACGGCGCGCCCCGTCACTCTCTCCTTCCCGGCCCTAAGAAAGGCAGAGACAGGTGCGGTCTGAGGGGACAGGTCCATCCCAGAGAGTGGGGCCCAGGGGCCCCAACAAAACAGCCAGGCCCGCAGATCACCCTGCAGATGACAGCCCTCGGCAAGCAGGAGCTACCACCGGCTTTTTAGTAGTTTACTTTAAATATAAACAGGAATCACTGGGCATTTGAGGAAAACCTTTAGATAAGAAAAACTAAAACAAACAGAGCAGCATAAAACTTCAGAGTAACCATAATATCATCAGAGAACTAAGGGAAGAACAAGAGCCTACTGAAAGAGG
>NW_012102920.1:3384197-3386031 GCF_000951045.1 Mandrillus leucophaeus | reverse complement strand
GTCAGAGAAATCAAGCCTAGAGCTGTGAGCTCAGAGACCAGATGATCACTGGGAAGGCTCTATCTACTCTGATTATCTAACAAGCACGCTGTTGGGTATTAGAAATCTGATGCAATCGGTTTGCCTGTTATAAAATACCTATAGCCGAATCCTACTTTGTCCACACCACAGCTGCTGTGATCAGCACAGGTGAGACATCAGCTGCCGTCATCACCACACATCTCAGCAGGGCCCCAACTCACTAGTTTTGCTTTTCCTTAATCTACATTTCTGCTTGATTTAATAATCGCATTCCTAATTCCTTTTTAAAGATTAGAACTTCGTAGAGAATAGTTCTACCGTCCTGCATAACTGAATATGAATACCATAAAAAGCCTCAACAGCAGTGGGCGACCTCTTCGCACTCATCAGAGAACTCAGAGACACAGAAACAGAAAACCAAAACGAGGCCAGCCTTCCGAGGAAGGGGCAACAACGGCTCTCGGCTTCTTTCAGTGCCACAGGGCCGGTCGCGTGTGCCCGGGTGGCAGGAAGGCACTTACCCAGCATGAGGAGCACCTTCTGAAGCTCCCCTTGCCTGGCGGAGAAGTACAGCTGCTTTGGGTGGAAGCGAAGCTTCTTGGGTCTGTGGGAAGCACAGGACAACAGTTGGGTCAGCATGGGGCTCCGCGTCCCCCCCGTGAAGCTGAAGGCTGGAAGGCCCAGGGAACGTCTGCCCACCAGCCCCACAAGCCCAAGTGCAAACCCACCAGTCTTGAGAGAGCTCATGGTAAAAGCTGCAGAACAAGAAACTGCCTTCCCCGTCACTGCAGGAGAACGCCACACACCGTGAGGCTTTACACAACGCGACAACAGAGCCAGCGCAGGATGCAGGGGAACAGGGTCACGGCAGGCCCCAAGGACCTCATCTATGCTCAGCACGGCCAAGACCAGCCCCGGCCAGGATGAGCCCACACAGCGTGGTCATGAGTGAGGGCACAGCTCGCACTACAGAAGATGCCTGGGGCAGTGAGAGCTGTCAACACTGGCACTTTTGCTTTGAAACCTTAACTCGATGACTAAGCTGATAACTGATATGGTTTAGACCTGTGTCCCTCCCAAACCTCATGTTGAAATGTGACCTCCAGTGTTGGAGGTGAGACCTGGTAGGAGGTGACTGGATCCTGGAGGCAGATCTCTCATGAATGGCTTCGCGTCATCCCTCCCCCGGTGAGTGAGTTCCTGCTCAGTCAGTTCCCACAAGATCTGGTCACTTAAGAGTCTGGGAGCCTCCCCTTCTCTGTCTCCTGCTACTGCTCCTGCTTTGCCTCCCACCATGACTGCAGCTTCCTGAGGCCTCCCAAGGAGCAGATGCCAGCACCATGCCTCCTGTACAGCCTGGAGAACCGCGAGCCAATTAAGCCTCTTTTCTTTGTAAATTATCCAGCCCTGGGCATTTCTTTATATTGACACAAAAGCAGACTAACGCAATCACCAAGGGATGGGGGAGAAAGTGGGGGTTGGGAACAGTCTGGGGTCTGGTCGGTGAGCAGGGTCTGTGGGCATCGGCAGATGGCACCGTCACTTCAGGAACAGGCTCAGAGGTGAGGCTGGAGGCAGACAGAGGGGAGCTCCAGGGAGGAGGCCAACACAAGCCTCAGTGCCACAGTCTGGTCTGCCTCCCTGGGGGAGCAATGCTGAGAGGAGGACGAGGAGGGCTGGTCTGCCTCCCTGGGGGGGCAATGCTGAGAGGAGAATGAGGAGGGCTGGTCTGCCTCCCGGTCCGGGGGCAATGCTGAGAGGAGGACGAGGAGGGCTGGTCTGCCTCCCGGTGAGGGGGCAATGCTGAGAGGAG
>NW_012102920.1:3381720-3382689 GCF_000951045.1 Mandrillus leucophaeus | reverse complement strand
CGCCATGGGGAAAAACACGGGGTGCAGATTAAAACAGGCCCTGAGACATCTCTGCAATCACACATCAGGTCTTACTTTTCCGAGTCGAGGGCGATGAGAGCACTCTCCAAGGTTTCCTTCCCTGGTCCCTGGGAAAGGCCAGGGGTTGGCCTCCCGAGCCCAGCAGGTCCCGTTGGATCAAAGCCCTCAGGCATGTGGGAGGCTGTACCCTGCAGCTTGTCGTCCTCCGAGAGCGGTGGCCCAGCAGCACTTCAGTGGGAGGAAATCGGGGAAACGTTTATGAAAACATGAAACATGGCCTGTTCCGACTCTGACCGCCCCAGTGCGCTGTTTTCTAAGTGAGAGCTGCGGATTTGCTTACTGTCTGCTGAGTCCCTGGATGCAACGGTTCAGGATTCAGAACCAAATTTCCTGAGAATACTAGAGCAGCTTTTCCTAGACTTCCGGGCAGCGGGTTCAAAATCACTCTCATGAATGAGCTTCAAGCTGTATCTATCAAGTCCACTGCCCACCCCAAGAAAAGGAAATCCCACTGGAATTTTGATTCAAAGTGCATTAAATGTACAGGTTAATAGGAAGGAATCACCTTAACATGTCCACAATTTGAGTCTCTTTTAAATAATCTTCAAGGAAGTTTTTGTTTTCTTTCTATTAGTGTCACATTTAAGTTCTTTTGTTCTGCTGGGTAGTAACAGATTTTGTTGCTGTTTTGAAAGGATCTCTTTCGTAATTTTATTCTCAGGTAGGAAACTTCTGGTAAGGAAGAAGGCAAGTGGCTTCTACCTCTTCTTATCAGATCCTCTTACTGACTCTTGAGCTCTAAAAACTTTTCAGCTGTTTCTACTGGACTCTTTCAGGAAGACAATTATATCTGTCTAATATGAATACTTCTGGCCGGGCGCGGTGGCTCAAGCCTGTAATCCCAACACTTTGGGAGGCCAAGACGGGCGGATCACGAGGTCAGGAGAT
>NW_012102920.1:3377083-3377610 GCF_000951045.1 Mandrillus leucophaeus | reverse complement strand
CCCGACTGGGCTCTTACCGCTGTGCAGAAGTAGCCACAGCCGGGACAGCACTGGTGCTTCACCATGCGGCCCCGGTGGTCTTCACACAGCACAAGGAGCGGGGCCTTGTTGGATGGGCGCATCAGCTCATACTTGACCACGCTGTTTGTGCACCGGCCCAACTGCAATCAGACAAGACTGGTGGTCAGTGTCAGAGTCACGAGAGGCCAGCGTTCCCTCCACCAGGTGCTGGGCAGTGCAGGCACAGAGGAGCTGCTCAGCAGGTGTGGACTGACTGAGCCGAGCGCTGCAAGGCCAGCTTGGCTTTGTGGGTACCTGCTATACGTCTGCCAGCACCGGGGACACACAGGGAGCCCAGAGATGGAGACGCCCACCATCTGCACAACCAGCAGATCCAGGGGGCCAGGCATACCCACTCCCACCAGATCCAAGGGGCCAGGCGCGCCCACTCCCACCAGATCCAGGGGCCAGGCGCGCCCACTCCCACCAGATCCAGGGGGCCAGGCGCGCCCACTCCCACCAGATCC
>NW_012102920.1:3369213-3376288 GCF_000951045.1 Mandrillus leucophaeus | reverse complement strand
TACTTCTAATTATTTGATACTTTTTTTGTCTTCAGCTAAGGCCTTCAAACCTCAATGCCACAGAACTCAGTCACAGACTGCAGCAGCTACCACTCCTCTATCGCCTGTGTACCGACGGGACTGTGCCGGCAACAGAAACACCACAGGGCTACATCAATGGGGGTGCTGTGAACACCGGTTCAAAACAGGCAAAGGGATCTACATGACCAAACTGAAAGAGAGCAACGTATGTACAAACGGCAATAAATGAATTTCAGTGTCTTAAATGTCAGAAATCACCATGAGCATCAGCATCAGCTCAGAGACTTCTGGGAAAAACAGCAGAAAGCAATAATGTTAAAATAACAACTGAAACCTTTTCAGGTAACGACCGGAGAGCCCAGCCAGAGCCTGTGCCAGGTACCTGCCCGTTGTGGTGTCGGCCCTGCCCTCCAGGGCTGAGGCCTTCTCCTGCCCGGGGACTGGTGTCACGGTAGAGGTGGTGTCTGCTTTAGCTATCGTCACCTCTTTGGCCTTGGAGCTCTCCTCCCCACAGTGGGGACAATAGCTGGCGTTATTGACGCGAGAGGCACAGTCTTTGTGGAAACGGTGAGAGATGCTGCTCTCTGGCTGACACTCCATAAAATTACCCTAAAAATGGGAGGACAACAAAAATTTTTTGTTTTAATTGGGGTTAGTATTTGGAAAAATAAAGTACTACTAAACTGGCACCGCATCCCACATCGGGCGGTCTGCAGAGTGAGCCATGGGTCGGGGTGGGGTCCAGTCTTGGCCCCAGGCATCGTTAAGAAGGAGGAACGATGCTTCCCGCGGTGCTCTCGCCCCACAGAGAGGAAGCTGAAGCCAGACAGAGGTCACTTGGCTGCCTCCGACCCACCCAGGCCCAGGAAAGCTGAGGCTGCCCACCGAGAGAAGGCCTAAAGAAGGGCCCAGAAGGCCTCTATTCTGAAGGGCGGATAGGGACAGGGCCAGACGACAGAACCTCAGGGCACAGCATCAGGCAGCTGGAGCTGCCCCCGTGCCCGGCAGTGCAGCAGATGTGGTTTGGCAACCCAGGTGAGCCTCGGGGAGGGGCACACAGCCATAAAAACAGCACTTTCTTGCAGAAAGTCAGAGATAAACAGATGTAGCAGAAGCAAAAAAAGGATGTTTGAAGATGGGGACGACATGCAAGGTGTGAAGTCCAAAGAAAAGCCCCCAAAAGTGGAAGCTCTTGGCCCAGGTTCACAAAGGGGCAGCAGGGCATCTCTGGGTGCCTGAAGCTCACACCCAAACACACACACAGACGCTGACAGGAAGAGGCTCACACAGATGTGCACGCACGTACACACACACACACACACACACAGACGCGCACAGACGCTGACAGGCAGAGGCTCACACAGATGTGCACACACACACACGCTCTCACACCCTATATGCACAAGGGTGCCCACACAAGGGAGTTCCGTAGGGAAGCAGCCCATTCTCAGGGGGCCCTGGGCATGGCTGAGCACAGATGTTTGACAGTGAAGTCACTGATGACCCAAGATCCCAGCAGAAACAGCCCAGGGCACAGCAGGGTGGAGCTGCCTCTGCCGGGAGCTGTGTGCTCTGTACACCCTCGTCATGTGGGGTGAACGTCCTCAGTACAGCTTCCACCTGGAGTCTTCAGTGCATCACAAGCCCCTCACCACTGCTCTCGAGCCCCAGGGCCTTAGACACCTTCACCCCTAACCCCTACTTCCCTCCTCCGGCCTGGAAGTCCAGGTCACACCGTCCTAGTCATCTCTGAAAGCGGCTTGCAGGCAGGAGGAGGGAAATGGGGGTTAGGGGTGAAAGTGTCTAAGGCACTGGGGCTCAAGAGCGGTGGTGAGGGGCTTGTGACACACTGGAGACCTCCAGACAGACACCAGACCTGGGCCAAGCTGCTGGACCACCCGACAGCAGGTGGACACAGGACAGGAACCAGTACCAGCGAGCAGACAGCAAGCCTGTGGAGGGCACAGAGGCCACCCGACTGGGCTCTTACCGCTGTGCAGAAGTAGCCACAGCCGGGACAGCACTGGTGCTTCACCATGCGGCCCCGGTGGTCTTCACACAGCACAAGGAGCGGGGCCTTGTTGGATGGGCGCATCAGCTCATACTTGACCACGCTGTTTGTGCACCGGCCCAACTGCAATCAGACAAGACTGGTGGTCAGTGTCAGAGTCACGAGAGGCCAGCGTTCCCTCCACCAGGTGCTGGGCAGTGCAGGCACAGAGGAGCTGCTCAGCAGGTGTGGACTGACTGAGCCGAGCGCTGCAAGGCCAGCTTGGCTTTGTGGGTACCTGCTATACGTCTGCCAGCACCGGGGACACACAGGGAGCCCAGAGATGGAGACGCCCACCATCTGCACAACCAGCAGATCCAGGGGGCCAGGCATACCCACTCCCACCAGATCCAAGGGGCCAGGCGCGCCCACTCCCACCAGATCCAGGGGCCAGGCGCGCCCACTCCCACCAGATCCAGGGGGCCAGGCGCGCCCACTCCCACCAGATCCGGGGGACCTGGTGCGTCCCCTCCCACCAGATCCGGGGGGGCTGGTGCGCCCCCTCCCACCAGATGCAGGGGGCCAGGTGCGCCCACTCCCACCAGATGCAGGGGGCCAGGCGTGACCGCATCCACTCATATGTGCCTATCAGAGGGCCAGCTGCTCAACTCTGGCAGAAGTCAAGGAAGATTCTGAGGCGAGAGGGGCTCTGGGCTGGGTACCAAGGAAACATGAACAGACACCTGGCAGGAGAGTCCAGGCCATCACAGGCCAGCAGTGGGCAATGGCATAATGAATCTATGGGAGCCCCAAGGATTCTGGGGCAGCCAGAGGAACCTGCACACAGGGCAAGGGGCAGAACACAGAGTCCGGGGCCTGCCTGGGGGACACGGTCAGTGGAGGCCTCTGAGAGGACCAGGACTTGAAGGCGCCTGTGGAGGTGAAAGCACTGAGGGCACCCAGGATGACAGGCACTCTGGAGCGCACCGGACAAAGCCTTACTGGTTTGCTATGGAGAGTTCTCTGACAGCCAGTAAGAAAATAAGAAGTAGGCCCCCCAAAAATAAGCAAAGAATTGAGTGACAATTCACAAAAGAAGAACTACAAATGCCCCCAAAGGAAATTACACAAAGAAATTCAACATAAAAAGCCTCTGACATTCTTCCCATTTGGTCATTTGGTCTGGCACACTGCAAAGCTGGTGTCTGTGGGGTCTGCAGAGACGACATACCATCACTGTGAGTTCTGTCCCAACTTCATGGCAAGCAACTCGGAGACATGAATCAAAAAGCTTGCAAATACATCATCTTTTTTTAAGACTCCACTTGAAGACGTAATTAAGTGCACAAGCATGTATCTAGAAGGACCTAGCTTTTGCAACAACAGAAAAGTAGGAGCAACCAACCTGTCTACCTGCAAAACAGTGGCTGCAGGGCACGCCCAGGTGGCATAAATCATCTACCCTGAAGCCAGCAAGAGACTTCCCGATGCCCAAATGAGGCTGTATTAGAATCATCCAGGAGATTTTTTAAAAGACAGTCTGCGCACCACCCCATACCTATGGAACAGGACCTGAAAGGCGTAGAACCACATGTACGTCCTGAAAAAGTGCCCCCTCCACACCACCACCACCAAGTGCGTCTGCGTGAATCCCTGGTTCAGGACCAGCGGCTGCAGAGCACTTGTAGCTACTGACTTTGAAAAATGTTTACATTAAAGGAGAAACAAGTTATTTTCAAAAATTCAATGTGGTTATACACACAGAAGTCTGGGAGGACATACAAAAATACTAAGAATGATTCCCTCAGTTTTGGAATAACAAGTGATTTGTACTTTCTTCTTCATGCATGTATGTAGTATCTGGATTATTTTACAATCAGCATGCATTATTTATACGATCATAGAAATCGATAACGCTATATGTTTCTGGCTCTGTGCTGTGTAACAAGGAAACAGAGAAGGGAGTTGCGAGGTCGGGGGTCCAGGTAGGATGGCAGGAGAACGTAAGGAAGGAGATGTTCTGGGAAGGATATGTCAAATAAATGGCAATGGGATCCAGTTAGGGTTGAGAAAAAAGAGATAAAACAAAGAATCCTTTAACAAGGTGGGAAAAACACAGAGGCATTAGGGGTAGTCAACCACCATGGGTGGGAGGGGCGCCCCAGGTCCGCCAGGGCAGGGCACAGATTCACCGGCTGCTGACCGGACCCTGAAGGAGGGACCAGAACAAGAAAGGAGCCCACTGAGGGGAGGAGCTGTGCTTTCAGGACAGAAAGCAGCTGAAATAGGCACTGACTTGGCAAAGCAGAGATAACCCAAACCTGTTTGCCTGCAGGTGGGTCCCCACCAGCAGAACCCTGGAAAGGCTAAAGAATCGGGGCCAGCTCCGGAGGCAGGGGCTGAGCTGCTGCAAACACAGAGCAGGCGAGACGGAGCCTCAGACAAGGCCCACGCAGCCAGCCGCCCCACCTGGCACAGGTGAGGGGTCACCCTCTGCAGAGGTGGCCACAGAGCTCACTCCACACAAGCCTACTGCTACAAAAGGGTTTCCTGCTTTTTTTCTTTTCTTTTCTTTTTTTTTTGTGTCTCACTGTTTTATTATTCTGTTAAGAAAACTTTCAAAAATAGAGACAAAAGTAAAATGTATCCCCATGTGCCCGTGCCTTATTTAAAAAATTACCAGTATTTTCCCTTCTCGTTCAAGCCATCCCCTAAACCTTTTGGGCTTGGAGGGGTGTGCTGGAATATATAACAAAGTACCTAGGGGTAAAATGATGCCATTTTAGCCATAAATAACTCCATATGCATTGCTAACAAATCATACTCCATATAACCTTAGAACCATTATACCGCGGAACACAGGTACCACTTTCTCAGAGCCATTTAATACCCAGTGCCCACAGGCTCTGCAGGGTCCACAGACTCTGCAGGGTGGGCTTATTAGGACACAGCGGGGTGTGCGGCTGTCCTGGGCTGGCCTTTCATTAGCTGTGGGAATGCCCTCCCTTCCTTCCTCTTCCTTGGATCTGGTTTAAACCAGACCCAGGCTCCACTGTGGGCCCTGCTCCTAGGCGAGATACAAAAGCCTCCATGTCGGGGTCACCTGTGACTCATCCCAGCTGTTCTGCAGTGCAGCTCGGGTCTGCAGATGGGGACCCTCCCTTCCTGCCCAGCGGCACCCTCTCTGCCCCTCGCTGCCCAAGCAAACATGAACAAAGTCCAAAGGTGGGAACAGCACTGCTGCAGCCAAAGCACCCCAGCACCCCCGTCTCCTTGGTAAGACCATGTCGTCCAGCAGGTGCTCGTGTGTGGTGAGCTAAGACAAAAACAGGGACTAAAGCCAACCAGCCAAGACCAGGACTCTGAGGAGCACCGAGATGTGCAGACAGAGAAGAGTTCTCGGGAGACACTAGCACGATTATGCTCAAAGACCTGGGAGATAAACAGGTACAATGGCTCACAGCTGTAAACCCGAGGTGGGACGATCACCCGAGGTCAGGAGTTTGAGACCAGCCTGGCCAACATAGGGAAATTCCGTCTCTACTAAAATGCAAGAAAACTAGCCGGGCGTGGTGGTGAGCACCTGTAATCCCAGCTACTCAGGAGGGTGAGGCACCAGAACCACGTGAACCCGGGAGGCGGAGGCTGCAGTGAGCAGAGATCGCACCACGGCACTCCCGCCTGGGCGACAGAACGAGACTCCATCTCAAAAAAAAAGACATGGAAGATGGAGACAGCCTGAGGGGAGAACTGGAGGGCCACAGTGTCCATGACATGAGAGAGACCATTTCAGAATTCAAAGGCTCAAAACAGTTATCTTCTGAGCAACGTGTCTTAAGAACTAAAGGTTATGTACCACCAAGATAAGAGTAAAGCGAAGATACGTGATCCAGCAATTGGTGTCTGAGGATACAAACGTGCAATTCCATCAGCTTGGGAATGGGTTTATAACAAGTACACAGAAACCAAAAAACAAATAGGGAGGCAATGATTAGCTCTAAGGAGAACAAAGAAAACAAAGTCACTCAAGAACGGAAAGGCAATCCAGGCAGCCGTGAGTGCCTCCCCCCGCAGGACACAGCCTGGAGGCTGCAGCCCCCGGGAGTGAGCCCCGCTGCTCGCTCTTCTCCTTGGTTGGCTCCTGGTGCTCACAGGAGGCAGGGAAGGTGGAGACCAGGGGAAGCCTCCTCGGTGTGAGGCCTACATGGATCCTTGTCTTGCTGAACAAGGGGGCTGGCTGGGAGGGAAAGTGCACCCTATGGCCGGGAGCACAGGTGACAGAGTTATGGCTGTCACAGCTGGGGGAGGTACCTAGTGTCCAACAGAATGCTGCTCAGCACCAAACAATGAGCAGGGCAGCCCCTTCTTCGAACCCCAAAGAATTACTTGGCTCAACACATCAAAAATACTGAGGTTGAAAAGTCTTGCACTAGAGAAATGTGAATCCCCAATCAAGAGAGAAAAACATCAACAGAAGCACACTCAGAGATGACTGAAACGTTGTACTACAGACCAGGAATTTCAAGAACGTCAGCATAAAACACCAGAAACCAACAGTACCAGAGAGAAATACCTTTGACTGGCTCATAAGTATACTCAACAAGGAAGAACTGGTGAATAATTTTAAAGGCCAAGATAAATTATCTAAAACTAAAATGGAAAGAGAAAAAAAGAGGAGGGCATTGAAGAGCTGTGGGACAACGTCAAACAATCTAACATTGTATACAAGGAATCCCAGAAAGAAAAAAAAAAAAAACAAAAACCAAGGCTGAAGAAATAAAGTGGGCCGGGCACAGTGACTCACACCTGTAATCCCAGCACTCCGGCAGGCCAAGACGGGCAGATCGCCTGAGCTCAGGAGTTCAGCACCAGCCCGGGCAAGATGACAAAACCTTGTCTCTACTAAAAATACAAAAATTAGCCAGGTGTGGTGGCGCAAGTGTGTAGACGCAGCTATTTGTGGGGCCGAGGCAGGAGAATTGCTTGAGCCCAGGAGGCTGAGGCTGCACTGTGTCGTGTTCATGCCACTGAACTCCAGCCTGGGTGACAAAGTAAGACCCTGCC
>NW_012102920.1:3365845-3369163 GCF_000951045.1 Mandrillus leucophaeus | reverse complement strand
AGACAGAAATTTGGATACAAAGGAATAAAGATCTCTGGAGATGTTTAAGATGAAGGTTAAACTATTCTTATGTTTAATCAAACTAAAAAAATACTTAAAGCAAAAATAATAGCCAATATACTGTAGGGTTTTAGCATATGTAAAATTAAAATGCAGAAACAAGATACAAGACAGGATTGGACCACACTGTTGTTAAGATTCTTACACTGCATGTTAGTGGGGTTTAATGAATTGTTGGAGGGAGACTGATAAATGAAAACAGTGCAAATAATAAAGCCAATATTAAAATAAATTGGAATCACAAAAAATTTAAATTCAAAAGAATGCAGAAAAGGGCTGGGCGTGGCACCTCACGCCTGTAATCTCAGCACTTTGGGAGGCCGAGGTGGGCAGATTACCTGAGCTCAGGAGTTCGAGATCAGCCTGGCCAACATGGGGAAACCCCGTCTCTACTAAAAATACAAAAAATTAGCCGGAAGTGGTGGTGGGCATCTGTAATCCCAGCTACTTGGGAGGCTGAGGCAAGAGAATCACTTGAACCTGGGAGACAGAGATTGCAGTGAGCTGAGATCCCACCACTGCACTCCAACCTGGGAAACATGAACGAAACTCTATCTCCAAAAAAAAAAAAAAAACCCAGAAAATGAAGAAAAAAGGAGCAACAGATGGTATAAGTGGAAGAACTATTAAGATGTTAGCCTGCAATCCAGCTATATTAATAATTACATTAAATGGAGATAATCTAAATATATCAACTTAACGAAGGGACTGTGATGCAGTTATGTCTCACAAAACATCACGGTGTGTTGTGGGAAACGTGTCAGTGGGTGATTGCTGTGTTTGAACATCACGGGCTGTACGTGCACAAGCCTAAATGGTGTCGCCCACTCCACACTCAGCTTACGGTACCCAACGTTGCTCCTGGCCTACAAACTTGTACAAACACAACTATACTGAATACTGCAGGCAGCTGTAGCACAACAGGAAGTATATGTACATCTAAACATCTATGATCACAAACACTGTGCACTAAAAATACAGAACAGGTTGAACATCCCAAATCCAAACATCTGAAATCCAAAATGTTCCAAAATCCAAAATTTTCTGAGGGCCAATATGACGTTCAACAGAAATGTTCATTGAGGCATTTTGGAGATCAACTTTTTTTTTTTTTTTGAGATGGAGTCTTGCTCTGTCGCCCAGGCTGGAGTGCAGTGGTGAGATCTTGGCTCCTTGCAGTCTCCACCTCCCGGGTTCAAGCAATTCTCCTGTCTCAGCCTCCCAAGTAGCTGGGATTACAAGCTCCCGCCACCACACCCCGCTAATTTTTGTATTTTTGGTAGAGACGGGATTTCCCAATGCTGGCCAGGCTGGTTTTGAACTCCTGACCTCAAGCGATCCACCCACCTCAGCCTCCCAAAGTGCTGGGATCACAGGCATGAGCCACCAGGCCCAGCTATCAGATTTTTGAATTTGGGATGCACAACTGTTAAGTATAATGCAAATATTCCAAAATCCAAAACACTTTTGGTTCCAAGCATTTTGAGTGATACTCAACCTGTACTGTAACCTTATCAGACCACCTTCATAGATACAGTCCATTGTTGGCCGAACACTGTTACGCAGTACATGACTATATTAGATAAAAGAGCAAAACCACCAGGCATGGCGGCATCTCCAATCCCAGCTACTCAAGAGGCTGAGGCAGGAGGATCGCTTGAGTGCAGGAGTTTGAATCTACACTGAGCTCTGGCTGCACCTGCACCACTGCACTCTAGCCTGGGCAACAGGGTGGGACACTGTCTCTAGAAAATAAAAGTAGGCTGGGCACGGTGGCTCACACTTACAATCCTAGCATTGTGGGAGGCCAAGGCAGGTGGATAGCTTGAACCCAGGCGTTTGAGACCAGCCTGTGGAACATAGTGAGACACCATCTCAACAAAATAAAAATACAAAAAATTAGCTGGGTGTGGTGTTGTATGCCTGTAGTCCCAGCCACTCGGGAGGCTCAGCTGGGAGAATCACCTGAGTCCCAAAGGTGGAGGCTGCAATGACAGCCACTGCATTCCAGCCTGGGTGTCCAAGTGAGACCCGGTCTTGAAATTTAAAGTAAAATTTTTCTTTATTAAAAGAGTAAATCCAACTACATGCTGTCTACAAGAAAGCCACTTTAAATTTAAAGACAGAGACAGACTAAAAGTAAGAGGGTAGAAAATGATGTACCATGCAAACATTAATCAAAAGAAAGCTGAGTAGCGATGTTAATTGTCAGACAGCACAGCCTTTGAAACAAAACAGGTAGTTTCTGTTTTTTTTTTGTTTTTGTGACGGGGTCTCGCTCTGTCGCCCAGGTTGGAGAACAGTGGCACGACTGAGGCTCAGGGTGACGGGGTCTCGGTCTGTCGCCCAGGTTGGAGAACAGTGGCACCACTGAGGCTCAGTGCAGCTGTTGCCTCCCAGGCTCAAGCAATTCTCCTGCCTCAGCCTCCCAAGTAGCTGGGACTATAGGCGCCACCACCACAAGTGGCTAATTTTTATATTTTCAGTAGAGACGCTGTTTCCCCATGTTGGCCACGATGGTCTCAAACTCCTGAGCTCAAGCGATCGGCCCGCTTCGGCCTCCCCAAGTGCTGACATGACAGGCATAAGCCACTGTGCCTGGCCTGAGATGTGTCTCTCTATAAAACCATTCCAGTGGACAATGAATAATAAATGATAAAATCAGCACCATTTCGAAACCTCCAGTGAATAAACAACAGATGCAGGTGTTAAGCGTCAGCTGCTGCCGACATCAGAGAAAGCGAGACAGCCAGGCAGCAGGGCCCTTCATTTTGGGCTAAACCCACCCCACACTCCATCTTACGAAGGGGCCAAACTTGTAAGACTGTTTAATTTTTTTTAAGAGATGGGGTTTCGTCATGTTGCCCAGGCTGGTCTTGAACTCCTGGGCTCAAGCAATCCTTCTGCCTCGACCTCCCATTTTACAGACATGAGCCACTGCACCCGGCTTTGGCAGGTTTTGCAAGAAACACAGAGGAACCTGCTGAATTGCAGCCTATGTGTGGGATTCACAGAACCCAGATGATGGGAGCCTTGAAGCTTCCAACGGCCTGGGTCGTTCAACAGATATATTGAAAGAAAAAAAAGGGGAACAATACAGAAATTGAAGGACAGATGGGCAGCGGTGCTGCAGGTGAAGCTACAAACCGAAAGGGTGAACCTGCCCCCAGAAGTGGGCGCTGTGGGAATCAGGACAGAGGCCGCTGGGCGGGGCTGCCGGGGAAGAACCTGAGCAGGGGCAGGCCGGGGGAGGGGTGG
>NW_012102920.1:3337291-3365465 GCF_000951045.1 Mandrillus leucophaeus | reverse complement strand
CTTAATTTAATTTAATTTAATTATTTTGAGTTTTCTATCCAAAAAATAAGTCAGAGCCCAAGGGATCTGTTTAATTTTAAACAACAAAAAAAAGCTTCCTGCACACTGAATACAGAGAAGACCATGAGTGCTTAAGAATGCGAAGGGAGAAAGGGAGGTGGAGAGGGGCGGAGAGAAGCAAACTCAAGCCCTCTGGATACCAGCAGAGGCTGTGAGAGACCCATTCATCACTCTGCAAAGACAAGTAGCTATTTATTCTGCCAATCCCGGCTGAAGCTTGTTTCAGAGATACCAACCAGCCCTAGCAGATGCGGGGAAGTTCTTCCGTACCAAAGAATTCCAGCCTGCACTTGCAGGAGGAATGACAGAACAGCAAAATCACCATTTTTCAACTTTGAATGAAACAATGGATGCAGGCAGCGGTCACCAAGGACGGCGCGGCCTTCCGGCGGACAGGCAGCCGCCTCAGACACCCAGAGCCTCCTCAGCACCACTCCCAGCACACGAACTTCCACAGCATTCTCGCCAGAATTAAGTCATAAAATAAAAATCTTAGGTGCTTGAATGTAAACCAGTTCTTTGGATCTAACTTTCAGGCTATAGGAACTAAGGCAAATGACTTAAACAATACAAGAAGGTTATGAGGTAAGTCCAGAATCTGGAATCCAGATTCTTTCAGCCAACAGCATGGCAAATGGGAAGAAGTGCGGAACAGAGAGAATGTTCTGGGTAAAAGAAACACAAGAGACTTAAGAGACGTTGCAGCAGATTGATTTAATGAGTGGAACGGAACCAGTTTGGATCCAATTAGAAAGAGATAAAAAAAAGTAACAGGCATTTTGTCAACAGACCTTTGACCGTGGACTAGGCACTAAATAATAACAGGAAACTGTTATTTTTGTCACATGTGAAAAAGCCCTGCTGTTACGTGAGAACAATGGTCCCTTTCTGATGTCAATAAAAACATACTGCGCTATTCAGTAGTAAAATGGGGTTTGCTTTAAAATAGTAAGTAGTTCAAATCCAAGACAGGAGGGTGGAGGGGAGAATGCTGGTGACAGAGGAGGCCAAGTAGAGGATTCCGAGCTAACTGCGCCCTCACTTCTCACTATGGAAAGTTCTTTTAAAACAAGCGAGGGGCTCTGCGGAGGGGCCGAGTGTGGCGGGACATGCAGCGAGTGACATGAACACTCAGAGCTGGGAAAAGCCGTCGCATGGGGAGCCCGCTGGGCACACGTGCCACAGAGGAGAGGCGCTGAAGCAGACGGCGCCTCGCCAGGCTGGGGTGAGACAGAAGCAGCACCGGTGTCGAAGTCTGAGTAAACGCACGTGCACTGGAAACGTGGAGATACAGACAGTGAAGCCACAGGGAAGCACGTGTCAAACGGGGCCTGCCTCCACTGCACCCTGCCTAACACCTATGGAGAAGAGGAGGAGGAGAACCAGTGGTTCTCAAAGTGTGGTCCCCGGACCAGAAGCATCAGGAAAAATGGGGAACGCTTTAGAAAAGCAAAATCCCAGCCAGGCCAGACCTGCTGAATCAGAAACCCCGGCCACGCAAACAGGCACCAGGGTGAGGGCCGTGAGCGAAACTGACTGGCCTGTTCCAGGGCTCGGCCTGCTCCCCCCGGGTGCTGCCTGTGCTCCCTGACACAGCGGTCGGGCCTGACCTTTGGAAGGAGGCTCCCATTCCTGCCTTCCCCACAGCAGGCCGCTGAGTCTGGAGCCACCACTTGGCCTCTCTCACAGGCCTCACCTGTACCACCTGGGCGATGGCCGATGCTGCACAGGCTGCCGTGAGACCTGGAGAAGCTCCCTATGCAAAAGGCTTGGAATAATGCCCGGCATTACTACGTGAATGGTTGTCCTGTTCATAGTTCACTTATTTCTACAACGTGCAGCTACGACTCAACAGTCGAGTTGAAGATGGATCCGCTGGCCAGTAAGACCAGGAAACTCACTGAAGCGACAGCCTGACACACCCCTCAGGAAGCAGACAACACTAATGGCCACGTGCTGACTTCGGCCACAGCAAATGCAAACCCGGGGCAGCCAGACACCCGAGCAGTGTCACTGCACGTGGTGCCTCTCGGCCTGGTGCCAACAAGCCTCCTGCTCGGACCCTCACCACAGCCAGCCATGGTCACGAGGCTCTCAGGGCTGAAAGAAATCTTGTTAAAAAGAACTGGAGAAATTCTCAGAAAACATTAATTCCGTCTGTGCTCTGCCTGTTCCCCCTCTCCTGTCCCAGAGGCAGCAGAGACGGGGCGTGTTGAACCCTCTGAGTCTGTGATCCCCGGTGAAAGGAGAGAGGCGGCCGAGGCCCAGCCCTTGCGGGGCCTGCCCTGCAGGGAACCACAGTTCTGGGCAGTTCCAGGCCCCCCTTGGTGTGACTCTCCTGCCTCAATCTACTCACTTTGTTTATAGCAAGGTAGGAGAAACCTTGTCAAAATCATGATCATAAAAGAGAAACACAACAGGCCATTTTCATTCGAAGAACTTGTCTACACAATCCTCCTTTTTAAGAAGCTCTAGACCTGTGTTTCATCATCTGCCGCGATTTCACCGTTGGGATCCGCTCGATTGGTTTTGTGCAGAACCCACTCAGACTCCCCCCTGGCCGTGCAGCACAACTCCCTCGAGGGGGCTGTCGGGGGCCACTGCTGGGCCGGGCTTCCTCGCGCACTCCTCGTGGCTGCTTTAAACGAAAACAAACATGCTTACTTCGTGGTCCACGCTCTCGGTAGCCATGCACTGGTTGTTGGCCAGAGTGGAGATCTCTCGGCTCCTCGGTGTTTCCATCCGGCAGCTGCAGAGAGGCACTTCCTGGAGGCCGTCTGTCTCCAGCACATCTGGACCGTTGGCCAACCCTAACGTCACACAGACACATGTCAGCTCCTGCAATCCTGACCTCAAAAGAATCATCTAGAAAGTGATCAGTTATGGAGTCTCAACAGTGATCTCACACGCCAGGAAATGAAAGCAATGCGGTTGATTACTGAGGCACAAACAGCCCTGCACGGGGCAGGGATGGCCACCACCTGGGCACCATGAAGGAGTGGCCTGTGCCTCCCCAGCTAACAAACCCCCTGCCAGGGTCTCAAGAGGCACCTATTAACCTGTGTTCTCAGGTTCTCAGGACCCAGGACACAAGCTCCAAAGCCAGAGGCTGGTACCTCTGGCAGTAGCTCCTAAATCTTTTGTTTTTCAAACAAAAGAGCATTCACTGCCTTTTAAGACCTTGTTTTCCTACTTGGTTTTAGAATGGCAACCACACACACACAAAAAATCAGTTTGAAAGGTTTTAATAACGGTTCGTCTATTATCTAGAATTCCACTCACCTACTACAATAGTCCAAAGAGCCCATTTATTAGCCTGAAAGAGGAAAGCACCAGGGAAAACAAGGGAAGAAACTAGAGGAGAATTAGAGCTCAACATGTGGCTGACAATGACAGCATCGTCCACAGGGAAGGCTGCAGCAGACCTGTGGTCAGGCAGGCGGCCTTGGGCCCGTCCCAACACAGCCAGGGGTGGTGCCCCCCACGCCCTGCCCCCAGCCCGGGGTGGGAGAGACCAGCAAGGCCAAGGCTGTTGAGCGGCAGGGGCAGGGGTGGAGGACAGCCGCCAGGAAGACCCTCAAGCTTGGCAAGTAGCTTCAGTGGGTGCTGCTCCCAAAGAAAGCAAGATCGCGTTTCACATTTTCTTTCTTGTTAAACCGTCAAAGCAGAAGTAGAAGGTGAATCAGTGTCTCAAATACTCACTATTGCCTGTCTTAATTAAAAATAATTAACTCTTGGCTGGGCGCGGTGGCTCACGCCTATAATCCCAGCACTTTGGGAGGCCAAGGCAGGCGGATCACGAGGTCAGGAGATGGAGACCCCCCCTGACAACATGGTGAAACCCCGTCTCTACTAAAAAAAAAAAAAAAACAAAAAAAACTAGCTGGGCGTGGGGCACGTGCCTGTAATCCCTGCTACTTGGGAGGCTGAGGTAGGAGAATCACTTGAACCAGGGAGTCAGAGGTTGCAGTGAGCCGAGATCCTGCCACTGCACTCCAGCCTGGTGACAGAGGGAGGCTCTGTCTCAAAAAATAAAAATAAAATTAAAAAAAAAACTCTTGTTTTCACATCTAAAAATATAGTGTTAAAGTCAATTAAAATGGAGACCAGGACTAAAGAATCCTTGAACAGACAAAGCCAGTTGAGCCAAGGAAGCCATCTTGGCCTTGCTTGATTTGAAAACAAAGGATCTCGTGGGCTACTTCTTGCAAATGCCTACAGTAAAGAAAAAGAAAACTTAAGCTCCACCATCCAGAAGCAGCCAACCAATCTCCAGAACTAGGGACTTTGCAGCAGGGACAGAACAAGCGAGGAAACTGTGTCATGACCCCGTTGGGTGTTTTCCTGGTTTTACTTCCCTGTTCACCCGAAAAATCCTTCCCCTCGTGTTTCCTCAGGGCTGCTCCCAACCCCCTCGTGTTTCCTCAGGGCAGCTCCCAACCCCCTCGTGTTTCCTCAGGGCAGCTCCCAACCCCCTCGTGTTTCCTCAGGGCAGCTCCCAACCCCCTCGTGTTTCCTCAGTGCAGCTCCCAACCCCCTCGTGTTTCCTCAGGGCAGCTCCCAACCCCCTCGTGTTTCCTCAGTGCAGCTCCCAACCCCCTCGTGTTTCCTCAGGGCAGCTCCCAATCCCCTCGTGTTTCCTCAGTGCAGCTCCCAACGTGCTTCTGGTTTGGAGCTGCCCGGTTCATGAATCGCTGCTCAAGGAAACCCTTTAAGAGCTGCACTGCGCCTTAGTGCATCTTTTGACAACACCCACGCTGAGTCACCCACAGCCGCTTCTGTTTGTCTCCAGCCCATTTGGAATCTGATACTGGTCATGGCCAGGAGAGAATCCAACTCTGTGCAAAGAGCCAATAAGCATGTGAACAGCCCACACTGCCATCAAGGACTCTCCGTGCAGGTGGCACCGACTCCGGCACAGAGGTGCTTCCTAATCATGTGCTGCCTGAGATCCCAGCCTCGCCTCCGGATCACCCGTACCCCTAAAGACCGGGAAAACGATGAGGTGGAACTTGAATTAGAATCACTACAAGTTTAAAGCTGGGCGGGCCTCTGAGATGATCCTGCTTAGCAACCAGATTTTTAAAAGGAGAAGACGGACACAAACCACACAAAGCTGTGAGATGACTGTCCTACCACAGTGCCGGCCGAGAGCTGCCGAGAGGCTGCAGTGAGACAGGTGAGAACCCAGGGTCTACATGCTTGGATAACGACGCTGTGGCTCAGACAACTCCGTGCAGGTGGAGCGTTTCTGTCCCTCAAGCAACCAACCTCCACCAAGCTCTGGCTCTCCCGCCCGAGGCCACGTTGCCATGGTTACCGGCTCCTGGCCTCTCCCAGGCTCAGACCCTCTGCCTCCTGTCGCCGCTGGGTGACATCGCCATTCAGCCTCAACAAGGCAGGCCCAAGAGCAAGGCAACGGAGAGAGAGACGAATGCATACGGAGAGCACTTCTGATCTTCACTTTCTCCTTGGCCCAAGGCTCAAGCCTAGACCCCCTGAACCACAACCAGAGGCATCACCTGCCCCCACTTACCCGCTCAGCACACTCCACAGGCCGATCGCGCCTATCCCATCTGAGACGCACACCACCCAGGTCTCCCAGAGCCCCAGATCCTGTCCAGCACCCCTTGATCACCGCCTCCCTCTGGGGTCCTGGGCCACACGGCCAGCACAGTGGGCACCACTGCCTGTCTCTTCTACGCACTGATGGTCTACATCGAAAGCACGACTGAACAGGCCAATCGCTGACTGACCAATCGGTGCTGATAAAACAGGTACATCAATTTTGGGAGGTCAGTTTATAAAACGTCACACAAGCCGAGGAGCCCCTACTCGTTGCCGTTTCTCCTCCGGCTCCGCGTTGGCTCTCGCCCTTCTGGCCCTGATGCTCGGCACCATCCTTCCTTTATAGCTACCTTCCCCACCTTACCTTACCGGAGACAGCAGGTGCACACTGACAGCTGGAAGAGCCCTCATGTGCCAGCTCCCTGTCTCCTGCCACTCAGCAGGCCCAAGGCCACCACAGCAGGAGGCGATTTGATAAAATGAAATACTATTTACTACTTAAAACCAAGTAATTTCCTGGAAGAGCCCTCATGTGCCAGCTCCCTGTCTCCTGCCACTCAGCAGGCCCAAGGCCACCACAGCAGGAGGCGATTTGATAAAATGAAATAGTATTTACTACTTAAAACCAAGTAACTTCCTGAGACCCCCGAATCTAAAAGCAAGTTTAGAACTGGGACACTCAGTGTTACACTCTGTCGAGAAAGCAAGCGTGGGGCGACCACGCAAAGGACGTGGTGATACTTGAGGGGGGTTTCTGCTCCATTTGGCGCAAGAGGAAAAAATATCATCGTTTCCATGATGGACAAGCCTAAGATTTCTACCTTAAGCTAAAGATGGGATTTTCTAGGTGAGTTACATAGGTGACTCAAACCACCCTCAGTGTTCAAAACCCTAAAAAGCTAGTTATCTGTCATTTTTAAATGGCCCATTAAACCTCTCACAGTAGTCTGCAATGCCACACCAGCAAGATCTGTGTGGAATGTAAATAATATAAGATTTCCATTTCCTCCACATCATGCTTCAAATAAATCTTCCCAGATAATCAAATAGCTATTAGTTACTTTTAACTCATATAAGGTTTCTAAGTGGCTTAAAAAGAGAAAACAACTGATAGAAAGTGTGAGAACTGACAACTTCTGGCACAACAACCCCCAACAGAAGCCGTTGATTCACCTGTGATTTCGAGGTACAAAAATACACTAAATACGAATATTCCACGACAGAATATGTGTCAGAGCTCTCAGCTCAACACTGACCAGGGACGTATTTCAGCCAATCAGAGACACCTTATTCAACAGCACGTCCTTGTGTGTCCTGAGAGGCCACCGGGAGGAAGGGTGTCTGGCCATGGGCAATCCTCCACAGAGCACGCCTGACCTGTGGAGGGAGACGACCGCCACGCTGGGCCTTGCTTGGGCTTTGCCAGTTTACTCGTAGAGGGTTTCCGTAATTTCTGGTTTTTCACTTGCACACTGGGACACAGCAGACGCACCCCGTCCTGTCTACACCTCACCTGGAAGTGATGCCGTTAACCCGATCTTCTACTAGTGTCCACCAGGGGGCATCGTGCTAATACAGAGGAAGGAGCCCCGAAGACAAAGGACCAAGATGGTGCCCGGTCTCAGTTACAACACCACATTCACCTTCTGCTTGTGAAGACAGAATTCCTTTGACGCGGAGATCCAGGGAGTCCAGAGAAACTTCCATGTACCCTGTGCTGTCTCCTGGTGCCGTCTGCTCACCGCTTCCTGAAGATGACTTATACGACTCAGAACCTAGGTATGAAAAGCACACACATCAGACACCATGCACCCAGGCGGCCGCACCCACCCACGCACAGGGCAGTAAGGCTGGGGCCCCAGGAAATGGACTACTTCTAATTAATCCATTCAAAACCACAAGCTGAAACCCACTATTGTTTAGGCCATTCCAGTTTCACTATCATTTTCTCTCTTGCATATTATTGTGCTGATTCCCCCTCTTTTAGACATAATATTCATGGGGAGGAGAGAAGCTGTATAGACGAAAACAAAGGCACCAACACTTCGGTACATCTTTCTCTGTAACTATCCCAACTGCATAAAAGCTATCGAATGATCAAAGAAACAGATAAAACATGGCAGTCACATGTTGTGGATTATTTTTACATAAAACAGAAACACCTAACTTGCAGATTTGAAAGATCAGAGGTAAAGTAGCTAAAGAGATGGCCCAAGGTGCCATGTTGCAGGCAAATCTGTGTCCAAGAGAAAGCACTGCCCACCCAGGTGTCCTGGCTGACGTCCAGGGAGGCTCCCGGAAAGGATCAGTGTCGACCCCAGTAGACATGGGAGGCTCACAACACCCACAGAAGGTGCCAGGGAGCAGGGTACTGTGAGAGGGACCAGTGCCCCTAGGCTGGCAGCGAGGGCAGTGGGGGGTGCAAACACTTCCGTGGGCTCTCCTGCCCTCAAGGACACACGAGTGGTGGCCAGGCCAGCCTGTCCACACTTCCCAGGAGGGCCGGAGAAAGATACACAAAATTGGGTGTTTGCAATCACAAGGGCATTTCACTGAGGAGGCCTGTGAAAGTGTGTACCTATACCAGGTAATATCCAACTCCGGCCAAGGGCAGATGGTCACATTTCACGGCCAAGCTTCTAGGGACTAGTCACCAATCTTATTTCATTGACTGGAAATAAATGAACACTAGTACAGAGAGGTGTGGTAACCAGTCTTTTCTTTTTTGAGACAGAGTCTCGCTCTGTCGCCCAGGCTGGAGTGCAGTGGCCGGATCTCAGCTCACTGCAAGCTCCGCCTCCCGGGTTCCCGCCATTCTCCTGCCTCAGCCTCCCGAGTAGCTGAGACTACAGGCGCCCGCCACCTCGCCCGGCTAGTTTTTTGTAATTTTTAGTAGAGACAGGGTTTCAGCGTGTTAGCCAGGATGATCTCAATCTCCTGACCTTGTGATCCGCCCATCTCGGCCTCCCAAAGTGCTGGGATTACAGGCTTGAGCCACCACGCCCAGCCGGTAACCAGTCTTTTCATTCAAGCCACATGCTCCACCTAGATCTTAGACAGACAGGAAAAGTCAACCACCTTTGAGAAATCACCACCATCAACTTGAAGAACAGGAGGACACTTTGTATAGTTTTAAACGAAAAGAAGATTTTTAAAAAATTCATAAAGAAATAAAATTCAAATTCCTCTGTGAATATTTAAAAGCACACACTTTGCACATTACAGCCAAGATGACAAAGATGAAATCTCTAACCCAAAAACAACTTTCAGCCTTGGCTCTAAAATGCTTTTGTTGGCCAACAGTAAAAGCCACATCTGGTGTTATGATCTGAATCAATAAACTGAGGTGAAGAGAAACGTAACTGAAGGACCACATGAAGCTCCCGGGGGGCTCACACGTCCTCCACCCTTAAACGCCAGGAGCCTCCATGGTGACTGCCTCACGCCCCAGGCCTCCCACAACCTTCTCCGTTTCAGGGGACGACTGCCTCCCCAACATCCAGTTAACAGACCTATTCTACGCTGGGGAATCCAGATTAGCCAAAATCACTGTGAAGAACAACAAAGTGCTGCCACTCGGTGACACTGGTATAAGGATCAACAAATAAATAAATGAAACAGACTGGAATGTCCAGGAACAGCCCACACACTGAATGTCAACAGCGGGAGAAAAGTCAACTTGAGCAGCAGTGCCTATGGCAACCGCACATCCACTGCCAAGAAGGGGCCTGCACCACAGCTCACTCAAACATTAGTGCAAAATAAACTTGTTAGATGCCAAGAAGAAACATGGGACAAAACCTCTGTGACCTGGGTCTGTCAAAGATTTCTTAGAGCACAAAAGTATGAATCACAACGTAAAATGATTCATAATGATCAACGTAAAATGATTTCTTGGACTTCAAGAAAATCTTAACAACTTTTGCTCTTCTAAATATAGCATTAAGAAAACAAAAAGGCAGGCCATGGACTAGGTACAAATACACGCAAAGCATCCGCCTGATAGAAGACTTGTATCCAGAATATTTAAAAAGCTCTTTTAACCCAATGAGAAGAAAAACCACCAGATTTTAAAAGTGAGCAAAAGATGTGAACAGACACGTTTCAAAAAAAATAAATGAAGGCTAAAATGTACAATCTCATTACTCACTAGGTAACAGCATTGAAACTACAGTAAAACACCAATGCACACCTATAGATCCACTGAAATTAAAAAGACTAACCCTAACAAGCGCTGGTGCAGACAGAGGGGAACTGGAATGCTTGTGTGTTGTGGGGACCAAAAACAGGACTAGTGCTTGGAAAACAGCCTGGCAGCTTCCTGAAGAGCTGAACACATGCCACTCTACTCAGCCATTCCACTCCCAGGTATCTAACCAAGATCTAGGAAAGCACCTGTTCAAAAAAGACTTGCACACAAATGTTCACGGCTGCTCAATTTCTAGCAGCTCAAGGCTGGAAAGAGCCCAAAGCCCATGGACAGATGAATGGACAGATAGACTGTGGGGCAGCCACACAATGGGACACTTCTCAGCAATGGACAGGAACAAACTCCTGGCCATTCGACAGCCCGGCAACTCAAAACAATTATACTCAGAGAAGCCAGATGAAAAACAACTGCACAGACCATCTACATAAAATTCTACAAAACACTAACCAATAAGCAGAAGCAGAGCAGACCAGGGGCTGCCTGGGGGCAGGGAAGGGGCCAGGTTATCAAGGGGCAGGAGGGATCTGGGGTGACAGAGGTGCTCATGGCACTGATCGTCTAACTGTGGTGACAGATTCAAGGTCATAAACGCATTAAAACTTGCCAAATTGTGTAATTTACTTCTGTGCATTTTATTGTATTCCAGGTGCACCTCGGTTAAGCTGAAACCAAAAACAGCCCTTGGCACCCTAAGCCTCCTGCATCCCTCTGGATTTGAGGGGATTTCCTTCCCACATTCACGCTGCGATTCACAAAGTCCCTCTGGAACAGGAGACTGGCGGAGGCGCAGGTGCCTCACTGAGGGGCCGCTTCCTGCACACAGCGTGGGAGCTAACCGTGAAGGCCACAGGCTCCAGTCACCCACACAGGCAGCAAAGGATTCACCTCCGTTCAACATTCAACAGTGAAGTCGGGGTCGGGCGCGGTGGCTCACGCCTGTAATCCCAGCACTTTGGGAGGCCAAAACGGGCAGATCACTTGAGCTCAGGAGTTCGAGACCAGCCTGGCCAACAGAGCAAAACCCCATCTCTACCAAAAAAACACAAAAAAATAAACTAGGCATGAAGGCACATGCCTATAGTCTCGGCTTCCTGGGGAGATGAGGTAGGAGGATCGCCTGAGCCCAGAAGATGGAAGCTACAGTGAGCTGAGATTGAGCCACTGCACTCCAGCCTGGGTAACAAAACCAGATCCTGTCTCAAAAAAAAAAAAAAAAATTAAAAACAACAGTGGGTCGGGCGCGGTGGCTCACGCCTGTAATTCCAGCACTTTGGGAGGCCGAGGCGGGCGGATCACGAGGTCAGGAGATCAAGACCATCCTGGCTAACACGGTGAACCCCCGCCTCTACCAAAAATACAAAAAGTTAGCCAGGCATGGTGGCGGGCACCTGTAGTCCCAGCTACTTGGGAGGCTGAGGCAGGAGAATGGTGTGAACATGGGAGGCGGAGCTTGCAGTAAGCCGAAATCAGGCCACTGCACTCCAGCCTGGGCAACAGAGCGAGACTCCATCTCAAAAAAAAAAAAAAAAAAAAAAACCAGTGAAGTCAACATCCACTACACTGGCCAGAAGGAAACTACTTTAGAGTTTCTCTTGAGTTTTAAAGTTTCTCTTGAAACTTTAGAGTTTCACTTGAGCTTCTCTAACAAAGTCATTGCGAACATTTTTTTAAAAAACAGTGAAGCCTTCTCTTCTAATGAAATCCTATGCACCCCAACCCCAGGTGGGCCTCCTGGCCTCATCCCCCGCCCAGGCAGTCCCCGAGATGGCCCACCCCCCTACGGCATTTACCGAGGGCACCGCTGGGCTTCTTTCTACTTCTCCGCCTCCTTTTCCTGGCTGGCTTGATCCAGGGGCTGTCGGTCTTTCCTTTCCTCTTGAGAAATTTCTTCTTGAGGCTGGACTCCGAACTCTGGAGAACCAAAGGGGCAGGCATATAAACCACTGAGCACAGGCAGCTACGGAAGGCAAGAGCACTACAAGTGTTTTCTTGCAAAACAGAACACTGGCTATGTCTTGATCTTCAATTAAATAGTGAACTTAACTTGTAGACATTTTCCTGGGTCACACGCTGAAAGGCACGCTGTGCTTTTTCCTAACTATCTCTCTAAGCTCAGTCCCTTTAGAGGCAAAACAAAAACAAAAATAAAAAGTGAAATTTATAAGTCTTATTTGAGTTTGGCACAAAAGAAAAGAATAAGTAAATTGGAAAGTTCTACTCAGGAACTAAATAAATAAGCTCAGGAAAAGGATCCATGGCTGCTCATCAGGGTCCATTCATCTCACTCACAGGAAAAGAACAATCAAGGCTCAGTTCGCTTCAGAATCTATACCCACATCAATCACCTACACAGAGAACAAGGACAGAGGCTGTAATTAACTTGTAATATTTCAAGATGTGTTTTAAGCATCTGCTTCTAAAATCCGGATGCAGCAAGGGCATCTGTGGCACAGGCCACACGGGTGCACAGCAGGCGCCCCCGCCCCTCCACAGGAGGCCACGTGAAGGCCACAGTGGGCAGAGGGACATTTAAGGTAGGCACAGTGGCAGCACATGGGCCTCGCTGACCAACTGAACGTGCCCCTGCACAAGGCCTGTTGCTGGGCAGCATTCTGTCCTGAGTCGGGTCCCACGTGAGGACGGACCTGTCTACAGCACACACAGCCCCAGCTCCCCGGTGCTCCCCGCACAGCAAAACTTTTGGGAAGAAGTTGTGCAAGCGCCACACCCAAAGTTGCTGCTGCTAGAAATCTAGTTGCCCCTCTGCCACCCAAAAACAGACCCCTTCATCACCACACACCACGGCCCCCGTGTCCTCCTCCCACTCGCTGGTGTGATGAGCCCACATCATGGGCCACTTCTCCTGTTTCAGAGCATTTCCCCATTCATGTGACCCAAACTTGCTGAGTTTTCTCCCCATGGCACAGAGAGCCCCTCCTCAGATGCAGGAGCCAACTTCTCCTCCCCTGTGGAGCCCTCACAGGCTGGGAGCTCCCTGAGGCTCCATCCTGGGGACTCGCTGCTCTTCCCCATTTCCAACCCCCAATTCCTGCAGAGCAGGGTGCACAACTCCGACCTGAACCCTCCTCCACGAATAACAGGCTTTAGTAGGGACGGAGCAGAACCCCTCTTCCCTCCTGTCCTCACCACCAGAAAGTTCTGTCCATTCTACCTGGAAACACCTCAAATCCAGCCCTTCCTTCTCGCACATCAGCCAGTGCAGCGGAATCCCCAACAGCTGTCCTTGCTGCTGACTCCCACCACACCCTCTCCCTCTGAGAGCCTCCAAAGGCCCCTCAGCTCTCCCCGACCCCGCACGCAGCCGGCGCAGCCCCGTGCCAGGCCCAGTCCTGTGCTGCAGCTCTGCACGGTGTCTTTCTCATGAGGCTTTGCCAGGGACAGGACCCATCTGTGGCCATCGTCATGACCAGCTCCAAGCACATGTGTGAGTGCTCAGGCAACAAGGGCTGGGTAAAGGACTGAAGGACGCTGGTGTCTTTGCATCTCCTCTACTTCAGCACAGACGCAGAAGGAGGCGCTGGGGATTACCAGGTCAGACTCGTCACCGCCTTCCTCCTCCTCCCCGGTGTCCACGGACTCCTGCTCCTCCTCAGACTCCCCGTCCATCTGATCAGCCACACAGTCGAAGCGGGAACCCAAACAGAAAACAGAAACCAATTACATCCTTTAGTGGCAGATGACGGATCCAAAACAAACCTCGAAACGTGCCCTGGCCGTACACACCGGAGACGCTCGCAGGGTGGGGGCACCGCCAGCCTGCTCCAGCCCTGGCTGGTGTGTGGGATGACCAAGTGCTGGTCCAGGCAGGCCCAGAGGCACACTCTGAGCTTCCACTCTGCTCCCCGGTCCTGTCTCCACATCGGGACCAGAGAGTGGCTGCCCTGGTGCGGACGCAGGCAAGGCTCACCCGCTGGGTGCTGTATTAGTGAGGGCTCAAGTGCTCCATGTATCTTACGAATGGAAGAATTCAATAAACAGGTCACAAAACACACAGAACAATCATAAAACGATGTTCAGAAGCCACAAAACAAGACACAGTGTGAGACCTACCCCCACACACCCATGATCCCAGTCCCATCCTCAGAGCCACCACAGCTAAGCTGCCCACGCCTCCTTCCAGTGAATGTCCAGGCAGACGCGGGCCCACAGACGACAGTGCATTTCTAGTCTGCTCAGATGGAAGGACACTCGACAGTTCTGTGAATATTGTTTTCTTCTAATTAAAAATGTGTTCTGGAATTCTTTCCACACCAGAACAGACACACCCTATTTTTTCTGCGGTATTTATCTTTTCTATAAGCACAGACAGTACACAAATAGACGTTCAGTGCAAAAGACACTGAAACATCCGTGAGTCTCTGTCCGCCCTGTGCCTGGCGCTCCCTGAGGCGGCGCGGGCTGCTCTGGCTGTGCTATTCCGCTATTCTCTGCATTTCCCAGCGGACAGGCACCCATGTGACTTCACATCAAGGGTGTGTTCTACGGGCTTGACGGCTCATGCTTGTAACCCCAACACTCTGGGAGGCTGAGGTGAGTGGATTGCTTGAGGCCAGAAGTTCAAGATCAGCCCGGGCAACACAGCGAGATCCCTGTTTTTCCTATCAAGTTTTTAAAGTTCCATTTCTGATACCTCTTATTCCGTAACACTTTTGAATTTTATCTGAACAAGTCAAAGGTGCCCATCTTTTCCTTCATGGCTTCTGGGTTTGTGTCTTACACTAGAAGAACTTCCTCATTTGAGATTGGAAAAAACAGTTCCCAATGTTTTTACCAATAGTTCAGTATCTTGTGTTGACACTTTAAGTCTTCTGGAATTTGTGTTTTAAAATAATAGCCACAGTAAGATATATTTCACCTACTCTAAGACGGACCCTGCGAAGTGTACGGTTCAGTGGTTTTTACTACGTTCTGAGCCGTGCAGCTGGCACCACGGTCTGACTCCAGAACGGAGCCCATATTTGTTACCTACCCTGACACAAGTGAGGGCTGCCTGCTCCCAAATATTAGTCAACGGCCCAATCATAGTTATTAAAAAGTTCATGACCCCTTGTCCACTGACTTAAAACCCCAGTCTTACCATCGACCTTTATACACATATCACAGGCTCCCCGTCCCCCTCACTAACCGCCTCAGCGCTCCTCAGTAAGCGTTCCCTCCGGCAGCCACGTCCTGTGCTCGGGTGTCCCCCACCGTGCACAGTCCCCCCACTACTCTAGAGGGTCTCCGCCTCCACCCTCACTTCAGAACCAGCAGTTTACACAAAAGTCCGGCTAGGGTCTCGATGGGAGCTGTTCTGAATTTAGAGGCAAACATGGAGAAAATAAAACAGTGGATCTTCTCACTCAGACAAACAAACGACGAGTCTCTCCAGGAACTTAATTTTTAACCTCTTTCATCAGTTTCCTAGTTTTCCTCCACATTAACAAGGAGCGCTCGGTTTTTCTGTTAAGTTTATTTCTGGGTACTCTGGTGATATTAAGAAATTATAACTAACTTTTTAGGTCTGATATTGTGGTTTGTCTTTCAAAGAGTCCTTATCTTTTAAAGATCCTACTGAAATACCCACTCCAAGACAGCCCACGTGTGGAGCACGAGGCCGAATGCCGGAGGCTCTTCACCGTCCTCCGTGTGTTTGCGGAGCTTGAAATTTTCTACATAGAAAATCTTTTAAAATATCCCTAGACAATTACTGATTTTACTGATAATGCTGACACCACATTTTCTAATTGCTTACTGTAGCTATACAAGAAAATAACTGGTTTTTATGTCTTGATCACATGTAAGATCAGCTTAGTAGCTGTAATAGTTTTTGAGCTGATTTTGCTGGATGTTTCAGATGGATGAGTATATTCCCAGCAAACTCTTCTCTCCTGTCTTTTACAATATTAATGTTTCTTTCTGGTTCTTCTCTTACAGAATCAGCAGGAACGGTCAATGCTGCTGTATTCGTGTCACAGGTGAAAGCAACAGCCCCTCCTCCCTGGTTTCATGACTGACCATTGAAATGTTCGAACCCTTTTGTAAGCATTCCGACGCCGTCACTCAGCTTTCACAGGAGTTTTCATTTCGTTGGATAGTTTTCTTATTTTAAAAATAAGACAGGGCAACGAAACCACCAATTAAAAGCGGACTAACAACACAGTTAACTCCACTTCCTTCCAAAACTCTGGCAAAGCGACTTTTAAGGAAGGAACAAGAGCTTCTTTATAAGAGGCTGCTTGATCGCTGTGCACACGACAGCTGTAAGGAATCAGGCGGAAGCTGAAAACCCAAGGAGATGAGCAAGGGAAGGGGTAACGGCTGACATCAGAATTTAAAAGCGGCTGGACGCCACGGCTCGCACGGAGAATCCGGCACTTTGGGAAGCCACGGCAGGTTATCACGTGAGCCCAGAAGTTCAAGATTAACCTGGGCAACAGAGCGAGAGGCTGTCGATTGAGAGGACCTCGTCTCAACAAAAAAATTAATTTAAAAAAATATTAGCTGGGCATGGTGGCGCACGCCTGTGGTCCCAGCAACCTTGGAGGCTGAGGTGGGAGGATCATTTGAGCCCAGGAGGTGAAGACTACAATAAACTATGATTTGCCACTGCACTCACCCCAGCCTGCACAACAGAGCAAGACCCCTTCTCAAAAAAAATAAAGAAAGTAAACAGAGAACTTGGACTCTGAAGCAGGTGAACTGAGAAGGCTGACACCCAAGTGAAACAGGAAGAGAGCAAGCCAGGTGCAGGCCAGGCTGCTGGGGACAGACCAAAAGCTGCCTGTCCCCCGCCCAGCAGGACACAACTCTGGACATGAGGCTCACTTATGGGTTCAAACTAAGAGGGGAGAGGGTCCAGCTCTCCCTTCACTAGCACCCAGAGTGGCTGCCGCACCCAGCTGTCAGGCAACAGGTCCCTGCAAGCGGCTTCCGAGCAGAATGGCTACACCGGGACACCAGCTGTTTCAGTCGAAAGGCAGGTTACACGCAGAAGAAGGTACCATGGCGACTACACAACAAGGGCTTGTTTCCAGGCCAAAGAACCCCTACAAAACACGTTTCGAAAAGGACAAATGGCCCAGTAAATGGTTGGGATGTGAACAGGCACTTCACAAAAGGCACCCAAGTGGCAAAATGAGTATGTGAAAAAGTATTCAACCGTCTTATAAATCATGAAAATGCAATTTAAAGTGAAAACGTAATGCCACTATCTGCTCGCTGGAGTGGCAGCACCGAATGTGGCCGGCACAGCAGAGGGGACACTCCGAGGTGGTGGGGAAGGCGGCAACCTCAGCGGCCACCATGGGGAGCCGCACGGCAGGGTCCATGGAGGCCAGCACAAGGCATGGCGGTTCCATTCCCAGTGGGTACCTGGCGCAACACCTGTATGAGGGTGATGGTGGCAACCTTCTCTGGAACGGCCCCACTGGAACCACCCACGGGCCATCCACAGTGGGACGGACACAGACACAGAGCAGCCATACAGAGGAACCAGTATGGTCAACCCCCTGGCCTCAGGCCCCGCACACTCTGAAATAGCACCAAGAACCATAAAGAGCGTTTGTTAATGCAAGTATCTATTAACATGTACTGCAGTAGAAATTTAAGATGAGACATGTTCAAACTACAAGGACAGTGTCAGCCACCGCAGCAAAGCTGCCATCACATGTAATTCCATGAATGAGAGTGAAAAAGGCACCCAACACCTAGCATTAGTATGACAACAGTTTTGATCTGCAGACTCTCTGAACAGGTCTCAGAATGTCCCCACCCAGACCACTCTGAAAACTACTATTCCATAACAATGAAAATTAACTAATAATGTAAATAAATCCCACAAACACAATGTGAAGTAAAGTAAGCCACACTCAAAGAAAAAAAAGAAAGAATGCATATTACATAAGGAACGAAACCAAACACGACAATCCTGTAGGGTGAGCACTCAGGAGAGGGGTTACTTTTGGGGATGGGAGGTCAGTGGGCTTCCGCAGCGCTGCCAAAATTCAAAGCTTTGATCTGGGTGGTGGCCACACAGGTGCATCAGTCTTCCATCATTACTGAACTGTACCACTGTCGTACATGCAATTAGAATGTAGTCCCCCAAATTCAGAAAACAGAAAGCTGCCTGAACTTTATAAAATGCCTTTTAAACACATATACAGTCTGTAGTTTTTTCATTTACTCTGTTAACCTGGTAAATCCTGGTCTTTAAATCATCTGTTTCTATAATGAGTCACTCTCATCATGGGGCAAGCCCCACTTCCCTACGATCATTATTTTAATACGTCATTGCATTTGATCAGTATTTTATTTAGGAGGCCGGGTGTGGTGGCTCACGCCTGTAATCCCAGCACTTTGGGAGGCCGAGGCAGGTAGATCGCTTGAGGTCAGGAGTTCAAGACCAGCCTGGCCAACATGGTGAAACCCCGTCTCTACTAAAAATACAAAAATTAGCCTGGGTGTGGTGGCTCACACCTGTAATCCCAGCTACTTGGGAGGCTGAGGCAGGAGAATTGCTTGAACCTGGGAGGCAGAGGTTGCAGTGAGCCGAGATTGCACCATTGCACTCCAGCCTGGGTGACAGCGCCTGACTCCGTCTCAAAAAAAAAAATTTATTTGGGACTTCTGTATTTAGGATTGAGGTGAGTTGAGCCTGTATTTTACCTCAGAATGGGCTAGCGTACTTTTCCTGTCCTTCTCTGTTCTCTGGAGCCACTTATGTAACAAAACGATCACGTCGATTGCCAGTGCCCATCTAGTTAAGGCTGCTCCTGCCATCTTGTTCTGTTTTACACTGACCACATTTTCTTCTTGGCTCTGCTTTTGTTTCTTGATTCTTTTCTTGCCTTGACAGTCATTTAATGTTTTACTTTATGACAAATACCTAGTTATTCAGTGTCCAGTTCCTCTAGAAGATGAGAACCTCAATAGAAAGAGAGAATCTAGAAATAGACTCAAATTAATATGCCATGTGGTACATGATAAACATGGTGTTGTAAATGAGAAGGGAAGACATGTCGGTCAGTAAGTGAAGCTGAAACCTAAGCATTTTGAGGGAAGCCCTGGGACCCTTACCTCACATTTTCTTTTAAAAGATTTATTGAGATATAATTAATATGTCATAAACTTCACCCATTCTGAGCAGTTCTACCTGATATTTTAATTCTATATGAATCAACTATTTATATACAAGAATGAAATAAAAGAAGTATTTGAGGATAGCATACATCAATTTATTCAAAATCACCAATGAGAAAGGTTTATCATAATTAGAACCCAGAACCCAGAAATCATAAAGCAATTGGCTAGTACCTGGGAGTTCTGACACTACAGACAAGGTCAAAAGATAAAATCAGCTGGGTGTGGTGGCTCACGCCTGTAATCCCAACACTTTTGCAAGGTGAGGTGGAAGGTTCACTTAGGCCCAGGAGTTCAACCAGCCTGGGCAACACAGTGGGATCCTGTCTCTACAAAAAATAAAAAACATCAGCTGGACATGGTAGCAGGTGCCTGTAGCCCCAGCTACTCAGGAAGCTGAGGCAGGAAGATCCCCTCAGCCCAGGAGTTCAAGGTGCACTGTGCTGTGATCACGCCACTGCGCTCCAACCTGGGCAACAGAGTGAGACCTGTCCCCAAAAAACAAAAAATAAAACAAAAAACCCAAAATCCACCTGGGGAAAAAGCCGCAGCTCATACTGGAGCCAACAGATCAACTCTTCCTTGACAAAAAGATCATCAGACTACATTCAAAAGATGCACCATCCAGGAGAAGAATGAGCAGGGGCTACTGAGCAAGCAGCGTACAGAGGAACAAACACGGTGGCTGCTCAGCCCCAGGCCTGACTCAGCAGTGAAGAGCTGCTGGACTCCAAGCAGGCAGCCCTGCTGGGGAGGGTGAGGAAACCAGCCCGCTCAGGTCTCCGCAGGCGGGAAGGTACACTCAGAGCTGGCCTGGTTACAGTGAAGTGCTACACTGTAAATGCAGACAGCACTTACCAGCCAGGAGCACACTCAGCAAAACTGCGACACTGAACGCCCCTGAAGCACCGCTTGTAACTTGACAGAAAAGAGCGTAACACAGCTGAACAGACAGTGCACTGGAGCGACAGACACGTGTGTGCAGAGCCCGCGGCAGCTGCTGGGGCAGGAGCTTAATGGGAGTCGCCGCTGCTCCCCCCGGTGCAGCCAGGGCTGCCCGTCCTCTGGGGAGGGCGAGGCTGTGCTGGGCACGTCTAAGGAAGTTACTGTAGTGACTGTTTCAAAGCGTGCCAGAGCCACCAGGACCATGGAGTGATGATGCTGTTTATCTTCTTCCTTATGCTTCCTCATATAAAATGAGAAAAAACTAATAATTATCTTAAAATAAAAAATGTTTAAATCCTCTTTAAATATCTAATGGTAACATTTCCCACTAATTTTTAAATAATCAAGCTAAGAGCTGGGAGCAACATTTAAAGATTTGCCCTAAAACCTGGTAAAAATGTACAACAGACTTTGAAACAGAAGCAAAAGGAAGAAAGCACATCCCCAAAACTCTGACAAATGACAGAAAATGCTTTGTATACATTCAAGGGTACACTCATAGCACACGAAGCTGACTGAAAGTGGATAAAGCTAACCACTAAAATTATGCATGTTCAAATAAGTCAGTATTTGGATGAATTCACCTGGATTGCTATTCCTACTATTAGTTTTATCATAATTTATTAGATACAAGATTGCGTCTAAATGAAGATGGCTGGACACACCTGAACAATAAAACCACTGATACGTACGTCAGCTTGACTCTCAATTTTCCACTCTTCACTCTTATGAAATGCGTCACTCCTAACTGACCCCCTCAGAACTGAAAAAGCATGAATTTAACTCCGAAACTATGTCTAAGACCTTCCTCGGTTTCCCTGAGACAATGGCCCAGGTGCCCATGCCTGGCCAGGGGCAAGAGCACGGCTGCGACGAGGTTGGGGGCTCGGCCCGTGCTGGTGCTTGTCCTTGGGTGGACACGGGATGAGGCTGTCTGTGAAGAGGGCACGCCGGGCCCATGTGTGGCGTCCACAGTGCCAGGTGGCAGGCCACGCAGAGTCAACCACAAACGAGCACACAGCAAGCCGCCACTCAGCGCTTCAAACCGTCAGCATTATCATTCCTGTCGATCTAGAGCCCAGAACAAGTTCAAGAGGCCGGGCGCGGTGGCTCATGGCTGTATTCCCAACACTGGGAGACTGAGGCGCGAGGATCACTTGAGCAAAGGAGTTCAAGACCAGCCTGGGCAGCAAAGCGAGTCCCTCTCTCCACAAAAAAATTTAAAAATTAGCCAGGCATGGTGGCGTGAGCCTGTCGTCCTGGCTGCTCGGGAGGCTGGGTTGGGAGGATCACTTGAGCCCAGCAGGTTGAGCGCTGTGAGCTATGATCATGCCACTGCACTGCAGCCTGGGTGAAAGCAAGACCCTATCTCAAAAAAAAAGAAAGAAAGAAAACACAGGAAAAAAAAAAAGAGGTTTACTTCAATGAATGATATACACAAACACTTCTTGAATGAAAATAATCTAATAAATCAAGAAAAATAAAATACAAAAATCTAAGCCAATTGCAAATAGGGGATTTTATTAGGGTCTAGAAGTGACCAGACCACTAATTCTCAGAACCACGGTCAACTTTGTGATAATCCTCCCTCATGCTGTCTCCCGAGACAGCAACACCTACCTTCTGGGCGCGGTCAGCCTCCGACATGCTCTCCTTGGAAGTCCTGCTGTCCTCCGTGGGGAACGCAGCCGCCTGCTCTGCGCCGTGGCCGTCGTCCTCCTCGAGCTCCTCTGAGTCGTCCTCGTCTGAGTCCATCTCCAAGCTCTCCCCATTCACGTGCAGGCTGCTGGCGCCCAGGTCCTTCTCCCCCTAGAACACGGGCAGGTGTACACCCCAAGGCAGGAGCAGTGCGCATCATGAACAAACTCGCTTTCACTGAGGGGTCTTGGGTGACTGGGAGGTGCAAGGGCCTGTGGGGAGGCGCGGACGCATCAGGAGGTGCCCCTGCCACCTGGAGAAGAGCCCGGCAGACTGGCGGGCTGTGGTGAGGAGGGCAGGGAGGACAGGGTGGAGTCTCCCACAACAATCTTGGACACGAACACTCTGCCCCTATGGCAGAGGAGCTTCATGGCACTGGCCCCTTCCCGGGGACTGAGGTCACCTAATGACTGATAACCAGGCCCCGAACACAGAAACGCATTTCCACACACACGTGGCACTCACTCAAATGTGTCTCTTACCTTGGAACCCACAGTGGAATGAGTTATGCTCTTAAACATCTCAATCACTGTCCTCTGTTTTAATACTTTGGTCTTTTTCTTAGGAACCAGGCTATAGGTTCCCATTCTTCGTTTTTTCTTCCGAGATACTGCAGCTGCTAAAACAAAAGGCAAGCAAGCTAAAAAAAAAAAAAGTCAAAAGGGGACAAGAAAGGAAAAGAAACACCATTCAAATGTTTTTCAAAGGTAGGAGACAGTTTACAAAACTTGATCACCAAAATCACCAGCAAACCCCATCACAACAGGCACACTGCCCGCCGGCCATCAGCACAGTGACAGGCATCCTTCACTCGCGATCAATTCACAGAGAATCAGAAACACGTCCCAGATCATCTGTTCATCTGTTCCCCTCACAATAAAACACGGAGCAAACTTGACCACCCCACCTTGGAGGCAGGAAAGCCACAAACCGTCAGTAGCAGGGCTCTGAAGCGACTCCTCCTCCCAGTCCCCTTGGCTTTGAACATGGAGTGACTACCCTTGAGAAGTCCTCTCACTTCGCAAAACACCAACGTGAACAGCATGGGCAGCAGAAGGACGCGGTGCGGAGCAGGCAGAGCCCGGCCTCCCTCCCCAGCACAGGGGCCAGGCCAGGCCACTCTTCCTAGGACACAAGCTCCGCACCAGGTCCACCCCTGTGACTCTGCAGCCCAACACCCCAACACCATCCTCCTCGCGCTGCAGTCCAGTGACTGAGGGGAAAGGCAGTCCCTGGAGCTACTGTCCAGCTCTCTATTAAAAGACAAGAGGGTGAGAGGGGCGAGCAAATGTCCGGGGGCTGGAGCAGTGGTTTCCAAACAAGAGTGGCAGCAAGGAAGGCGTCTGGGGGCTCCCAACCTCATTCTGAACAAAGCAGTTCTAGGTTCCATTGGTTTTATATAATCAGACTCTATGACTTTTTTTAAGTTCCAGGATTTAAAGAAAAAATAGATCTACACGCTGCTGCTTTCACATGAAAGAAACTCTCCTAAAGGGCTGGGGAAAAGTCATTCTGTTTAAAGCTGGGCACAGCAGCTCACACCTGAAGACGGAGCTACTGTGGAGGCTTGAGTGGGAGGGAGGGACAGCTTGATCCCAGGAGTTCAAGCCCAACCTGGGAAACACAGTGAGACCCCCTTTTCTTACACACAACACACACACACACACACACACACACACACAAAATTTTGGAGGAATGTGAAAGAGTGAGAGCCATCCAAAGCGGGTGGGTCCTGTGACAGCACCACCCACAGATGCCACGGGGCCTGGGAGATCTGCTCTGGAGTAAGGAGGTGCCTGGGGCCATGGACACTGGGAAATGCTCACCCCAGGCATCTGCAGTATGTTCGTGGGGGTCAGGCTCTGAGCACACAGCCAGCATGCAGACACTTGGCTCTGTCCACACTGGAACAGGCTGATGGGCCAGCACGGCTGTGCTCAAACCACAGAAATCCCTTGGCAGCCCTGGGAATCCTAGACTCACCATCATAATCATCTTCGTATTTTGAATAGATAGTTTGTGGGGGGATGAAGGAGGCATGGATTTAATCAGATAATTTTTAAGTCTCTCAGCTTTAAATATATATACAGCTGACTTTTGAACATGGATTTTAATCACATAGGTCCACTTACAAGCAGATCCAAACAGGTTGAAAATACAATGTTTGCAAGATGCAAAATCCCGGAACACAGAGGGTCAACGTTTCATATTACACAGGTTCTGCAGGGCTCACTGCAGGATTGCAGCATGCTTGGATTTTGGTACGGGGACGGGGTCCCGGAGCCAATCTCTTCCTATACCCAAGGGTGACTACATGTACTTTCTCACTAGATTCTTTTCCTTATTTCATCTCAGTAACCCATGGTTATTAATAACACAAATTGGACACAACACCTGCTTATAAATAAAGCTTTATTGGTGCACACCTATGCCCACTGTCTACATACTGTCTGCATCTGCTTCAATGTGACACCACCATGACCAGCTGGGACAGGAACAGTGTGGCCCACAAAAGCACTGACATTTGCTACCTGTCCCCTGGAAACAGTTTGCTGACTCCTGTACTGAACTGCTGAGAGAGGACAAAGGAGGTAACCCTGCATTTCATGTGCTTAAGAATCATGTCAGCCAGGTGCAGTGGCTCATACCTGTAATCCCAGAACTTTGGGAGGCTGAGGCGAGTGAATCACGAGGTCAGGAGGTCGAGACCATCCTGGCTAACACGGTGAAACCCCGTCTCTACTAAAGGTACAAAAAATTACCCGGGCGTGGTGGTGGGCACCTGTAGTCCCAGTTACTCGGGAGGCTGAGGAAGGAGAATGGCGTGAACCCGGAAGGCGGAGCTTGCAGTGAGCCAAGATCACGCCACTGCACTCCAGCCTGGGTGACAGAGCAAGAAGAGCAAGACTCCGTCTAAAAAAACCAAGAATCATGTTGGGGCCAGATGCAATGGCTCACACCTGTCATCCCAGCACTTTGGGAGGCCGAGGTGGGTGATCACTTGAGGTCAGAAGCTCAATACCAGCCTGGCCAACATGGTGAAACTCCGTCTCTACTAAAAATACAAAATTAGCCAGGCATGGTGGTGGCGGGTGCCCGTAATCCCAGGTACTGAGGAGGCTGAGGCAGGAGAATTGCTTAAACCTGGGAGGCGGAGGTGGCAGTGAGCCAAGATCGCACCACTGCACTCCAGCCTGGGCCACAGAGAGAGACTCCATCTCAAAAAAATAAATAAAATAAAATAAAATAAATCATGTCAGGAAGTCTGCCTGCTGCAAACAAGTGAAGAATGGTGTCTAAGGGCCTCTTCTTACTGGGTGACAGCTTGTATGTGTGAAACAGACGTTAAGTATAAAATTTGCTACACATTAAATAGTAGAGAAACGTCTATGGATGACTTTCAGAAACGTAGAACCTATGAAGGACCTGAAAGTGTCTGAGCACGTGGCTGAAGTGTGAAGAGGGGCCGCTTCAGTGCTGCACGGGGGCCTCCAGTTGTGTCCAGGGAGAGGGTCTGGCCCTGAGCCAGACGGCTGGGATTCAGCGTGATCAGGGGCCAAGAGAAAGAAAACTACCGGATGGCTAGCAGTAAGGAAGGAGGATTTGCACTCCAGACCTCAAAGGAGTGGGGCCAGTTCCCTGCAGATGGGATCTGGCAGAGAAGAATCCCGGTGGAGAACATCAAGAAAGGGGGAGGGGGGCCCTTCAGGACTCCGAGTAAAGACTCACACTCACTGGCATCTCACAGGACGCTCTGGGAGCCCAGGCATAGGACAGTGTGGAACAGACAGTTCCGGGAAAAACAGTGCCAGGAGTGGAAGTGGGTGTGGGGTGGGGGTGGGCACTGCCCAGCTGTCTGCAGAAAGGCTGGGCTGCTGGGTAGAAGAGGTGTGGATAAGGAAGAAAGGCGACAGGCTCCAGAGGGCAGACAAGGCGGATGGGACGGTGGAGATGTGGGGAAAAAGCAAGTGCACGGGAAACACAGCAGCCTGCGTGGTCACCACCACAACTCTGTCACTCAGAAGGGTTCCTGCCCTCAGGTCACACAGAGCAGGGCCCAGCTCTATGCCCAGGCCTCATGCCTGGACAGCAGCACCCATTGAACTGTTCCCTGCCATCAGAGCCACCGTCCTCCATCCTCCCTGCCCAACAAGTCCACATAGAGACCCCAGGCCCATTCAGGCTCAGTATTTGGCACTGTTCCCACCCACCTATGCAGAAGGCACAAACACTCGAAGCTCACAAAGCAAAAGGCAGAGCCTCCACTCTGGGCATGGACTGTGGTCACCGGCAAAAAAACGCAAGGGAAGCACTGCAACTTCTGCAGCTTCTACCCAAGTGTGGACAATGAGCCCAGCAGGGACCTGCAGCTTCTACCAAGTGTGGACACTCAAACTGCTTTATGACCTAAGTTTACTTTTTCTATTTTTTGTTTTTTTTAACTAGTAAAATACACACACCACAAAATTTACCATCTTGATCATCCTTAAGTGCACAGTTCAGTGGCATCAAATACATTCAGAATGTTGTGCCACCATCACCACTATCCACCTCCACAACTCTTTCCATCTTGTCAAACTGAAGCTCTGTTCCCATTAAGCCCTAACTCTCCATTCCCTTTCTCCAGCCCCAGCCTCCAGCCCCTTCTACTCTTTCTGTGTCCATCAGTGTGACGACTCTAGGGACCTCGTGTAAGTGGGATCGTACAACGTTTGTCCTTTTGTGGCTGACTTATTTCATTCGGCACAGTGTCCCCGAGGCTCATCCACGCTGCAGCGCGGGCCCCAGCTTCGCCGCTTCTCAGGCTGAGTCACACGTCACTGCGTTTTGCACACGACACTTCTGATCCATTCGCCCGACAACCGGCCCTTGGGTGGCTCCCCCTTTTGGCTGCTGCGGTTGATGCTGCTGTCAACGTGGGTGTACAAACATCTCTTCAAGACCCTGCTTTCAGTGCTTCTGGGGCACATGCCCAGTAGTGGAATTGCTGGATCACATGGTAGTTCCATACTTAATTTTTTGAGTTTTTCGCAGCGGCCGCACCATTCCACATTCCTATCAGCAGTGCACAAGGGTTCCCATTTCTCCCCATCCTCACTCATACGTGTTATTTTCTGTTTTGATAGTAGCTATCCTCAATAGGTGTACGGTGGTATCTCACTGTGGTTTTGATTTACATTTTACCTTATGATTAGTGGCGCTGAACATCTTTTTATGTGCTTACTGGCCATTTGTGCATCTTTTTTTGAGACAGTCTCACTCTGTCACCCAGGCTGGAGTGCAGTGGTCTGATCTCGGCTCACTGCAACCACTACCGCCCGGGTTCAAGCGATTCTCCTGCCTCAGCCTCCCAAGTAGCTGGGATAACAGGCATGCACCACTACGCCTGGCTAACTTTTGTATTTGTAGTAGAGACGGGGTTTCACTGTATTGGCCCGGCTGGTCTGGAACTCCTGACCTCAGGTGATCCGCCTGCCTCGGCCTCCCAAAGTGCTGGGATTACAGGCGCAAGCCACTAGACCCGGCCTCCTTTGCCGATTTTTTAATCAAGTTGTTTTTGTTCTTGAGTTGCAGGATTTTTTGGTATATTTTTAGTAGTAATTTCTCATCAGACATAGGATTTACAGATATTTTCTCCTACTCCATAGGTGTCTTTTTATTCTGTTGACAGTGTCTTTTCTTTACAACAGGCAAAGTGCAGCAGTAAGAAGCAGGGAAACAGGAAAACAAGGAGATAGAAAGCTTGGTGCATCAAAAGATACCAAGTCTCATCAAACCTAGTGTGTCTCCTTTTTTTTTTGTTGCCTGCACTTTTGGTGTCACGTCTAAGAAATCACTGCCAAGTCCAGTGTTATGGAGCCTTTGTCTTATGTTTTCTTCTAAGAATTTTACAGTTTAGGTGTTATCTTTGGGTCCTGGACCTGTCTTAGGCTAACTTCTGCATATGGTGTGAGGTAAGGGTCCAGTATCACTCTTCTGTATGTGGATATCCCATTTTCACAGCACTATTTGTTGGAAAGATGTCCTTTCCCCCGTTGAATGGTCTTGGCACTCTTGTCAAAAATCAACTGATCATGTAACACAAAGGTTTATTTCTGTGCTCTCTGTTCTAGTCCACTGGCCTATACGTCTATCTTTATGCCAGAATAACACTGTTCTGAGTGCTATAGCTTTCTAGTAAGTTTTGAATCTCTCTCTCTTTTTCCATATATACACATATTATTTTTTAAGACAGTGTCTCACTCTGTTGCCCAGGCTAAAGTACAGTGATACAATCATGGCTCACTGCAGCCTCGACCTTCTGGGCTCCAGCAATCCTGCCACCTCAGCCTCTGGAGTAGCTGGGACCACAGGCACTCGCCACCATGCCTGGCTCATTTTTGTATTTTTGTAGAGACAGGGTTTAGTTATTTGTCCAGGCTGCTCTGGAACTCCTGAGCTCAAGCGACCCACTCACCTCAGCCTCTCAAAGTGCTGGGATGATAGGCTTGAGCCACTGCACCCAGTCAAATCTCTATATAGTTTTTCTGGTTTTTTTTTTTTTTTTTTTTT
>NW_012102920.1:3321989-3336541 GCF_000951045.1 Mandrillus leucophaeus | reverse complement strand
AAAAAAAAAAAAAAAAACAAAAAAAACCAATGAGACTTAATTTGTGGCCTAACATATGGTCTATCCTAGAAAGTGTCCCAGGTGCACTTGAGAAGAGTGTACATGCTGCTGTTGGGCAGAGTATTCTGTATGTCCATTAAATCTAGTTGGCTTATGCTGTTAAGTCCTCCATTTCCTTTCTTATATGCTATACGATTATTCTATCCATTATTGATAAGTGGAACCTGAGGTCTCCAATTACTACTGTAGAATTGTCTAAGTCTCCCTTCAGTTCTATCGGTTTTACTTCTTGTATCTTGATGGTCTATCATTCGTTGGGTATGTAAATGTTTACACATGTAATTGTTATACCTTCTTATTGTACTGAAACTTTTATTACTATATATTGTCCTCCTTTATCTCTTGTAACCTTTTTTTATTTAAAAACCTATTTTGTCTGATACTAGAATAGCCACCTTGCTCTCTTTGGTTACTGTTTGCATGGAATATCTTTTTTCATCCTTTCATTTTCAATCTATTTGTGTCTTTGGATCTAAAGTAAGTCTCTTACAGACAGCATGTAGTAGGATCATGTGTTGTTTTTTCTTAATGCGTCTGCCTTCATCCATTTAGTGTTGCCACAAAAGATAAAGAGATTTGTTTCCTGAGTCTGGTGGCGGGAAAGTTCAATATTGAGCAGCTACACCTGGTGGGGGCTTCACGCTCTGGCTCACGGTGGAAATTGGAAAGGGAGCAGGCATGTGCAAGAGATTACATGGTGAGAGAAGAAGGAAGAGACAGAGAAACCAAGGAAGCCAGATTCTTTCAAACAACCCACCTCAAGGCAGCTAATCTATCCGCGAGAGCGAGAAGTCACTCACCTGGAGGGAGGGCACTGATCTACTCATGAGGAGTCCATGCACATGACCAGTCACCCCCAGGTAGGCCCCACCTCACAACACTAATTTCAACAGGAGCTTTGGTGTGGACAAACCACATCCAAACCACAGCACTGCCCATCTTTGTCTTTTGATTAGAAAGCGTCATCTATTTACATTTAAAGCAACTACTGCTGAGGATTTACTTCTGTCATTTTGCTCTGTTTCCTACATGCCTTACAGCTTTTTTCATCCCTCATTTCTTGCACTACTGTCTTCTTTTATATTTAGCTTATTTTTTATAGTGGAATGTTTAAATTCTTTTCTCGTTTCCTTTTGTGTATGCTCTGTAGCTATTCTCTTTGTGGTTACCATGGGGATTACATTTAACATCCTAAAGTTATAACATTCTAATTTAAATTTATACCAGCTTAACTTCAGTAACACAGAAAAACTCTGCTCCTTTACGTATCTGTTCCCACCCCTTTCATTTGCTGATGTCACAAAACGACATCTTTATTCATGCTGTGCCCCGAAACATAAACAATTCATTTAAATGCATTAGTCTCTTAAGTTATGTAGGAAAAAAGTGGAGTTACAAACCAAAGTTGCAATGATACTAGCTTGCAGACTAATTTTTTAAACGTATTCGTCTCTTACATCTTATAGAAAACAAAAACCATTGTTACAATACTAGCTTTTAAAACTGCCCATGTCTTTTTTTTTTTTTTGAGACAGGGTCTCGCTCTGTTGCCCAGGCTGGAGTGCAGTAGCCAGACCTCAGCTCACTGCAAGCTCCGCCTCCCGGGTTTACGCCATTCTCCTGCCTCAGCCTCCCTAGTAGGTGGGACCACAGGCGCCCGCCACCTCGCCTGGCTAGTTTTTTATATTCTTTTAGTAGAGACGGGGTTTCACCATGTTAGCCAGGATGGTCTCGATCTCCTGACCTCGTGATCCGCCCATCTCGGCCTCCCAAAGTGCTGGGATTACAGGCTTGAGCCACCACGCCCGGCCAAAACTGCCCATGTCTTTACTTCTCATATGGCTTCAAGTTACTGTCTAGTGTCCTTTCTTTTCAACCTGTTAGCCTCCTTTAAGTATTTCTTTGCAGGTCCAGGTCAGGTGGTAAGAAATTCCCTCAGGTTTTGTTTATCTGAGAATATCTTAATTTCTCCTGCACTCTTAAAGGACAGTTTCCGTGGCTATGGATACTTGGTTGAAAGATTTTTTTTCTTTTATCACTCCTAATATACCAATGATATACTCAAGAGTCTCTTTGTCTTTCCACAGAAGTGTCTCAAGTATAATGTGTCTAGTGCGGGTCTCTTTGAGCTCATCTTACTGGACTTCACCAAGCCCCCTGGGTGTTCATATTCATGGGTTTCGTCAGATACCCTCTCCAGCCTTTTCTTACTCTCTTCTCTCTGTACTCCCACAATCCCTATTTGGTCCTCTTGATGATGCCCACAGGCCCCTTGGCTCTGCTCACTTTCCTTCGGCCTTTTTGTCTGCTTCTCAGACTTGATGATTTTTACTGTCCTTTCTTCAAGTTTGCTCTCTCTTTCTTCTGTCTGTTCAGATCTGCCTTTGATTTCCTTTAGTGAATTTTTCATTTCACTTATTATACTTTTTAGCTCCAGAATTTCTTTTGGTTCCTTTTTAGGTTTTCTAGCTCTTTATTGGTATTTCCATTTTGATCATACATCATTTTCTTGACTCTCTTCACAACTTCCTTTAGTTTCTGAGCATATTTAAAATGGTTATTTTCAAGTCTCTGGTAGTTCTGGCATCAGATGTTTTCTGGGACCAGTTTCTGTTGACTTATTTTTTTCATCTGATTGGGCCATACCTTCCTGTTTCTTTGTATGCCTTGTAATTCTATGTTGAAAACTGGACATTTGAATCCAATAATGTAGAAACTGTGAAAAGCAGATTCTCCTCCTTTTCCAGCGTTTACTATTTTGTTGCTGTTACTGGTTTGGGGGTGTTTTTGTTGTTGTCATTTTTTATAGTTGCAGGCTGTCTCTGTGAGGAGGGTGAGCCAGAGATTTAAACTTAAGGTTTTCTCATGTCTTTCCTTAGCCTGTGCCTTTCCCTGGGCACACGCAGTCACTTTGTAATTTACCCCATATACACAGTTGCTTCTGAATATCCTGGTCTTTAATGTCTGGCTCCCAAAAGGAGAAAACAATGAAAACGAAGTGGGGAGATAAAAAGAGCGCTGGCCCTTTAGATTTCTCAGACATCTCATGGAAGAAAGGCTTGCAACCGGATGAGAGGGCCCCTCTGCATGCACCTGGGGACAAGGTCCTGTTCGCCCGCCCTGGCTCCCACAAGCTGCACGCACACTGTTCCAGGAACACCGCACACCCTGCACCACAGGGCTGAGGAAGGGAGTGGGCAGCAGAGCTGAAACTGACGGAAATTCACGTCCCAGCCTCCCGCCTAGAAGCTGCAAACCTTCAGTAGACTCCAGAGTTCCCAACAGTTCCATCAGCCAGACTCTGCCAGGGGAACTGCTGTCTAGGTGAGAAGGTGAATTCCGAGTCTTCCTGCCCCACTATCTTTCTAGAATCCTCTGAAATCAGCTTTTGGTGCTGTGAGGGTCGTTTTTTAACCGTGAACCGCTACACCTTGGAGAGATACAGAACAAGCTGCTAACAAAGATGCCAGTCCACTCTAAAAAGAACGAATGCTCGCCTAAAACAACGCTGGGTGCCTGAGATCCCATCCCCAGCCGGGGGCTGTCACACAAACGCATGCTCCCAACCTTCTTGCACAGCACACATCTTTCATTTCCGATACTGCAGAGTGGAGGGTGCAGAACAGCTCGGACAGAGTCCCAGTCACCCTCCATCCAAAACTAAGAATTACGGCTGCCCACGGGCAGGAGCTACACGCACGGGCTCTGCTACGGCGTCAGCGGTACAACGCACGTTGAAACCGACATGTGACTCTGCTCTTCTTTCCTGCCTGTGGTAAACTTAACGGGGCAGCAGGAGGGAGAGCGCAGAACCGTCCGTGATCATCACCACAGGAATTAAAAATTAACAGAAAGACATGACAGGAATCTCAGCCTTTCTTTGATAACCTGGCTCCAACACCCCTCCCACAGGGAGGCAACAAGGAATGGCAGGCAATGGAGTGAGAGGTGAAGAAATAAAAGTGGTAACGGCAGACGGATTCTGAGACAGACGGGAGCAGGTCCCCGGTGAAACCCGACCTTCAAGCCAAAGGCAGCCTGAAGCCTGGAGACTGGGACTGCGCTGCCAGTTCCCGACAGAATCCACAACCCGGAGTGAGAACGTCCTTGAGGCCTTTTAGCCAATCAGATGGTGTCTTTCCCACGCCTGGGCCAATGAGCAGGCACTTCCTCCATTCCGGGCAGGCCTTTTAGCCAATCAGATGGTGTCTTTTCCAGGCCCAGGCCTGGGCCAAGGAGCAGGCACTTCCTCCATTCCGGGCCCACACAGACCCCGGAGCGGTCACACAGCAGGCCCGCCCGCCTGCCGCTAGCAGCTACTGACTGTGGGGCTCCTCTCCGCTGAGCGCGGTTCTGTTGCTCAATAAAACTCTTCTCCACCTTGCTCCCCCTCCAGGTGTCCACGGACACAGGACAAGAACTCAGGCCCCACCCAACAGCGGGTGCAGAAAGGGCCGTAGCATGTTCCTGGCCGGCTCGTTCGCGGAACCGGGAGTGAAGAGCGGCGATCCCTCTGGGGACCCAAACCTTGGGATTCCTCAAGCCAGAGCGGTAACACTACAGCCCTCCTGCCCTCCGCTTGTGTGGTGGCAAGCAGCGGTGCAGCCAGGCGCTCCTGGGAGCTGCAGGCCAGGGCCAAAGCGGCAGAGCTGGACGAGCTGAAAACGCACCCCAGCCGGTACTGTGGGTGGCGAGAGCGACAGAGCCACAGAACACTCTCCCAGCCCATCCCCTTGGGGCTCCGCAGTTGCTGGTGACTCCAAGTTTTGGGGCGGCACCGTGTTCCCCTCATCCGGATGCCAGCGCCTGCAGCATGAACCGCTTGCGATACGCCTCATCCAGCCAAAGCTCTGCACGGAGCCAGCGCCTGGAGCCGCCCGCCCCGCCACAGCAGCCAAGCGAGCCTGGCTGTGCACAGTGGCCCCACGCCACGCTTGCTCACCAACACACACCTCGCTGCTCCACTCCCGGCTTGCCCTCAGAAGGTGTGGCACCTGGGCCGGTAGCATGAGCCGAGTACAGCCTGCTGGGCCGAGTGGGCAGAATGAGCCCAGCAGGTGCGAGTGGAACTCAAGCAGAGGCGCCGCTGGCCACAGAGGTTTACGGCTGGCAAAGTGACACTCAAGGGATCCTGTGACAACAGGACAGAACCTACCCAGATTCCTGATCTGTATGGACACTGTTGTAAAAGGCCTTTGTCTCTCTCTGCCATCCCGATAAGTGGACTCTGCACCCCCGGCCCCCGGACACTTGACAGGGGACTCCTCCATCCGCACTCCTGTCTTCCCAGCAATGTAGAAAGGTGCACTGACGGCCACCACAAGACAAGGCAGCTGCGCGTGCCATGCTCCTCTCTAGGAAGCACGTTCTAGCACAGAAACTGTACCTTCATGCCCACTCCGGAAGCCCTGGGGTGACAACGCAGGGAAGCAGCTGAGGCTGAGTATCTTGACCACTGGATCAAAGCAGGCAGCTAACTGCCGAGCACTTCTCCATGGCTCGAGGCTGTTTTACACACTGTCCTCGGCTAACTTGCTGATGGACCACCCACTTCCAGGTTACGGATAAGGAAGGGGTGGTGGAGGAAGAGGGCTGTGGAAGGGTAAACTGGGGCCTGCTAAACACACTGGGTACTTCGTTTTTAGAAAGCTCTTTTTAAAAGATGATGATATAATAAAGCTAAAATAGGAAAAGAAAATCTCGACACTTTAACAACACTTCAGACATTACTTGTATGTCCTAACATACGTGAGCATTACTCCATAGTTTTGCAAAACAACAAGTTTAACTGTTTCAAACAAATAAAATTAAGTCAAATAGCAAAACAGTTGACGGGGAGGGCAGCAGATAACGACTGATTTTGTTTTCTAACTTCCAATGAAAAGAACCAGGGGTCCCTGGAGAAAGCCGATTCCGGCACTGCGAAGGGACAAGGCAGGTAAGCAGACCATCCAGTGAATTGGGAAGGTCTTCATGAAGAGGTGGGCGTCGCCCCAGGACTCAGAACCAGCCTAGGGGGACCCCACTGGACAAACTTAGAACAATTTGAGCAGCAAAATAAATAAGGATAGGAATGGATTATAGTTCAGAGACTCAAATAAGAGTCCACAAGTCAGTACTTAAAAATAAATAGGCCGGGGGTGATGGCTCACGCCTGTAATCCTAGCACTTTGGGAGGCCAAGGCAGAAGGATTGCCTGAGCCCAAGAGTTCAAGACCAGCCTGGGCAACACAGCAAGACCCCCATCTCTATTTTTTTTTAAAGTTTTTTTTTTCTTTTTTTTTTTTTGAGACGGAGTCTGGCTCTGTTGCCCAAGCTGGAGTGCAGTGGCCGGATCTCAGCTCACTGCAAGCTCCGCCTCCCAGGTTTACACCATTCTCCTGCCTCAGCCTCCCGAGTACCTGGGACTACAGGCGCCCGCCACCTCGCCCGGCTACTTTTTTTTATATTTTTTTAGTAGAGACGGGGTTTCACCGTGTTACCCAGGCTGGTCTCAACCTCCTGACCTCGTGATCCGCCCGTCTCGGCCTCCCAAAGTGCTGAGATTACAGGCTTGAGCCACCACGCCCGGCCTAAAAGTTTTTTTTTTCTTTAAGAGTAAATGGACAGATAACTGTGTGGATGGACACGAAAGTGAAGCACCTCCTTACAGCAGAAACTGAAATATCAGGAGGAAATGATGGAGTTGGAAAACCACCATTTGGCACCCACCGTGCAGTATGAGCTGGGCGTGGGTCACGGCAGATGCTGAAGCCCGGTGGGATTTGATGGGCGGTACCTGCAACACCTTAGGGTCTCGCTTGCAATCTGGGGAGCAGTAACTTTAAGATGGAGGGCTCTGCAGACTCCAGCAGCAGAGCAGGACAAAAAGCCACCAAAATTCAATTCATAAGGACACTTGTCAGTCCCCTGCATCACTCCACGACCTGCACCCAATCCTGGGAACCGCTGGGCAAACCCCCATCAGACACATTCTATGAAACACCTGGCCTGTACTCAAAACGCCACGGCTCAGACAGACAAAGAGGCTGACAATGCTTCAGATCAAAGGAAACTAACGCGACACAACACAGGTGCTCAAGGCTCCAGGACCAGATTTTATTTGTCCTCTGCCCTAAGGACACTCGGGCATGGGAAATGCGGAACGGGACACTGAGATGAGAGAGCAGCATCGCGGTACGCTTCCTCACCGGGATGTCTGTGCTGCAGTTATCTAAGAGAATGTTTCTATTTTTAGGGACATTACAGTAATTTTTAGGAAATAACATTAGTTTTCAGGGATAAAAGGGCACAATGTTTACAACTTACATTCATGTCTCAGAAAAAAAAGTTATACATGGGGACAGGCAGGGGGCGAGATTGTGCCACGTGGTAAAATGAGTAAAGGGTACACAGGACTTATCTGTAGAATTTTTGCAACTTTGCTGGAGGTCTGAAAATACTTAAATAAAAGAAATTTTTTTTTTTTTGAGACAGAGTCTCGCTCTGTTGCCCAGGCTAGAGTGCAGTGGTGCGATCTCGGCTCACTGCGAGCTCCACCTCCCGGGTTCACGCCATTCTCCTGCCTCAGCCTCCCAAGAAGCTGGAACTACAGGCGCCGCCACCACGCCCGGTTAATTTTTTGTATTTTTAGTAGAGACGGGGTTTCACCGTGTTAGCCAGGAAGGTCTCGAACTCCTGACCTCATGATCCACCCGCCTCAGCCTCCCAAAGTGCTGGGATTACAGGCGTGAGCCACTGCGCCCAGCCAATAAAAAGTATTTTTAAAGTCCAGAAAAAGACAGACACCTGTGGCCAGGTGACCATCCTCAAGTGAAGCCTTGCCGGCAGCAGCAGCACTCACGAGGGCCAGCAAGAAGGGCCTTGCATCTCTCCAGGACGGCGCCAAACGCATGTATTCCATCCCAGAAGCTGAGGAGGTTTGAAAGCCCAGGGAACCCTGACGCGTCGGTCACTCTGACGTCCCGGTGCCCTCCCAGCACCTCCCACAAAAGGTCCCCAGTGAGGAATCAAACGTTCATCCACTCGCAGAACTGGCCACAGAAGCAGCCAGCCCAGGAGAGTGAGGAGCATGCCCAGAGCGAGGTGGCTGTGGCAGAGCAGCTGGAGGGGGCGGTGGTCCTCACCCTGGGCCGGGGCTTCCCCAGCACACCCCAGCATTCCCAAAGGCACTTCATCTACAAACCAGGAAAGCTTCCAACTCCAGGGTCTTCTCCCCACAGAGACCAAGTGAGTAAGACACTAGTAAAGAAAACAGTCTTCATCTTGAGAATGTTAACAAGCTAGGAAATCAATGCCGGCCTGAGCCAAGGCTTTAGAGCAGACATCAGGTGTGCCTCCTCAGGCATACAGGCGAGCCCGGGAGGGCCGGCTGACGTCAACAGTCATTCATCAAGAGCAGCACAGGCACTTACAGTCAAACAGAACTCTCACCTGGCAAGGGGCAGGCTCGAAACATACATTCAAAGAGCAAAGACAGTTGCTGGGTCTCCCTTTTACCTGTCTGTGATTTTGTGGTGGCCATGTAGCATTGGTTCTGAGGTAGCGACTGATGAAGGGATGGGAAGGGGGGTAAAAGCTGCTGTCGTCCAAAGTCAGAAATGTTTTTGTTGATCTCCTCTTTTGGTTCCTTATGATCTCTAGCTTCTCGAACTTCTCTGGGATCTTTACTGGCTGCATGCTTCAAAACAAAGACAGTGAATAACTATAACTGCATAAGCAGATGGTCATTGAAATAACATGCAACCAAAATCACAGTTCTTCTCCCCATTAATTCCCCACCACTGAAAGATGAGATACAATGGAGAGAGGAGAAAGTCTGCAAGCGGAAACAGCACGCTGTCCTCACAAAAGCACCTGCCACTAAGACATGTGTGCCTAATTGCCCCTCAGATGGGTTAGGTCAGCATCTACAAACCACGGCCCAAGCTAAGAACAGCACTTACAGGGCTAAAGGTCAGAAGGAGGAACGAGGAGGGAGGAGGAGCAGTGACCACATGTGGTCCAAAAAACCTGAAACATTTTCTAGCTGGTTCTCTGCCTGCAGAAAAAAATGTTCCAACCCCTGACTTAGGTAATACATTTACTAAGCTAAAAAATACCCAAAATGGGCAGCATCAAAACTTCTCAAAAACTGCTTTCCCAGTTTATCGTGGCTAAACATTATGTTTGCAACATCCCCAATGGTATTTATCCCACAGTAGGTAACTATGTTGTGTTAAAACGGTATTTTACTCAGTCTCACTGATCTCCTAAATCTGCCTCGTCTCAGCCTGCAGGGCAGGGCTGTGATACCGACAGCAAACTCCCAGTACTTCCTTCATTGCAGAAGGCACAGACACAACTGAACCTCCACTCTCTGTCTGCTCCCCTCGTCACCTACAGACCTGTGATACTGTAACTTTAAATCTAATTCAACTGAACCACACTTTACTGTGCACACGGTGCAATACACAGTAAAAAGTGTTAAAAGATAGGGCATTCTTCAGGAGATGGCACTGGGAGAACTGAATGTCACATGAAAAAGAACGGAGCTGGACCCTTTTCTAAACTATATATAAAAATTAACCCAAGACAGACCACAGACCTAACTGCAAAACCTAAAACCATAAAACTCTTACAGAAAACAGGTGGAAAGCTTCCCAACGTTTGGATCTGGCAATTATTTCTTAGACATGAAAACAAAAGTACAGGCAACAAAGGAAAAAACAGACAAACTGGACTTAATCAAAGTTAAAATTTCTGGGCCAGGTGCGGTGGCTCACACCTGTACTTCCAGCACTTTGGGAGGCCAAGGGGGAAGGATCACTTGAGGTCAGGAATTCAAGATAAGTCTGGGCAACATAGCAAGACCCTGTCTCTACAAAGAAAAATTTCTAAAACTTAAAATTTTTGTGCATCAAAGGACACAGTTAACAGTGAAAAAAGCATGCTATGGAATGGGGGAAAACATCTGCAAATCCATCAGCAATTATTATCGAGAATATATGAAAAAGTCTTACAACAATAAAAAACAACGAGATTAAAAAATGGGCAAAGGACATGAATAAACATTTCTTCAAGGAAGACATACAAATGGCTGATGAACACATGAAAAGATGCTTAACCTGATTAGGGAAATGCATATCCAAACCAGGTGAGTACCATTCACACACTAGGAAAAAAGAATGCTTAACCTCATTAGGGAAATACGTATCCAGACCTCGGTGAGTAACACGGATGGCTACCAGGAAATCACAGAAAAGAGTCAGTGTTGTGAGAAGTGGAGAAATGGGAACCCTTGTGCACTGCTGGTAGGAATGTAGAATGGTGCGACTGCTGCGAAAAACTCAAAAAATTAAGTATGGAACTACCATGTGATCCAGCAATTCCACTACTGGGCATGTGCCCCAGAAGCACTGAAAGCAGGGTCTTGAAGAGATGTTTGTACACCCACGTTGACAGCAGCATCAACCGCAGCAGCCAAAAGGGGGAGCCACCCAAGGGCCGGTTGTCGGGCGAATGGATCAGAAGTGTCGTGTGCAAAACGCAGTGACGTGTGACTCAGCCTGAGAAGCGGCGAAGCTGGGGCCCGCGCTGCAGCGTGGATGAGCCTCGGCGACACTGTGCCGAATGAAATAAGTCAGCCACAAAAGGACAAACGTTGTACGATCCCACTTACACGAGGTCCCTAGAGTCGTCAGACTGACGGACACAGAAAGTAGAATGGCATTGCCAGGGGCTGGGAGAGAGGGATGGGAAGTCAGTGTTGAAAGGAGACAGAGCTTCAGTTTGGGAAGATGAAGAGGTTCCAGAGATGGAGGGTGGTGATGGCTCTGCAGCGATGTGAATGTGCCTGATGCACTGAGCTGTTCACTTAAAAATGGTTATGTTTGATGTGATATGTTTTACCACACACACAAACACACACGCAACAAGGCACCTGCATCAACTAGAGTCAAGGTCAGGGAGAAGTGAACAAGGTCATAAGTAATGGTAACTCGAAGTACTCGGTGGGTCCGTGGCATGGGTGAACATGTGGCTGCAGAGACGGCTCTGAGGGATTCAGGAGGTGCTTGTAGAGATTACAGGTGAGGCAGGGAGGCAGAGCGAGAGTTCCAGGTAAGAGCACACGGAGAACAGGGTAGCACCTGGCTTGGATGGGAGATGAGAGGGGAGTGCCAGGGCGAGCTGGAAGGCACAGGGGAGCACGTGCTCTTGGGGTTGGCTCTCATGACCTCACCGTCTCCGCCTCTCTCTGTCCCACAGGCGTACTATGTCTGTGTCTGTTTCCCTCCCTCCTCCCTTTCTGTCTCTCGAGTGCATCTTGCTGCCATGTGGTACTTGCAAAGCTTCTCACTGAGCCCACACTAAGCTGCCAGACACCCCACTGATGTCCAGAACAGACACAGAACCACCTGGGCTCCCTACTGGGGAACCTACCCTAGATTCATGTTCCAGTGACCACAGCTCTCTGGAGTTTTTTGTTGCTTCTCCCCACGGAGCCCTGTCCAGCTCAGCAACCCTGTTTGCCACATTCAGTGATTTCCTCTTGGAATGTACCTCCACCCCGGGATGCCCTTACTTTTTCCTGAGGGATGAATGCTCTCCTCCCTCCAAAGCACAGTTCAGACATGACAGCTCCTCCTGCCATGTCCACTAATGAATGCACCTCGCACATGGAACACTGTTTGAAAGCCACACGAATGCCACACGTCTGCTTTACAAAGTGTCTTGGTCTTTCTCCAGTACACCAGGTTTGACTGCAATGAAGTCACTGTTAGAACTCAGGAGTCAGTCCCCTTTTAGGTCACCTACAAACCACCGTGCAGGCAGCTTGGTTCATGTGGCCATCCCCCTCAGCTGGTGCTTACAAACACAAAATGCACTTTCAAAGTACATATCAATGAAGGTACAAAAACAAACCCTGAAGAGGAAATAGCCATGCGAGGCTAATTCTTGCCGAGGTACACAACCTATTCTTTAATTTAAAAGGTTATTTTCAAAAATCTCAACAGTAAGACTAAGAACGGCTTAACCGAGGTGAGGATTCTAGATTTTGATTTTGCTGGGACTCTTACCTAACGAAACACAAGGAAAGTGAAGACCTAGCCATGGAGGCAGCGCGGCCAGCGGCTGGCCCACCTTCACATGGCCTGGCTCTGGGAGGGCAGCCCTTCCCTGAGGCTCTTCCCTCCTGGGGGGCGGGGAGCCCCTTCACTGAGGCTCTTCCCTCCTGGGAGGGGCGAGGGGTTCCCATCCTGGAGGCTCTTCCCTCCCGGGGGGGCGGGGGGGTTCTCCTCCCCAGGCTCTTCCCTCCTGGGGGGCCCATCCCCCAGGCTCTTCCCTCCTAGGGGGCGGGGAGACCCCTTCCCTGAGGCTCCGCCCTCCTGGGGGGCGGGGAGACCCCCTCCCTGAGGCCCCTCCCTCCTGGTGGGGGGGCAGGGGGTGGGGGGGGCTCTGCACCAGTGTGAGTCTCGCAGTGGGACACTTGGTAGCACTTCTTCACATAATTGCTAAGAACCACCTCCAGTGCAGACTGACAGGCACCACCTCTCTCCCAGCACCTAGAGCCTAGAGTGGGTACCAGGAGGGGAGGTGTGGAAACACACACAGAGAAAAACAAGGGGCCCCATGCTGGCGCCTCCTGGAGTGGGCACAACTCAATCAGGGAAATGGAGCTGCCAACCAGGCCACAGAAACAAGCATTTCCATGTAGGAAAAAATGTTCCCTTCCGGTGGCTTCCGCTTTCTTTGCCCTAACAATGGTGAACGTGCCAGTGAGCAGGCCTCGCTCTGAGGATCTTTACGATGGGGATCAACGCCGGACACAGGGTCCAAATCCCTTGGTTCTCGCCATGGGATAGTGAGACTGCAGCCATGACACCACCTTCATGTTCAAACTTTTACGAGCATATTGGATTTATTAACAAAGACTGCAACATTCATTTTATCACTGGAATGACTTTTTAAAACACAATTTTCAATAAATTCTGGTTTTTAAAAAAATGCCAAACAAGACTAAATTGGGTTTGGGGTGGCAGGAAATCCTGAAGGGTGGAGAGGCCAGGCCCAGAACCACAGACACAGAGCACACCCCAGGCACAGGGGGCACCCACCCACCCACTGTCTCTGCCACACCACCTCCGTCGGGCCCACAGACACAGTGCACACCCCAGGCACAGGGGGGCACCCACCCACCGTCTCTGCCGCCCTAACTCCGTGGGGCCCACAGACACAGTGCACACCCCGGGTGCAGGGGGGCACCCACCCACCCACAGTCTCTGCCGTACTACCTCCGTGAGGCCCACAGACACAGCCCTGCCCTGGCTCAGTCCATCCCCTCCTTCTCCCGCAGGCTCCCCTAGGAGCAGAGCAAGTTCTCCAGGGTGCGGAGAGGCCGTGGAGAATCTTCAGCAAACCAGGTTCCGAAGCCTCAAAACACTCAGGTTCTCTCTTCCTACAACTGACCCGCCTGTGAATGTACAGCAGTTTTCAACCAAATGATGTGTCATAATCAGACTTTAATTATTGCAGCAACTTAATCCAAAACAAAGCGATCACTTAAATAAGCCTCATGGTCGGACAATTTTTTTTTTTTAATTTCAAATTGCTTTTTTTCCCTACAGGAATGTGATAGGGTGACAATAAAAGATCCTCACGAATAAATATATATCAGAATAAAATCCTGGAAGTAGGACTGTAATAAAACTTCAGGGAGATGAAAGATGCACAGTTTCTAACGTGTTTTAAAACTGTGACTGGTGCGCCATCCACAGGCAAAAATTAATTCAACCTCAGCCCAAGCCTCAGACTTTATACAAACATTAACTCAAAATGGATCACAGATTTAAAGTTCACACAAAACTAAAAAAAAAAAAAAAAAAAAAAATTAGAGAAATTGATATCTAGGACTAGGTGAAGAGTTTTCACGCACACCACCAATAGCACAATCCACAGGAGAAAACTGATAAACTGGGCTTCATCAAAATGAAACACCTTCGCTCTGTGAAAGAAATTTGAAGAGAAAGAAGAGAAGCTTCAGACCAGCAGAAAATACTGGAAACCACATATCTGACAAACGCTCATATACGGAACTCTCAAAGCTAACAAAACAATGTAATTATAAAATGAGCAAAAGTCTGAAAGACATTTCCCCAAAAACGACACACTGACGGCAAAGCAATATATGGAAGGGGACAAGCGTGAGAGGTGTGGGAGGAAACAAGGGTGAGAGGCGTGGGGGAGGATGAGAGTGAGATGTATAGGAGGGGGTGATGGTGACAGGCATGGAAGAGGGTGAGAGTGAGAGGCGTGGGAGGAGGTGAGGGTGAGCGGTGTGGGAGGGTGAGGGTGAGCGGCGTGGGAGGGTGAGGGTGAGCGGCGTGGGAGGGTGAGGGTGAGCGGAGTGGGAGGGTGAGGGTGAGCGGCGTGGGGGAGGGGTGAGGGTGAGAGGCCCGGGAGGAGGTGAGGGTGAGTGGCGTGGGGGAGGGGTGAGGGTGAGCGGCGTGGGA
>NW_012102920.1:3316596-3321154 GCF_000951045.1 Mandrillus leucophaeus | reverse complement strand
GTGGGAGGGGTGAGGGTGAGCGGCGTGGGAGGGGTGAGGGTGAGCGGCGTGGGAGGGGTGAGGGTGAGCGGCGTGGGAGGGTCAGGGTGAGCGGCGTGGGAGGGGTGAGGGTGAGCGGCGTGGGAGGGGTGTGTGTGAGAAGTCTGGGGGAAGACGCTCCCCATCAGCAGTCACAGGATGTGCAGCTGAAGCCTCAAGGAAACACCAGCACATCCAACAGAAGGGCTAAATAAAAAGCGGGTAAGAGCTAACGCCGGCGTCGGGAGAGGACGCCGCCGGTGAAGACGGGAGAAAGCCGACCCCTGCAACACCGCTGGTGGGCCTGTGAAATGCAGCCACTCTGGAGTAGGGTTCCGCAATTTCCTCATAAAACTAAACACCCAAAGGCCATACAACCCAGTGATTATGCTCCTGTGTATTTGACTCAGAGAGATAAATCTTATTTCCAAAATGTATACATAAATGTTCGAGCGGCTCTAAAGTAAAAATGCCCAGTGTCCTTCAGCAGGTGAGTGCCCGCGTACAAGGCTGTCCACACCCCACAGAACACCAAAGCTTCAGCAGAGAACAGGATGGGCTAATGAGACGTAACTTGGATGGATCTTAAGAGAACTAAGCTGAATGACAAAAGCTACTCTCAAAAGGTTGCATACACTGTAATTCCATTTATATAAAATCAGAAATAGGCCGGACACGTTGGATCATGCAAACCTGAGGCTGGCACAGGTTCAGGTCTGGTTGACAGCTACACAGGGTGACGTCAGGGACCTTGGTGTGAAGGGTGTTCCACATCTCGACTGTGCTTTGGTGTGAAGGGGGTTCTAATCTTGACACTGCCCTGGTGTGAAGAGGCTTCCGCATCTCGACTGTGCCCTGGTGTGAAGGGGGTTCAGCATCTCGACTGTGCCCTGGTGTGGAGAATGTTCCGCATCTCGACTGTGCCCTGGTGTGGAGGGGGTTCCACTTCTCGACTGTGCCCTGGTGTGGAGAGGGTTCCACTTCTCGACTGTGCCCTGGTGTGGAGGGGGTTCCGCATCTCGACTGTGCCCTGGTGTGAAGGGGGTTCCGCATCTCGACTGTGCCCTGGTGTGAAGGGGATTCCGCATCTCGACTGTGCCCTGGTGTGAAGGGGATTCCGCATCTCGACTGTGCCCTGGTGTGAAGGGGATTCCGCATCTCGACTGTGCCCTGGTGTGGAGGGGGTTCCGCTTCCGCATCTCGACTGTGCCCTGGTGTGAAGGGGATTCCGCATCTCGACTGTGCCCTGGTGTGAAGGGGGTTCGGCATCTCGACTGTGGTGGTAGTTCTGCACGTCCACACACAGTAAACTGCACAGAACACCCTGCGCGTGATGCACGTGCGCACAGGTGATGGTGAAACTAAGTAAGCCCCACGGACTTTACTAATGTCAGTGTCCTGGGTCTGACATCGTCCTTTAGTTATCAAAGACATCACCACTGAGGAAAGCTTGGTGAAAGGTATTTTTGCACTTTCCTGTGACAATGTAATTATTTTTAAGATTTTCTAAAGCTTTGTCATGTAGAGAAGAATACTGCAAAAGGTTGAAGTCGGGTCAGGCCGGCCAGCCTAGGAGTGGAGAAGCCCCAGGGCTAGGGCAGTTGTTGGCACCACAAGGCGCCTGCCCTCTCTGTCCCAGGAGAGGACGCAACACCCGGCAGCCGTGGGCCCCTGAGCCAGCAGTCCAGCCCCACAGTGCGCCCACCACCCACTGTGGTCACTGCAGGCAGGCCACAGAACACACACACAGCACTCACAGTCAGGCTGAAATATTATGACAGAAACAAAGGTGGAGACACCCTGGGGGGAGAAAAAAGCTAAACCTGAGAGGAAAAAAAAAAATCACAAACAGGTGGTGTCAAGTCCAAGAGAACCCCCACTTGAGGAATCAGAATTTACAACAGAGATTATAGAAGAATTATAATCACCATCTTTTGAAAGATAAGGCAAGACAGAATTCACAACAGTATTTTTTAAAATAAAAGAACTAATCAGGCCGGGTGCGGTAGCTCACACCTGTAATTCCAGCACTCTGGGAGGCCGAGGCGGGCGGATCACCTGAGGTCAGGAGTTCAAGATCAGCCTGGCCAACATGGTGAAACCTCGTCTCTACTAAAAATACAAACATTAGCCAGGTGTGGTGGGGTGTGCCTGTAATCCCAGCTACTCAGGAGGCTGAGGCAGGAGAATCACTTAAACCTGGGAAGCGGGGATTATACTGGGCTGAGATTGCACCATTGCACTCCAACCTGGGTGACAGGGCGAGACTCCATCTCAAAAAACAAAACAAACAAACAAAAAAAAACAGAGAACTAATCAGAGATACTGGGCGTGAAAAAAATACATGTCAAAATAAACTATATCAATATATGGGATGAACAGCAAGAAGGAGAAGGGCTGAGGAACCAATGAGGAAGCTGGAAACAGGCAGAGAGCTGCCCAGGGGGACAGAAGAGCCAGCCATTTAAGGGGAGCTCCATGGGAAGAAAACGGAAAGAAAAATACAGAGCATTCTTCTGGAGCTGAAGACACAAAACCTCCAAGACGGGGCTGTGAAGCCCTGAACAGTGGCTAAGAGGAAAGAGCAAATAATCTACAAAGGACAAGAAAGTGCCTTCAGAATGTTCACCAGCAATGTCAGAGAGAGAAAATTCCACGGGAATGTGATCACAAACCTGGAACTTACACTCAAATTCACATCAAACAGAGAGAGCACATTAAAAGCACTGTGCACACTTTGAAAACCTGGATCGTGTATGCACCATATAAGAGATGGGGATGAGTCCAGCACAGTGTGAGGAGCAGCTGTGCTGTGTGTGTGAAAATCAGCATAGTACGTGTGAGGGGTAGGCGCGGCCTGTGTGTGAACAGCATGGTGCGTGTGAGGGTCAGGCGAGCCCTGTGTGTGAAATCAGCACGGTATGTGTGAGGGTCAGGCGAGCCCTGTGTGTGAAAATCAGCACAGTGTGAGGGGCAGGCATGCCCTGTGTGTGGAAATCAGCACGGTGTGTGTGAGGGTCAGGCGCGCCGTGTGTGTGAAAATCAGCACAGTGCGTGTGAGGGGCAGGCGCGTCGTGTGTGTGAACATCAGCACGGTGTGTGTGAGGGGCAGGCACACCCTGTGTGTGAAGCGCTCAGGATTCAAGACCTATTCTGCTCTCAAGGTAAATCTGAGCCCAGCAGCTCAGGGTAGGGAGGGAGACCTGGGCATATCCAGGTGGCCCTTTGCCCCTCACTTCTGTCACATTCTGGCCCTAACCAAGTTCATTTCTATTCACTTCTCAGTGAAACAGAGTGAGTGCTGAGTCTTCCCTAGCTGGAGTGAAAGCCCCAAAGTCCAAAGCAGAAGAGTCAGTGGCCTCCTGGAAAGTGTCTGACACACGTTTCTACAGATGGCAACAGAACCCTGTGAGAAGAGCAAAGCCCAAGAAGGAAGCGAGGCATTACCTGGCATCACTCAGCTCTGTCACTCACGCATGAGGCATCAGCAGCGTCTCCTTTTTGGTTTTTTGTTTGAGACAGGGTCTCACTCTGCTGCCCAAGGTGGAGTGCAGTGGGGTGATCTGGGCTCACTGCAGTCTCCACCTCCCAGGCTCAAGCAATCCTCCCACCTCACGCTCCTGAGTAGCTGGGACTACAGGTGCGCACCACTATGCCCAGTTAATTTTTGCATTTTTTACCAAATTTTGTATTTGAGTTTTGCCACACTGCCCAGGCTGGTCTCAAGCAGTCCACCCGCCTCAGCCTCCCAAAGTGTTAGGGTAACGGCCGTGAGCCACCGCACCCAGCCCTCTCCTAGCTCCTCACGGGCCCTGTCGGATAACCACTGACACTTACTGGCTTCTCCTCAATGCACCAAAGTCCATTTGCCGTTATGAAAACAAAAGAGATGGGAAAAAGGAAACAGCAAGAGAAGACACAAAATTACCAGGCCCACGACGGACTTCGGCATGGTCTTGCGTGCCCTGTGGACCTTGACGTCGGCGCCGGGGGCCGGGGGCTTCCTGTCCTCCGTGTCGGCACTCCCCTCCCCAAGGGTGGCTGGTGGGGCGGCTGGCGTCTGGGGAAAAGCGCTTGGAGTCCTGCCTTTGCCAGCCCCTCCAGGAAGGGTTTTTGCAGCATGGCCGGGCAGCGAAGAGGCCAGAGTGCTGGTAGTCCTCAAGGGCTGGGCCTGCAGGGCCGGCTTATTTAAGATGTAGCCGTTGCTGCCGATGACTGAGGTCTGCACAAAGTCATCGGCAGTGACGTGGTTTTGCTTCCCTGCTTCTGAGTCTCTTTCTGAAACCCCGTTTTCCGCTATCCGGGTTAGTGTGTTGGTGCCATCCTGGGGGTTGACCCTCGTGCTGTCCTGAGTGTGTTTTGCAGCATTTGCATGGCTGCTGGCATCACTGTTTTCACAAGACCCGTTGGTCTCACCGTCCGCAGCCATGTGGGCCTCTCCTGCCTGTTTCTCTGCTGAGCCTTCATCGGCAGCCATAGGTGTCTCTGCCAACAGAGGAGAAAGGAGTGTCACTGGCTGCAGGCCCCGCTCTCCACAGCA
>NW_012102920.1:3308614-3310385 GCF_000951045.1 Mandrillus leucophaeus | reverse complement strand
CTGACATAAACAGGCAGTGCAGGTGACACCAAAGGGAAAGAGGAATGTGAGGGGCGGAGTGTTCCCACCTGCGTCGACACAATCATTTACTTAAAAACAGACTCAAGGAGCAAGTAAAACACAAGAGCACAACCCAACTGCTGAATTTGAAATCATGTTACAAAATCAAAGGCATTTCCTTGTATCAACATTGCCTAGAAAATGTAAGAAAGTAAGTATCATTCACAGAAGTAGGGAAAACGACAAAGGGTATTAGGAAATTTGCCAAGATTACTCAAAGCCAGTGTGTTTGGGGAAAAAAAAAAGTTAAATAGAGGGCATTTCATGCTCCTAAATGTATGACATTACACAGCTGTCAAGTCCCCTCAAATTGAATCTATAGGCTGCGTGCAGTGGCTCATGCCTGTAATCCCAGCACTTTGGGAGGCCAAGGAGGGACGATCGCTTGAACCCAGGAGTTCAGGACCCACCTGGGCAACATAGTGAGACTCTGTCTGTACCAAAAATAAAAAAATTAGCCGGGCATGGAGGCGCACACTTGTAGTCCCAGACACTCAGGAGGCTGTGGCAGGAGGATCGCTTGAGCACAGGAGGTGAAGGCTTCAGTGAGCTGACTGCACCACTGCACTCCAGCCCAGGTGACAGATCTCATTTTTTATATATATATATATATATATGCAAACTGAATCCAGCTCCCCTCCAACACCAACAACAAAAAAAATTGGTGAGGAGGATTAAACACCATGAACAAGTGGGGATTTAACCCTAGAAATGCAAGGTTGGCTTAATAGCTTAATGAATTCATATGCCAAATATCAATAGAACAAAAGGACAAAACCACATAAGCATCTCATGAGACAGGAAAAAATGAACACCCCTTCATGGTCAAAACACTTAGCAAACAGTTTGCTAAGAAAAGAAAAATCCCTCAACCTGACATAGGGCATCTATGAAAAACCTACAGCTAACATCACACTTACAGGTGAAACCCTGGACGCTTTCTCCCTAAGATCAGAAACCAGACAAGGATGTCCAGTCTTGCCACTTCTATTCAACCCTGTACTGGAGATTCAAAGTAGGGCCATAAGGAAGAAACACAAATAAAAGGTATACAGATTGGAATAGAAGAAACCAAATGAGCCCTAAAGATGACACAAGCTTTTATACAGAAATTCCCAAGGAAGTATAAATTATTAGAACTAATAAACAAGTTTAGCAAGGTTACAGGATGTAAGATAAATATACAAAAATCAATTTTGTTTCTTTTTTTTTTTTAAGATGGAGTCTAGCTCTGTCGCCCAGGCTGGAGAGCAATGGCATGATCTCTGGTCACCACAACCTCCGCCTCCCAGGTTCAAGTGATTCTCCTGCCTCAGCCTCACGAGTAGCTGAGATTACAGGCGCCCGCCACCACGTCAGGCTAATTTTCGTATGTTTAGTAGAGACGGGGTTTCATCATGTTGGCCAGGCTGCTCTTGAACTCCTGACCTCAGGTGATCCGCCTGCCTCAGCCTCCCAAAGTGCTGAGATTACAGGCAAGAGCCACTGTGCCCAATCAACTGTATTTCTATACAGTATCAACAACCAAAATGAAAAAGAATTTTTAAAACAATTCTATTTAAAATATCACTGAAAAATATAATACTTATGGGCCAGGCACGGTGGTTCACGCCTGTAAACCCAGCACTTTGGGAGGCCGAAGAGAGCAGACCACTTGAGCCCAGGAGTTCAAGACTAGCCTGGGCAACATAGGGAGACAGTGTCTCTTTTT
>NW_012102920.1:3298062-3308421 GCF_000951045.1 Mandrillus leucophaeus | reverse complement strand
CTTGCAGTGAGCCGAGGTCACGCCACTGCACTCCAGCCTGGGCAACAGAGCGAGATTCTGTCTCAAAAAAAAAAAAAAAAAAAAATTAGAGTGGTGTGGTGGCTCACACCTATGGTCCCAGCATACTTGGGAGGCTGAGGTGGTAGGACTGCCTGAGCCCAGGAAGATGGAGGTTAGAGTAAGCCATGATCACACTCCAGCCTGGATTACAGAGGGAGACCCTGTCTAAAGAAAAGAATATCCTACAATAAACTCTCACATTTAAAGCCAACTGATTTTCAACGAGGGTGCAAGAACAATTCAATGGGGAAGAAAAGTATTTTCCATAAATGTCACTGGGACAACTGATTATCAACTTGCAAAAGAATAAAGTGGGACCCCCACTTCAAACCACAGACAAAAATTAACTCAAAATTGATCGAAAACCTAGATAAAAGAGATAAAACTCCAAGAAGAAAAAAAAACAAATATAAATCTTTGTGACCTTCTATTAAGTAATGATTTCTTAGGTGTTAGAACAAAAGCACCAGCAACTGAAAGGAAAAAAAAAAAAAAAAACAGGTAAGTTGGACTGCATCAAAATTAAAAACATTTGTACTTCAAAGGACATCATCAAGAAAGGGGAAAGACAAGCCACAGACTGGAAGAAAATATCTGCAAATCCCATGGCTGATAAGGGACTTCTGCTTATATAAAGAACTCTGAAAACTCAACAATAAAAATCAATCCAATTTGAAATCACAGGATCTGAAGAGATATTTCTCCAAAGAAGATCTAAAGGCGGTCAATAAGTACATGAAATGATGCTCAACATCACTGGCCATCAGGAAAACGCAAACCAAAACCACAAAGAGATGCCACTTCACACCTGCCAGAACAGCCACAGACACTAAGAAATGGTGGCGAGGACGTGGAGAACCTGGAGCCCTTCACAACTGCTGCAGGGAAAGCAAGATGGGGCAGCCACTGTGGGGGTCCAGCAGTTCCCCCAGGGTGCATCAGGCCGTGGCTCAGCGGCAGTGGGTAAGGAAACAGGGCACAGGCAGAGCCTAAAGGGTAATGGAATAACCTGGTGCCTGTGGCATCTGATGTCATGTAGGAAACAAGTTCCACTAGAAAGGCCAAAGGAGGTATGACCAGGGGGAGAAGAGGGAAGAGCAGGAGGGCACTGGAGCCAACAGAAGAAACAGTTCAAAGACACAGAAAGGACGGCAACAGGAAGGGGCCAAAGAATAGGAAGAAAACACCCAGTCAGGCTGCAGGAGGTGGATGGCACGGGAGGTGGGGGCAACCCTGGAGGGTCGGCTGGGAGTGGCGGCAGAGGCAGGCAGCGGTCAGAGCAGTGCACAGCCGGTGGGTGGACAAGCACCCACAAGCACAGAGAGGCCGTCTACGGTGAAAGGACACGGCAGGGGCCACAGCCCACAGTCCATGAGGGGCCAGGCCTTGCTCGCTGTCTGGAGAGGTGTGGACTCCAGCTGGGAGAGCCTCAGGCAAGTCCTGTGCCGGACCTGCTCCCACAGCCGCCAGCCTCATGGGTCCAGCCGAACACCGCTCTCCCTTCACTGTGGACAGCACAGCGCGTCTGGCGCCACGTGCCCTCATTTCCTGGGGGCGCTCTCGGTGGTGCAAGCTCTACAACAACATCCGAACCCTGAAGACGAACCCTGAAGCCTCACGTGTGCACCACGCCTTGCAGAGGGGTGCAGCCCCGCCAACTCCCCTCACCCCAACTCCCCTCCTCCTAACTCCCCTCACCCTGCCTCTCTGCAGACACTTGCTTCCATACCGCTCCCTCCACCTCCTGGTGACCACTGCCGTTCTCCAAGTCTCTGCCATAAAATTGGAGTCATGCAGTTTTGGCCCTTTGGGTCTGGCCTCCTTCACTTAACAAACCGTGCATAAGCTTCATCCACGGTGCGGTGTGAGTCACGCTGTGTGCTCTTCTGGGCTGCTGACCGCTGTCCCACTGTGTGGATGCACCACAATCTGTTCATCCAGCTCCTTATCAACTGAGGACACCGGAGTGTCTCCGGTTTTTGGTGACGTGAACAATGCTGCTATAAACATTTGTGTGGCCACTCACTTTTAATTTTCTGGGTGTACTTTAAGACAAGGATATGCAGGATTTTTGCTTTTCATACTTTGACAAATGTGTTCCTTTTCCGGCAGAGCTTTTGTGTGTGTCTGTGCAACTGTGTCTACGTAGGAATGGGATACATTAGAAACTACAACATAAACCTAGGTAAAGCAAAGAAAGTCAGAAGACGGGGACAAATAAGAGAGGAAGAACAGCAGGTTTTCTAGTCTGGAGGGAGGCGCTGCTCCTGTCCCTCGGTGCACACCGCCCTCACCTTCTCCCAGCAGCTCGGTTTTCACACAGCAATCCTGCTGAGGCTCCCCCCTCGCCGGAACTGCCTGTTAGAGAGAAACAACAGACGTCAGCCGGGTTCAGCGGGAGGCCGCTTTTCCAAATGGACATCATTTGGAAAAAGTCAAAAAATCTTCGTGACAACATTCACTATGAGCTGCTGGACAGTCACTCCTCCTGCCAGCTGGCTACAGTCGCCTCCAGAAGAACTGACATTCAGAATACAGCCCAGGGAAACTTCTCCTGTATTTCTATTTTTGGAGACAGTTTTTTAACAGTAAGAACACATTCGTGTATTATTTACATAATTAGATATCTGAAATATTTTGGCTCTGTTACAGGAATGTTACAATTTATTTCAAAATGCATTCTGCTGCTGACAATAACTCACATATTTCAAATGTCCAACCTCCTACAAAAAATTATAGAAATAAATCAAGAAAATTCAGTAGGAAACTTAAATCACTAAATGTTTGAGATTAAGCATCTACTATGTAGCGTTATATATTATACAAGGCCTCTTAAAATTTTTTTTTTTGTTGAGACAGAGTTCACTCTCTTGTCCAGGCTGGAGTACAGTGGCGCGATCTCGGCTCACTGCAACCTCTGCTTCCACAGTTCAAGCGATTCTCAGGCCTCAGCCACCCAAGTAGCTGGGACTACAGGCGCCCACCACCACGCCCGGCTAATTTTTGTGTTTTCAGTAGAGATGGGGGTTTCGCCATGTTGGCCCGGCTGGTCTCAAACTCCTGGTCTCACGTGATCTGCCCGCCTCGGCCTCCCAAAGTCCTGGGATGAGAGGTGTGAGTCACTGCACTTGGGTGGTACTGGGACGTAATTTTTTTTTTAACAAAAAAATCCTTGCCTCCAAGAAGCTTAGAGTCTGGTTGGAGAAGTGAACATAAACACAAAAAACGCTCCTAGCCAGGCCCCTCCTGACGCAGAAGCAGGGCCACGGAGTCCATGAGGAGACGGCAGGGAATCTGCAAATGCCCCGCCCACAGCTGGGGGCTTCGGAAGAGGGCTGCTGACCGCTCTGGGCAGTCTGAGAGGCCAGACTGCAAGTGGGAACTGTCAGGCTGACACCCCAGCCTGGTGATGTGATACTGGAGAAACCCCTCTGCTGAGGCCACTGGAAGCTGGAAGTGGGCAGGAAGCCTCGGGGGCAGATAAAACAGCAACAAGTGAGCGAGGCACACCTGGGGCTCCAGGAGTCCACGACCAGACGAGGAGATGCAGAGACCTGCCCGAGGTCACCAGGAGCAGCCAGTCAGACAGCTGCAGGAGACCAACCACGCCGTTTCCATCTTTGACTATCAACAAGTAAAAAGCATAAGAGGTTGCAAAAACCTGGGTGTCCAGCGTCTGGGTGAGAAAACACGTCAACAACGGGGCCTCTCAACGGACGCCTCCGCCCCACAAAGCAGACACCAGGCCAGCCCCTACCTGTGCCCAGATGTGGCTACTGCTTTTCAGGGCTCAGATCCCTGACCTGGGGGCCTCCGGGCTGACTTGGTAACACCTGACTTAACTGCATCACCTTCCCAAGGAGCTGGTCTTAGCAACGGTGCACAGCCCGCCCCATCACGGTAAGGCAGGGAGGCCCAGGTATCCACCTCCCACCCCCGATCTCCCACTGCCAAGCCGGGGCCAGGCAGCCCAGCTGCTCGTGCCAGCCCTCGAACATGCAGGGCACGCTACCTTTCCTGGTCCATCACAGCTGTATGCCAGCCAGCTCAGCCTGCACTCTTCACACCTACCCACAACAGGAGTTCTCCGGGGACCCCTGCAATCCTTCCAGGAGTCCAGGAGGTCAAACCTATTTTCATAATAATACCAGGACCTCAATTTTCTTTTTCACTGTGTTGATATTTGCGCAGACGGTACCCAAGCGGGGGTATCAGCCCCTTAGCATCGACCAGGTCAGGACACCAAAGTGTACACCAGCAACTGAACTCTTGACCACTACGCACTTGGGGGGCTTGCCTGAGAACGCCCTGAATGAGGCAGTGAGATGATGGCCTCTGAGCGCAGCTCTCCAGTGTTCTACATCAGAGGAAGGGGGCAGGCAGCAGGCCAGGCGCAATGGCTGGGTGGAACCCGAAGCTTTCCTCACTCATAGAGCATCTTCACTTAAAAGAACAACTGGCAAAATCTATGCTACTCAGACTTGGATATGCCACTCAGGCCGGGACATGCCGCTCAGGCCTGGACATGCCACTCAGATCTGGACCTGCCACTCAGGCCTGGACTTGCCACTCAGGCCTGTATATGCCACTCAGACCTGGATATGCCACTTAGACCTGGACCTGCCACTCAGACCTGGACCTGCCACTCAGGCCTGGACTTGCCACTCAGACCTGGATATGCCACTTAGACCTGGACCTGCCACTCAGACCTGGACCTGCCACTCAGACCTGGACCTGCCACTCAGACCTGGACCTGCCACTCAGGCCTGGATATCTGGCAGACATTTCCACAAAACAGAGTGAGCCTCAAAGAAAACAACCAGTAGTATCTGTTGCCAGTGTTAAAACTCTACCTTTTGAATTTTCGAAACACACGTAAATGTGTATCCGTCCCTACGAGCTTGAAAGTTTCCCGCAGTTATGACTTTTCTTATTACATGAAAGGTATCATTAGTGACTACGATTTTTGATACCATATAATAAAACGTGTCAACATGGGGAAGATCTTCATAACAAGGTGAGCCAACATTCCCCAAACGCCCAGTGCCTAATATTCAAAATCACGCACGGGCAAAAGATGCATCCAGACGGGCTTTAACGCCACAGAGGAAGAAGGCCACTGGCACAGTTTCACCTTGTTGAGTCTTGGTGCCGTATCGAAGCAGAACAGCTGCAATTATCTGAAAAGATATCAAAATACTTCTCCCTTGCCAACCACAGTCTATGTAAGGCCAGATTTTCTCCTATCAGACAGTATCACCTCAGGCTGGGTGCAGAAGCCGATCTTAAATCCAGCTGTCTCTTGGATTAGCCAGACGTGACAGAGACGGACCAACATGGAAAACAATGCCACCCAACTGAGTTTTTTCATTCAGAGAAAGTACTTTTCATAGACACTGCTGTTTTCCCTAACATGTAAATAAAATGCTATGTGTTTATTATTTTTTAAAAATTATGTGATTTTTAACTTTTCAATTTTCATTTCCTTTACAGTATCCATCATCAGATACAGCCCAATTAAAAAGAGCCCTCTGGGGTCCTCAATACTTTTAAGACTAGGGCCTTGAGGCCCACCAAAGACACCTGCCCGCCACGGCACAGCTCTGCCGACAAGGTCTCCTGGCCTGAGATGAGCCCGGGTGGAGCATGGCAGGCAGACCTCGTGAAGCTGCTGGGGTCTACAGACATTTTCGGGCATGAGCTGTGGCCCTCACATGCTGTCCCCTCCTGAAGGCACCTGCCAAACCCCACTCCATCTCACAGTCCTTATCACCACCACCAGCCACAAATCCTACCCATGAAATTAAGTTGTATAATCTTTTGAAAAAATGTTTAAGAATGCTATGTAACACACTACCAAATAATGTCTAGAATTATCCACTATTCTGCTGTGTGTCCAATTCAACTGCACTCAGGAATCCTCTGACAAGCGCTGACCAACAAGCCAGTCCTCACACCAGTGTTAGGTCCAGAAACACAGCACAGACGCCTCTGGCTGGTCGGTAGCATCCCCAGTGCTCCCTTCCATTAAGGGACAGCTGAGGACGGCCCAGGGCAGAGGTGAAAGGAAAAGGGGACACCAAGGAGGAGGAGGGAGGACCGGCAGAAGCAGATAGAGCAAGTTCTGCAAGGCAGTGGCTCCACCCTCTCCTCCAGAACCACGACCTCTCCTGACTTCCAGGAGGCTTGGGAAGGTTTTCTCCTAGCAAGGGATGCTGCTTCTGTGGCCCAGGGGCTGCCCCTCGGGGCTGACGCATCACAAGCTGGCTTCGGAGAACAGCCCTGGGAGCAGTACTGCCAAGTCTCCTTAGGGCTGATGGATTCTAGGAGTTTATGAAACCTCCCGATTAAGAACAAATTAGTTTACAATACAAATGTAAATGACAGGCTGGGTGCCCTGGCTCATGCCTGCAATCTCAGCACTTTGGGAGGCCGAGGCGGGTGGATCACAAGGTCAGGAGTTCGAGACCAACATGGCAAAACCCTATCTCTACTAAAAATATAAAAGTTATCCGGGCGTGGTGGCGGGCGCCTGTAATCCCAGCTACTCAGGAGGCTGAGGCAGGAGAATCGCTTGAACCCGGGAGGCGGAGGTTGCAGCGAGCCAAGATCGCACCACTGCACTCTAATCTGGGTGACACAGAAAGACTCCGTGTCAAAAATAAATTTAAAAGGAGAGGAAGAGCTCCTATTCGTAACAGTGACAGAAATGCTGTCTCATCTCAATCATTCAGCCTAGCACATTATTCCTTCTCCTTGATCTAAGCAAAACGAAATGAATTAGTTAAAACAAAACTGTGTTTTATGTATCCTAAATCGAGACCTTTCCACTGACAACATCCACCTAGCGGGAGGGAGCCAGCCGCAGGGACTCAGACCCCGCACCGCAGAAGCTCCGCCCAGTCCAGGAAGCGTGGCCAGGAAATTCCAGAAAAAAATCATCTGCATTTCCCTCAGGAGCCCCAACCTGCAACTCCCCCAGACGGCCCAGGATCCCACCGACGCCCAGGCCAGGCCAGCTCCATGTGCCCTGCCCTGCCATGGCCCCGTGTGCCTTGACTGGCAGAGCCCAGCCCCGCCCCTGAGGATGCCACGCCCCTAGAGACGCCCCCCCACCCACGAGGCAGAGGAGCCCAGGCAGAGGTCAGGGGTCCAGGTCCACCCCAGGAAGAATGGCCTGGACCTTCCCCACCTCGCAATTCGGAAGTCCAGGAGAGGGAGGCATTGCAACTCACTTTTCAGAGGTTGACAGGAGCTCCAGAGCCATGAGGAGAGGAGGGGACCGTGGGCCTCTCTTGGTCAGTACAGGTGCCAGGGCAGGGCTGGTCCAGACCCCACAGCCCCAAGACTGCCACAGGCCTCTAGGGCCCCAAGATCCCATAGCCCTCTAGGGCCATCCCCCAACCTCACAGCAACAAGAGACAGAGTGCAGTGCCTACTCCAAACCTACCCGGGGAGGACAGCAGACCTGGGGCTTCTCGCTCAGTCAGGAGATCCCTCCTCCCCTTCCACGTGGGTTGCACCTGCTAACCACAGAGCCAGCCCGACCTCTGCGCCCGCCCAGCAAAACGACCAGTCCATTTCCACCTGAGCAACAGACCTTGTGTTTTTAGTGTCACAATTTGTGCACAATGTAGAGTAGACACCAGGATGGCGGGTAAGAGAACAAAACTAGTGTGTGCAAAGCATGAACAGGAAGCATGCACACATTCCAACTCCGAAACACTGGCTTCAGTACTGGCCACTTAAAAATCACATTACGACAAGTCCAGAAAAACCCAGCTCCTTGAAGGTTCTTCTTATCCTCAGTACATTTGCCCAAACTCAAGAACTTTCAGGAGATTTCATGTCCGACTTCCAAACTCAAGTTAAATGAACTCCCAGGCCGGAGCAGTGGCTCATGCCTGTAATCCCAGCATTCTGAGAGGTCAAGGCTGGAGGGCTGCTTGAGCCCAGGAGTTCGAGACCAGCCTAGACAAAACAGTGAGACCCCATCTCTACAAACAACTTTCAAAAATTAGCCAGAGGTGGTGGCACACACCTGTAGTCCCAGCTACTTGCGAGGCTGAGGTGGGAGGTTCCCTTGAACCCAGGAGGTCGAGGCTGCAGGGAGCCGTGGTTGGACCACTGCACTCCAGCCTGGGCGACAGAGGAAGACCCTGTCAAAAGAAGAAAAAATAGAAAAGGGAGGGAGGGAGGGGAGAAAGAAGGGAAGGAAAGGAGGAAAGAAATAAAAGGAAGGAAGGAACAAAGAAAGGAAGGAGGGAAGGAAAGAGAGGAAGAAAGAAAGGAAAGGGAAGAAAAGAAAGAAGGCAGGAAGGAAAGGAGGGAGGGAAGGAAGGAGGAAGGTAAATTCCCTCCCAGAGACTGGGATTTCCAGGAATTCTGATGCTTCTTTCAATTAAAGGGCTTTTTAAATACAAAATCCTAAATAAAAAGATAAAAGGATGAAAGTAAAGAGAGGACACCAAGCAGCAATAATGAAGATTCTTGCAAACTGAACTGAAGGACCAAGACAAACGGCCAAGGGATGTACCCAAGGATACTCCTCTCTGAATAAAAATACACAACTCATTTTAGTCCTAAAACTCTGTTCTTCTTAAATACCATTAAAAAAAAAAAAACCACTATCTTAAATGTCCTTATTTTTTAAAATTAAAACCAACAGAAAATCCTCAGAATCTACGACCAGGGCAAGGCCAGAAGCCTCCAGTCTTGGTCCTGCTTGTTTATGAGAACCAAGTGGCCCAGTCCTTCCCTCCAAGTCCCGAGCTCGGTGAGCTCCTCCCTCCCCCACATTTCCCTACAGGCTGCGGAGCTGACGTCATATCATAACCTCACTGTTTACAGACACATAGTGATATGGTTTGGCTCTGTGTCCCCACCAAAATCTCATGTTGAACTGTAATCCCAAATACTGGGGAAGGGGCACGACAGGAGGTGACTGGACCACGGGGGCAGACGTCCCCCTTGCTGTTTTCGTGATAGATCTCACAAGATCTGGTTGTTGGAAAGTGTGTGGCACTTCCTCCTTTGCTCTCTCTTCATCCTGAGGGTCAGGTAAGATGTGCTCGCTTCCCCTTGGCCCTCCCACCATGATTGTAAGTTTCCTGAGGCCTCCCTAGAAGCAGAAGCCTACACAGTCCAAGGAACCACGAGCCGATCAAACCCCTTTTCTTTATAAATTACCCAGGCTTAGGTATGTCTTTATAGCAGTGTGAGAACAGACTAATAAAGAAAATTGGCACTAGAGAAGTGAGGCATTGCTATAAAGATACCGAAGCAGCTTTGAACTGGGTAATGGGCAGAAGTTCGAACAGTCTGAAGGGCTCAGAAGAAGACGGGAAGTTTGGAACTTCCTACAGGCTTTTTGAATGGTTTTGACCAAAATGCTGATAGTGATATGGACAATGAAGTCCAGGCTGAGGAGGTCTCAGATGGAGATGAGGAACCTATTCGGAACTGGAGTAAAGGTCGCTCTCGCTTCAGCAAAGAGACAGGCGGTGCTGTGCCCCTGCTCTAGGGACCTGTGGAACTTTGAACTTGAGAGAGATGATTTAGGGTATGTGGTGGAAGAGATTCCTAAGTAGCAAAGCAGTCAAGATGTGGCCTGGCTGCTTCTAACAGTATCACTCATGTGCATGCACGAAGAGAGTATCTGAAACTGGAACTTATATTTAAAAGGGAAGCACAGCATAAAAGCGTGGAAATTTTGCAGCCCAACCATGTGGTAGGAAAAAAAGCCCGTTTTTCAGGGAAGGAGTTCAAGCCAGCTACAGAAATTTCCATGAGGAGCTGAATGTTAATAGCCAAGACAATGGGGAAAATGCCTCGGAGACCTCTGCAGCAGCCCCTCCCATCACAGGCCTGGAGGCCTAAGAAAGAAGAATGGTTTTGTGGGCCAGGCCCAGGGCCCTGCTGCTCTGTGCAACCTCAGTACATGGTGTCCAGCATCACAGCCACTTCAGCTCCAGCGGTGGCTGAAAGCACCCCAGATACATCTCAGGACACTGACCTAAAGGGTGCAAGCTGGCAGCTACCAAGGCTTCTACATGGTGTTAACCCAGCGGGTGGCGCACAGGGCAAGAGTTGAGGCTTGGGAGCCTCCACCTAGATTTCACAGGATGTATGGAAATCATCTATACATCCGTGGTGGCGCACGCCTGTAATCCCAGCTACTCAGGAGGCTGAGGCAGCAGAATCACTTGAGCCTGGCGGAGGTTGCAGTGAGCTCCACTGCACTCCAGCCTACGTGACAGAGTGAGACTCTGTCTCAAAAAAAAAAAAAAAAAAAAAAAA
>NW_012102920.1:3286749-3298012 GCF_000951045.1 Mandrillus leucophaeus | reverse complement strand
AAATTACCCAGGCTTAGGTATGTCTTTATAGCAGTGTGAGAACAGACTAATAAAGAAAATTGGCACTAGAGAAGTGAGGCATTGCTATAAAGATACCGAAGCAGCTTTGAACTGGGTAATGGGCAGAAGTTCGAACAGTCTGAAGGGCTCAGAAGAAGACGGGAAGTTTGGAACTTCCTACAGGCTTTTTGAATGGTTTTGACCAAAATGCTGATAGTGATATGGACAATGAAGTCCAGGCTGAGGAGGTCTCAGATGGAGATGAGGAACCTATTCGGAACTGGAGTAAAGGTCGCTCTCGCTTCAGCAAAGAGACAGGCGGTGCTGTGCCCCTGCTCTAGGGACCTGTGGAACTTTGAACTTGAGAGAGATGATTTAGGGTATGTGGTGGAAGAGATTCCTAAGTAGCAAAGCAGTCAAGATGTGGCCTGGCTGCTTCTAACAGTATCACTCATGTGCATGCACGAAGAGAGTATCTGAAACTGGAACTTATATTTAAAAGGGAAGCACAGCATAAAAGCGTGGAAATTTTGCAGCCCAACCATGTGGTAGGAAAAAAAGCCCGTTTTTCAGGGAAGGAGTTCAAGCCAGCTACAGAAATTTCCATGAGGAGCTGAATGTTAATAGCCAAGACAATGGGGAAAATGCCTCGGAGACCTCTGCAGCAGCCCCTCCCATCACAGGCCTGGAGGCCTAAGAAAGAAGAATGGTTTTGTGGGCCAGGCCCAGGGCCCTGCTGCTCTGTGCAACCTCAGTACATGGTGTCCAGCATCACAGCCACTTCAGCTCCAGCGGTGGCTGAAAGCACCCCAGATACATCTCAGGACACTGACCTAAAGGGTGCAAGCTGGCAGCTACCAAGGCTTCTACATGGTGTTAACCCAGCGGGTGGCGCACAGGGCAAGAGTTGAGGCTTGGGAGCCTCCACCTAGATTTCACAGGATGTATGGAAATCATCTATACATCCGTGGTGGCGCACGCCTGTAATCCCAGCTACTCAGGAGGCTGAGGCAGCAGAATCACTTGAGCCTGGCGGAGGTTGCAGTGAGCTCCACTGCACTCCAGCCTACGTGACAGAGTGAGACTCTGTCTCAAAAAAAAAAAAAAAAAAAAAAAAAAATGTGAGAAGAACATGAGATTTGGGAGTGGTCAGGGGCAAAATTACATGGTTTGGCTCTGTGTCCCCACCCAAATCTCATGCTGAACTGTAATCCTCAGTGCTGGGGGAGGGGCCTGGTAGGAGCTGACTGGATCATGGGGGTGGATCCCCCTTGCTGTTCTCATGCGTGAGTTCTCATGAGACCTGGTTGTTGGAAAGTGTGCAGCACTTCTCCCTTCACGCTTTCTCTCTCCTGCCGGCCATGTGAAAATATGCTTCTCCTAGGCCTTCTGCCATGATTTTAAGTTTCTTGAGGCCTCCCCAGAAGCAGAAACCTATACAGCCTGCCCACAGAACCATGAGCCGATTAAACCTCTTTTCCAAATAAACTACCCAGGCTCGGGTATGTCTTTATAGCAATGTGAGAACGAGCCAATACACCCAGAAACCTGCCATTTTTACAGTAAAACTAGAGCTACGACTTGTAAAGCCAGAATTGATCACAGGAACAGTTCCTTCACGGACCCACCCAGATTCTCATCAATGCCACAGCCTATAACAAAATCCTAGTTAGAACAGTATCTAAGTGTCAAGCGATGAAATGCTATGGTAGGGAGGGTGAGGTGGCACGGCAGGGGTGCAAAACCTACCCAAACCACAATCAAAATGGGTCACAACAGCAACAAATCAAGCCTTTTGAGAAAAGCAGAACAGCAGACTAATGAGGCCCACCTCAGCACACACTTGACGTGCTCGAGCTAGACTCCACCATCCTTCTAGAAAACATTCTCTTCTTCCAAATGCCCACTTTAATATATTGTCCAAGGCACCGATGTGCCTGGAGAAAAAAGCAATATTCCCCACTTCGTGAAGTTTTTTCCTTAAATGTTAATTGGTGGGTTCAGATAAGACACAAAAACTGAAGGGGAAAAGGTTCCCCAGACAGTGAAGCAGAACTCAGACCCTGTGTGGGATCCCCATGCGGGATGTGGAGGCCAAGTACGCGAGCAGCTCCTGGAGGCTGGCACTACAGGCTGTCGTGACATGAGACACCCAGTTACGTTCACAGCTCAGATAAGACCCAAAGGGGATAGAGGGATAGGAGAAATACTCACATGCCAAGTCCATAAAATAAATATATTCTTTAGGTAAATATTGGTGTGCAGCTATGTTCATGCTAGTGACCTCACAAATTCTCTTTAGCAACACAGAAGACAGTAACCTTTTTATTCCACATGATGATATATGTTTACATAACTGAGATTTTCTTCATGATTAAAATAAAAAGCTTCAAGTTTTTACAACACTATCACTTTATTTGTATGTCTCTTCCTCTAAATGTAATCATAAAATAAGCATGCAATAATCACAACTTAACATAATCTGTAGGAAAAACAAAGGCAGCATATACATACTTCCTATTCATTCATTTGTAGAAACAGGGTCTCATTCTGTCACCCGGGCTGGAGTGCAGTGGTGCAACCACGGCTCACTGCAACCTCCAACTCCTGGGCTCAGGAGATCTTCCCACTTCAGCCTTCCAATAGGTGGGACTACAGGCATGTACCACTCTACCAGGTCAACATTTTCTTTTTTCTTTTCCTTTTTTTTCTTTTTTTTTGAGACCGAGTCTTGCTCTGTCACCCAGGCTGGAGTGCAGGGGCAGAATCCCGCCTCCTGGGCTCAAGAGATTCCCCTGCCTCAGCCTCCCAAGTAGCTGGGATTACAGGCGCACATCAATTAGAGCCTGGCTAATTTTTGTATTTTTAGTAGAGATGGGGTTTCACCACATCGGCCAGACGGGTCTCAAACTCCTGACCTCGAGTGATCCACCCGCTTCAGTCTCCCAAAGGGCTGGGATTACAGGTGTGAGCCACCGTGCCTAGCCCAACATTTTTAACTGAATGAATTTCATTCTTGCGGCTGACAGGACAATATTATTTTTCGTCTACAAGTAGACACTTCTCCATTGTCATTTAAAATGAAATGACCATGCATCCAATATAATGCCATAATACAGTTAACCTTAATTGTACTACATTTGATGTTAGATGCTTTTTTAAAAAACAATTTCTATTATACATACAGGATAAATTACTCAACTTTCGTGAAGAGCTCAGCATCACGTTCCCAGAGAAGATGGCAGTGCGCCTTCGGGGTTCAACTGCCTGCTCCTGTGGGAGGCTCCTACCAGCACCCGCACCACCAGCCCACCTGAGAGGTGAGGCACCGTCCCCCACAGGGAAGAACAAGGCGCACCCTGCACCCTGCAGGTGAGGTTCCCAGTGCGTGGCCTCCTGCCCATCAATTTCTACCAAGCTACTGACTTTTTTTTTTTTTTTTTTTTGGAGATGGAGTCTCACTCTGTTGCCCAGGCTGGAGTGCAGTGGCCGGATCTCAGCTCACTGCAAGCTCCACCTCCCGGGTTCACGCCATTCTCCTGCCTCAGCCTCCCGAGTAGCTGGGACTACAGGTGCCCGCCATCTCGCCCGGCTAGTTTTTTGTACTTTTTAGTAGAGACGGGGTTTCACCGTGTTAGCCAGGATGGTCTCGATCTCCTGACCTCGTGATCCACCCGTCTCGGCCTCCCAAAGTGCTGGGATTACAGGCTTGAGCCACCGCGCCCGGCCGACTTCTTTTTTTTTAAATAAACAATGTCTAGTGGGGGAAAGATCATAGAAACTGAGACACTGCCCTTTATAAGATTCCTAAAATTCAAAGACAAATAAGGACTAGACATATTTCAGATAATCTCTGTTAAAAATTATTCAAAAACAAGCCCATAAAAATATTTAAATAATTTTATAAATTTAAATTTTAAAGAGATAGGAAAAAGAACCAATGGAACTGTGTTGACTACAGAACAGAGGCGACCCTGGCCACTGGTATGTCAGGAACAAAAGACTCAGTGGCTTCATGGCTGCCGGTAAACCTAGGCCCCGCCTGACCCTGAAATGGACTGAGGGTGCACCTAAGGCTCCAGGCTGGCAGGAAGGACCCCTGCCCATCTCCATCTGGGCCCTGGGGAAAGCCAGTCACCTCCCTGCCCACTCTACCTTTGAACAACCTGGCAACCAGGTATCACTGATACCTGGCATTAGGCAACTTTAATGTTCTTCCAGAGACGTTCTCACCCACTAAAGAGATGACATCTGATCCTTCATATTTACCAAAGACAGTGCAAACAATGGCATTTTACAACCCACCCAGTCAATACCACCAGGAGGTGAAGGTGAATAAGGTAGTTCATCATATCTACAATAATACGTCTACATCAGTTAACTCAGAAGCGATCATTTATTTTCCCAAAGTTTGGAGTTTCCACGACAATCCCTGCTTTTCCACAACATGCTGGTAAGACAAACCAAGAACAACGATCATCCTCAGCGCCTGTGGCAGTGGCCTCCATTCCCACACTGTGTCTCTGCACGCTACCAGGAGGCTGGAGTCAAAGCCAGGCAGTGAGGCCTCCATGAGCCACACTGCCCTCCCAACACTGCCATCCTGCCTTTGGACCAGAATGTGCAATCACATTTTACACAGAAAGTCAAACTACAGAAAAGGAGCTGTATGGATACAATCATCTGAACGGAAAACTTAACAGGGAGAAAATATTCATCTTATCTCAAGGTTCTTTTGCTCATTTTCCAGAAAGCTTTGTTCTTTGTTAGACTGGACAAATTACTGAAGACTTCTTGTAATTTGGCTTTATTTTACAAGGATGCAACCATAGAAACTACTCTGGAAATGGATATTCTATCAACATATTCACTCTGACTTACCAAATACAATATAAATGATCCAAAGGAAAAATTTCTAATCTCAACAGTAAGATTTTAACCACAAAAAGTATCCTTCTATATGAGGCTAAAAGAAAAATCTTTAAAGTTACCAGAAATTTAAAACTGCTTCAAAAAAATCTTCACACAGTATGCTGGGTAAACTGTACGACCCCGTGTGCAGTGAGCTCAAGGCCGGGCCAGCCGACCCCAGTGGGCAGAGCAGGATCTCCCTCAGGGCAAACGTGCTCCAGGAGCGCCTGCCCTGGACCCAGAGACCCCCACAGAAACACGGAGGTCAAGTGCTACAACAATCAGGCACATGGATCTCAGACTCTGCACTGGTTTTGTTTGTTTTGAAACAGACAACCTCTGTTGTCCAGGCTGGCGTGCAGTGGCACCATCTTGGCTCACTGCAACCTCCGCCTCCCAGGTTCACACGATTCTCCTGCCTCAGTCTCCCAAGTAGCTGGGATTAACAGGTGTGTGCCACCATGCCCAGCTAATTTTTGTACTTTTAGTAGAGACAGGGTTTTACCACATTGGCCAGGTTGATCTCTAACTCCTGACCTCAAGCGATCCGCCTGCCTCAGCCTCCCAGAGTGCTGGGATCACAGGCGTGAGCCCCCGCACCCGGCCTCTGCACTGTTTTCTGCGCCCCGCACACACCCGGCCTCTGCACTGTTTTCTGAGTCCCGCACACACCCGGCCTCTGCACTGTTTTCACAGGGCCAACTCTGAGGTCTGCTCTGCAGTCCTGTGCCTCTGGGTCAGAGGCACCAGAAGGCACGACTGCAAGTGAGAACCACGCAAGCTCAGAAGGCAAAGAAGGAAGACGCAGGCATTCTCCCATGGAACTGACCTGGTATTCTTCCCAGCGTGGCCTCTGCACACTTCCACCCGCCATCTGGGTTTTGGGAGGGGTGTGTCAACTTTCACGTACTATCTAACCGAGCTTTAAAGACACCCCCATGACGGCAAGACATTAAGAAAATGGAAGGAAACGCCCTTGTGCAGCCTCTGTAAACGTATCTTCATGATCCTACAGCTGAACGTGATGTTTGCCTTTCACCAGCTGGGGGGACTATAAGAAGGAAAGTCCTTTTCCCCACAAGAAAATACACTGGTCCGCTGGGCTATCCTACACGCTATCAACATTTAAAAACGTCATTTCACAACAACCAGCACAAAAGATTGCCTTCTCAATCTGCCAACACAAAAGACTGCCATCCTAACAGTGGAGACTTTCTTATTCTAAAAGTAAGAAAAATGTCACATTCCAATCTGCCATTTGCTCCTTTCCGCTTTAGGAAAGCCCAGGATCTGGAAGGGAGACTCATCTTCTCCTTGGGAACGGTAACAACAGCAAGAAAGAACTTTCAATGCCAAATGGCTTCTCCAGGATGGGAAGCAACTTCGGTCCAGGAAACTCATGAGATGAAGAGCGCTCTCTACCCGCCCCCTAATTTTAAACCGTTTTCCACATACCAATTTCACCAGCTAATTATCAAAAGGGGTGGAGAGAAAAAGAATGAATCCTTTCAATATCTGAGAGATTTTCTTTTCCCTCTTTTGTCTTTTTGTTTTTTCCCTTGGCAGGAAAAGGAGAGTTGGTTCCTAAATTTGGAAAAAACAATTAATATCCAAAGTAGTCCCAGAAATTACATTTAAGGGACTTTAAAATATCAGAACAGATTCCCTTTCCATCTGCTGCTTAACCCTTAATTGAGCCTCTCTGCAAAGAAAGAAAATCGAAGGTGGCTCTGTCCCTACTGTTGCCTTTGTCTAGTTCTTTCAACTACGGCATTTGTCCAAAGATGGCAAAACCAGTGCAAACACCTGCCAGTCCCTCACGTGCCTCCAGCAGCACGCCGAGACTCCAGCAGCACGCCGAGACTCCTCCATCGAGAGGTGGGTCGGTGCCCCTCTCCTTTGCCTGGGTGGACCTAACTGCCTGGAACTAAAGTATGTGGCAGAAGTGGCAGCCCATGACACAGACTGTGGCCTCAACGCAGCTCTGCCTTGCTTGCTTGCTCTGTGCAGCCCAGCCACTGCGTGTGAGGGGCCCACGCCACCTGGGAGGCCACACGTGGGTGCCCTAGCCAACAATCCACTAACTAGCACTGGCCACCAGACGTGAAAGGACGCAGCCCACACTAACAACACCCCCATATTCGAGTCTTCCAGCTGAGACCCTAGACTCACGGACCAAAAGAAAGTCACCTCCTCTGTGCCGTCTGAATTCCTGTCGCCTGAAAGGGGTGACACATGACTACTGTTGTTTCAGCTGCCGAGTTTCAGGGTGGTGCAGTCTGTGGCGAGAGACAAGGAAAGCAAAGCTCTTGGTGCTGCCCTTCTTCCCCTTGCCAGCAGGGGTCAGGGCAAACCCCAGCTCCAGGGCCCTATCCGTGCTCCCAGCACAGGCCCAACACACACATCTAACAGCAACCCAAGCACTGGGGCTCACTTGCCACCAAGGCCTGGGCTCCATGGCTGTGGTCTGTACCCTCATGGAACTGGACCAACAGAGAAGATCCGCAGACCAGGAACGTGAGCAGTCTAATGCTCCGTGAGCAGTCTAACGCTCCCTACAGAAGAAACACATACCGAGCGGAGGCACGTGGGGCCGGGTGGCCGGCAATGCAGGTGCACAGGGGTGAGCACCTGCCTGCAAAAACCACAACTCCAAATTCCCACCAGCCAAAACCTGTCTCTTTAGAGCCTTTCAGGTCCAAAACCACAAAGTAGCCATGACCAGAAAGGGTGCCTTGACGTAACTGGCGAGTGTGAGGCCAGAGGGTATCTGCTCTAAGGGCACTCAAGCTGGAGACGGCTACTTGCCTTTCTTACCGCCACTAATAGCTGATGCTCTAGTTTATCTATCGTCTCCTTTGAGACTGAGAGTACAATTGCAACAATCTGGTTTACCTGCAACATTGAGTTCCTGGGCCTGCCAAGCTGACGGCCTGCCTTCCAGGAGATTCGCCAGGTCAAGGGCACCCTGGGGCCTTGTGCCTGGTCACTTGCTCACCAGCCTCCTGTGCTAACAGCTCCCTCCTGTGTGCTGGGCGTGTCTCCACTGTAGCTGGGCTGCTGACTGGCACATGGCTCAGAGCACAGCCCTGTGGAGACTTACAGCCTCTACCTGCCCAAGTGAAACTGGAAAACATCTACTCTTTCCCTGCGTTTAATATGGAGCAAATTAAGATGAAAATTCACGGTCAGAAACCACAAGGCTGCTGACCAACAAGACTGCCTCACAGGCAGGAAGAAGGGCCCAGAGCCGGCCTCAGCTGTGCGCCTCCTCCAGTCCCAGGCCCCCGCCGCACTCAGCCACACCACAGGCCCCATAAAACCAGGAAGCTCAGTTCCACCCTAAAGATCTAGTTCTTCCTCCGTTTCAATCAAATGCCACATAATGTAAAACGATCCTAGAGATGGCAGAAGTGCTCAGTACGATGTCACTTCTTTTTATTTTGAGACAGAGTCTCATTCTGTTGCCCAGGCTGCAGTGCAGTGGCGCGATCTTGGCTCACCACAACCTCTGCCTCCCAGGTTCAACCGATTCTCCTGCCTCAGCCTCCTGAGTAGCTGGGATTACAGGTGTGCCCCACCACACCCAGCTAATTTTTGTATTTTTAGTAGAGACGGGGTTTCTCCGTGTTGGCCAGGATGGCCTCGATCTCCTAACCTCAGGTGATCCGCCCGCCTCGGCCTCCCACAGTGCTGGAATTGCAGGCGTGAGCCACCGCGCCCAGCTGAGGTCACGTCTTACACCTTAAAATGGGCAACATGCCTCCACATGGCTCATAAATTTGCCCTTAAACAAATCAGTAATGGGATTGAGAATGTGGCCTCTCTACAAGACCACTGGCTGCCTGCAGGAAAGGGAAGGAACTGTTCTAGGCCTGATCTTAAACACAACCAAGTGCACAGAGCAGACTGTGTTAACACCCTGATTTGAACAAAGCCACCATAAAATGACATTTTCAAATAACTGGGCGAAAGCTGAAAGTGATGAGATGACGCCGGTAAAGTGCTGTTAATTGTTAGGTGTGAAAACGGCATTGTGACCTTGTTTTTAATGTCTATATTTTTAAAGATACATCTTAAGGATTTACAGGTGAGAATCTCACAACACCTAGTAGGTGCTTCAAGACACTTAAGCAACAACAAACGGGAAACACAGGAAGAAAAGGAAGGGAGCCGGCGCAGCACAACCTTGACAATTATCAGCCAGCGTCCTGTGCCACTATGTGGTGGGGATCGGCCAGCATCCTGTGCCACTGCCTGGTGGGTAATGACCAGCGTCCTACACCACTGCGTGGTGGGTGACAGGCAAGGCTTGACATCAGACTGGTTAGATTCGAATCCCAGCTCTGTCATTAATGAGATATGTAACCTTGGTTTCTTAACCTCTCTGTGCCCGTTTCCTCTGCAGTAAAATGGGAACAACTAACTACAAAACCAATTCAGCAGGCTATGTTGAGGCTGCAGGACCCTCAGGACTGTGGGTGATGCCTAAGTTCTGAATTGATTATCAGCTCCAATATTATTCAATATACTTAAATATAAAATTAAAGTGTTTAATATCTGCCATACGGAAGACATCAAGCAGTGCTTGTTAGACACCCCCTAACTTGAACTGTTCAAAAACAAGGCCAGTCTCCTGATCCCGGCCTCACGGTGTGACTCCAACTCCACGCTGTGGCTCCAGCCCTCAGCCCATCTCCCCTGCGAGAGTGTAACAATTAACCTGCTCTTTCCATCCACTCACTACACTTTTCTTTTCCAAAAAGTCTTATCATTGCCATGCTGAAAACCTCTGCTGTGCCCGTTCGCTAAAGGGTCCAAAGCCCCCAGGTGAGGCAGGCAGAGGCGCAGTCCAGCTGATTCCAAGGACAATCCTTCTGGTCACATCCACCCCGGACCCTCAGGCTTCCGACTGTCCCTTTTTTCCGAAAGACGCCCTACCACTGCCTGCATGTGTTCACCCCTCCTCAGCCGGCTCTGAAGCCAGCTCCCGCCCAGGCCTCTTCCTTGGCGCTGCCACACCCGGCAGCGAGCAGGGCGGCTTCACCAGGGCTGGAGCGCGCACCTGAGCACTGCTCACTGCCATCCAACACACAGCATGCGATGTGCTCCTGACCAGAGCGCAGACCATCTAGTTCCTCCCACACATGGAAGACACCAACGTCTAAGAGAGTTTTCTCACTTTTTAGTTTTACAGACTCCTAAGTAAAAAGAAAAAGTTGACTGAAAAACACCATCTGAGGCCGGGCGCAGTGGTTCACGCCTGTAATCCCAGAACTTTGGGAGACCGAGGCAGGTAGATCACCTGAGGTCAGGAGTTCGAGATCAGCCTGGCCAACACAGCGAAACCCCGTCTCCACTAAAAACACAAACACCAGCCGGGCGTGGTGGCAGGCGCCTGCAATCCCAGCTACTCGGGAGGCTGAGGCAGGAGAACTGCTTGAACCCAAGAGGCGGAGGTTGCAGTGAGCCGAGATTGCGCCACTGCACTCCAGCCTGGGCGACAGAGTGAGGCGCTGTCTCAAAGAGAAGAGAAGAGAGAAGAGCAGAGAAAAGGAGAAGAAAAGAAAGCAAAGCAAAGCACCACCTGGTGACAACACGCCATGTGGAACACCCACAGGTGGAACATACACCGGGAGGGACAGGTGAGGTTTCTGTTTACCAAAAGGCACTGTGGAGTACAGAGACCAGGTGCACCTAAACGCTCTTCGCCAGCGCTGCGGGAGCCCCTTCCCCAGCGGTGTTCTGGAACCTGGCCCGATACTGGCTGGGGTTGTGTATGATTCTCATCTTATACCATTTCCAAATTCTTACACACATCACCCTTCTCATTAGTTCTGCCTGGTTTGCACTTCAACAGAATCAGGAATATCCTGTGAATTTTTAGTCAACGCACTTCATTTATATTTCAGGGAAAGAGAACAATCTCAACAGCTCCTGTATTAAAAGAGGAAGGAAATGAAAGAACCAGGGCCAGTCAACACAGGGCCCGGTCCCTGCCCAGGGGAGACAGGGCACTTGGCGTGAGGGCGGGAGCCAAGAGCCAGGCAAGTGCACCAAGCACAAGATGCCACTCCACACCCACGAGAGACTGTCATCAAAGAGATGGACCCTCACAAGTGCTGGCAAGGACATGGAGAAGCTGCAACCCTCACGTGCTGCTAGTGAGAATGCAAAATGGTGCGGTTGCTATGGGAAACAGTATGGCGGTTTCTTAAAACATCAAAAATAGAATTACCATATGACCTCGCAAATGAAAGCAGGGTCTCAAAGAGACATTTACACACCATGTTCACAACAGCATTACTTGCAATACCCAAGGGGTGGAAGCAGCCAAGTGTCCATCAACGGA
>NW_012102920.1:3282382-3285864 GCF_000951045.1 Mandrillus leucophaeus | reverse complement strand
AATGAGCCAGGCACAAAAAGACAAATACTGTATGGTCCACTTGTGTAAGGTCCCTAAATAGTCCAAGTCAGAGACACGAAGAAGAAAGGTGGGTGCCGAGGGCTGAGGGGAGGGAGGAATGGAGACTTGACATTTAATGGAGACAGAGCTTCAGCCTGAAATGATGAAGTTCTAGAGCTGGATGGTGGCAACAGTGGCAAAATGTGAATACACTTAACAATACCGAGCTTTATACTTGAAAATGGTTAAGATGGTGAATTTTATGTACGTATATTTTGTCAAAACTTTAAAACAAGTTTAAATGAGTCCTCTCTGTATGACCCAGCACCTTAACTTCATGGTGCTTATCTAGAAACATTCTTGGACATGTACACGTGGAAGAATATACGATGCTGTTTAAACCAGCAGTGCTATTTGTAACAGCAACACACACAAGTGATCATCACGATGACCACCAACATGGGAATGTTTAAAGGAGAGGGCCAGGCGCGGTGGCTCACGCCGGTCATCCCAGCACTTTGGGAGGCCAAGGCAGGCAGATCACGAGGTCAAGAGTTCGAGACCAGCCTGGCCAACATGGTGAAGCCGCGTCTCTACTAAGAATACAAAAATTAGCTGGGTGTGGTGGCACACGCCTGTAATCCCAGCTACCTGAGAGGCTGAAGCAGGAGAATCGCCTGAACCCGGGAGGCAGAGGTTGCAGTGAGCTGAGATTGCGCCACTGCGCTGCAGCCTCCGTGACAGAGCGAGACTCCGTCTTGGAAAAAAATAAACAAGAAACAAGATATATTCTTCGATACCTAGTCTATCACTTTTTTTTTTTTTTTTTTTTTGACAGGGTCTCACCGTCACCCAGGCAGGAGTGTCGTGAGGCAATCACAGCTCACTGCAGAGTCTTGAACTCCTGGGCTCAAGCGATCTTCCCACCTCGGCCTCTCAAAGTGCTGGGATGACAGCATGGGCCGCTGAGCTCAGCCTCCTGGTGTCTAATTATTACGCAACAGCCCACAAAGTTGATCTCTATGTAGTGACATGGAAAGAGCTCTCTGAAATACTATGAAATAGAAAAGCAAATACACAAAAGTAAGTCACCCTGCATTCCTCACTTCCAAATTCTACATGACGTCCATCAGCAAATCTAGTCTCCGCCTTCAAAATACATGAGAAATCCCATCGCCTCTCACACCAGCAGCGCTGGCCATCTGATCTTTTGCGCAGTCTTCTCCACATCACCTTGAGTCTTAACATAGTAAATCCCATTAAAATCTGTAAGTCAGATCACGCACCAGTTCTCTGTTCCTCTGTTTCAAACATTCTAGTGGCTTCCCATCTTGCTCAGAATAAAAGCAAGTTCTTTCCAAGAGCCTGCATGTACACTGCTTCTGTTCACCACGACTGACCAGAGCTCCTCAGCCTCATCTCCACACGTCTGCTCCACGCCAGGCACAGCAGCCAACATGGTGGGCACCTGTCCAGGATCAGGGCCCCACAATTGCAGTCATTCCCACCTGGAGCCCCTTCCTCCCAGATATCTATGCAGCTTATCTCTCTCACCCTCCTCAGCTCTTTATTCACATATCAAACGACAATTACAGGCATGCAAAAAAATGTGTACATCTGCTATGTGTCCTTTTTTCTTTTTCTTCTGAGATGGACTCTTGCTCTGTCACCCAAACTGGAATGCAGTGGCTCAGTCTCAGCCCACTGCAACCTCTATCTCCAAGGTTCAAGTGAATCTCCTGCCTCAGCCTCCTCAGTAGCTGGGATTACAGGCGTGCACCACTGCACCCAGCTAATTTTTGTATTTTTAGTAGAGATGGGGTTTCACCATGTTAGTCAGGCTGGTCTCGAACTCCTGACCTCATGATCCACCCACCTCCGCCTCCCAAAGTGCTGGGATTACCGGCGTAAGCCAGCGCACCGGCCGTGTCCATTTTTTAAAAGTTAAAAAAAAATGTCAACCAACACATAGAGTGCAATTTCATTATGTTAAAAAGTACATACTCACAAAAACAATAGCGTACAGCTCAACACAAAAACAATAGCATACAGCTCAATTATATATGGACACGCACAAAAATACTCCCGAAGGACACATACCAAACTCACAATACAACATATTTCTGAGGAGGAGGTGGGATCCAGTGACCAAAGAAAACCGTAGCTTTATTTGTAATGCTTGATTTTTTTCCACAATAAGATTAAACAAGCAGACTTCTTTTGTAATTGAAAATAAAGTCCTTTCCAGTGTAAAAATGGGAATGGAGAACAAGCAGTCAGTCAGTCATTCCTGGGGAATGGAGAACAGGCAGTTACAGTCAGTCACTCCTGGGGAATGGAGAACAAGCAGTCAGTCAGTCAGTCACTCCTGAGGAATGGAGAACAGGCAGTTACAGTCAGTCACTCCTGGGGAATGGAGAACAGTCAATCAGTCACTCCTGGGGAATGGAGAACAAGCAGTCAGTCAGTCACTCCTGGGGAATGGAGAACAAGCAGTCAGTCAGTCAGTCACTCCTGGGGAATGGAGAACAAGCAGTCAGTCAGTCACTCCTGCAGTCAGTCAGTCACTCCTGGGGAATGGAGAACAAGCAGTCAGTCAGTCACTCCTGCAGCAGCGCACCACTCCCATCAGGACACTCACTTCCCCTTGTACAAAGACTCCACAATAGCAGATCAGAGCTCAGAATAGGTCACCACAGCCATCCATGGATGTGACCAGTTCAGTCAGGATGGACTCAGTGGATGACACAGACCTTTACACACCTGCTGTCCATGCAGTGGTATGACACCAAACAAGGAGAACGCAGAAGCAAATTCATCACCCATGACAAATACAAACGTGTGCATGAGAATACACAAAACGCGCAGCTAAGTGAGGGTAATCAAATGGACAGTGGTTGGACAATGGGCTAAAATTATATTTTCTAAGTATTTCCATAATATTATAAAACTAACCCTTTTAAAAACCTCGTTTATACAGCACAAATGCTCTACATTGATATTTCTCTTCACAATAAAGCAGATAAATTTATTCTTCCCAAATGATCATTTCAAGAGCCTCCAGCAAGCACAGGCATCAGTGGGGCCCTCCATGTGCTCTGAGCAGGAAGACTGCAGCGCTGGCAGCCGGCCATGGCCCAATGTGGGATAAAAGAGTCCAGCAGCGTGGCAAGGTATGATCAACATATGAAAATGAGCCGTGTTTAGAGGCAGAGCTTGCAGTGAGCTAAGATCGCGCCACTGCACTCCAGCCTGGGTGACAGAGCAAGACTCCATCTCAAAAAAAAAAAAAAAAAAAAAGAAAGAAAGAAAATGAGCCATGTTTATATAAACTACCAATGAAGAATATAAAAATGAAATTTCAAGAACAGTTCCAGGCCGGGCACAACGGCTCACTCCCATAATCCCAGCACTTTGGAAGGCCAAGGCGGGCAGATCACTAGAGGTTAGGAGTTCGAGACCAGCCTGGCCAACATGGTGAA
>NW_012102920.1:3272347-3280924 GCF_000951045.1 Mandrillus leucophaeus | reverse complement strand
AATGAATTTGGACCCCAACCTCACACCGTGTATAAAAATTGACTCAGCTGGGCATAGTGGTTCACACCTCTAATCCCAGTGCTCTTAGAGGCCAAACAGCTTGAGGCCAGGAGTTCCAGACCAGCATGGGCAACATGGCAAACCCCAGTCTCTACAAAAAATACAAAAACTAGCTGAGGATGGGGGTGCACACCTGTGGTCCCAGCTACTCAGGAGGCTGAGGTGAAAGGAATGCCTGAGCTCCAGAGGTCAGGGCTGCAGTGAGCCATGACTGCACCAGTGCACTCCAGCCTGGGTCACAGAGCTAGAGCCCGTCTCAAAAAATTTAAAAATTTAAAAATTTTTTAAACTGCCTTGAAATAGATAAAAAACAAATATGAGATAAAACTATAAAACTCTTAGAAGAAAACACAGGGGTAAGTCTTCACAACCTTGAGTTAGGCAACGATTTCTTAAATTATGACACCAAAAGCACAAGCAACCAAAGAAAAAACAGACAAATTGGACGTCATCAAAACTAAAAACATCTGTGCTGCAAAGGACACCATCAAGAAACAAAAAGATAAGGAACAAGAGAAAATACTTCCAAGTCATGTATCTGGTAAGGGCCCAGTATCTGGAAAATATAAAGGACTCTTCCAAGTCTGACACAGTGGCTCACACTGTAATCCAGCTACTCAGGAGACTAAACTGGGAGTGCCACCTGAGTCTAAGGGCTGCGGACCAGCCTGGGCAACACAGTGAGATCCCATGACTGACTGACTGACTAAATAAATAAATACTCTTACAACGCAATAAAAAGATAAATTTCAAAATGGGCAAAAGATCTGAATAAACATTTCTCCAAAGATATGCAAACAGCTAATAAATACATGAAAAGATGGCCGACATCATTCATTATGCATTACAGAAATGCAAGTCAAAACCACGATGACATACCACGGTGCTCCCACGAGGAGCTACAATCAACAAAATGGACAGTAAAAAGTGTTGGTGAGGAGTAGAGAAATCTGAACCCTCATGCACTGCTAATGGAAATACAAAATGATGCAGCTACCATGAAAAACTGTTTGTCAGTTTGACCTCGGGAAGTTAAACACAGAATTACCACATGATCCAGCACTTCCACTCCTAGGTGTACACCCCAAAGAACTGAAAACAGATACTTGCATATACATGTTGGAAGCAGCATTATTCACAAGAGCCAAAAGACAGGAAAAAACTCATGTGCCCATGAACAGAGGAACGGATAAACAAAACACAGTATATATCCAGGAATGGGTTCTGATACCTGCTACAACATGGACGAATCTTGAAAACCTTATGCTACATGACATAAGCCAGACACAAAAGGACAAACACTGTATAATTCCACTTACAGGAAATACCGGGTTTAAGCAAATTCACAGACAAAAAGTCTATCAGGGGTTCCCAGGGGTTGGGAGGAGGAAGGTAAGAGAAGTTACTGTTTAAGGGATACAGAGTTTCGGCTTGGGGTGATGAAAATGTTTTGGAAACAGACAATGATGACAGTTACAATGGCTGTTATGCGACACTGTGAAGGTACTTAATGCCACTTAACAGCACACTTAGAAATGGTTAAAGGCACTTAACAGCACACTCAGAAATGGTTAAAGTCATAAAATTTAAGTATATTTTATCACAATAAAAAAAACAGCAAGGGGAAAAAAGATTTAGAGGTACACAAACCAACCTTATAGATGCAATCATAAACTTCTTTAATTTGTGGCTATGAAACCAATGCAATTATTAGAAAGGACTCCTTTAAAAGGAAAAATACAATGTATATGCAACAATTAAAATCAGAAAATAACTTTTGTGGAGTAAAAAATCAGGACATAGCAAAATACCACATATATATTTTAAGCATACACATAAATTTTCTGATGTTGACTAGTTATATCATAATTCAGTAAAAGAATGGCTTTGTATGATGGGTGTGGTGGCTCATGCCCATAATCCCAGCACTTCGGGAGGCTGAGGTAGAGATCACCTGAGCTCAGCAGTTCAAGAGCAGCCTCGGCAAAGTGGTAAAACCCTGTTTCTACCAAAAATAGAAAAAATTAGCTGGGCCTAGCGACACATACCTGTGGTCCCAGCTACTTGGAAGGCTAAGGGAGGAGGATCGCTTGAGCCTGGGAGGTGGAGGTTGCAGTGAGCCAAGATTGCACCACTGCACTCCAACGTGGGTGACAGAGTGAGACCCCATCTCAAAACAAAAACAAAACAACAACAACAAAGAATGGCTTTGTAGGAAATACACACTAACGTGTTTAGGAACAAAGGGGCATCTAGGAGGCAACTTTCAAAGGGCTCAAGAAAAACATCTCATTTACCACACTTGCAACTTTTCTATTCAATTATTTCAAAATAAAAACAGTTGGCTGGACACAGTGGCTCACCGCTGTAATCTCAGCACTTTGGGAGGCCAAGGCGGGCAGACTGCTTGAGTCCAGGAGTTCAAGACCAGCCTGGGCAATATGTCAAAACCTTGTCTCTAACAAAAATACAAAAATTAGCCAGGCGCGGTGGCGCATGCTCCTGCAGTCCCAGCTACTCAAGAGGCTGAAGTGGGAGAATCACCTGAGCCCTGGAGGTCAAGGCTACTGAGCCGTGACTGCAACCACTGCACTCCAGCCTGGGTGACAGAGTGAGGCCCTGTCTCAAAAACAAGCAAAAACAGCAACAAAAAAAAAAACAGGATAGAAAAAAAATGAAATACATACAAAACAACATTATACTGCTGACGGGTTCAAGCATATCTAAAAAATTAACGTCAAAGATCTTGAAGGACATACATCAAACTCATCACAACACAAGCTGTGGGGTGGAGAGTGAGGGTAGGTGGGACATTCTGCTTGAATGGGATTTGATTTTGAAAAGATAAACTAGTATCATTGTATGATTTCATTTTTCAATTTATGTAAAGGAAATTAATAGGGAAAAAATAAAAACCACGCAGAAGTCAGTTCCTTTAACACTCACATATGACCTTCCAAACATTTTTCTGTGCAAATATGCTGATAAAGGTATAATTTACACATTTCATATAAATGAGATACTACACATACTGTTAGGCAACCACTTTTCCCTTAACCAGTGTAAGCAAAAAAACCTACATCACAGCCAGTCATGGGGGCACCTGCAGTCTCAGCCGCTTGGGCTGGAGCCACGATGGTGCCACCACACTCCAGCCTGGGCAACAAAACAAGGCCCCATCTCTATTATTAATTAATTCATATACACACACAGTCATTAAATGTTTGGAAGGTTATACATGAACGTTAAAGGAATTGGCTTATGTGTAGTTTTTACTGCCCCCGCCCCCAGCCTTATTAATTCCCTGAGGCACCAGCAGAAATTCTCACTACTATTTAGCCTTATTGTAGCACCAAACAGCAGATCAGCTTTTACCTCAGGGACTTTGATCTCTTGTCTACAAAGGCCATTTTAACAAAGATTCAAATGAGTGTCATATATTCTGTCTCTGAGCTTGTATCCCATAGTAGCAGCTTTACTGATCTGATTTTAATAAAATCTATTAAATAAGAATGCCTGTCAAACAGTGACCTAACTAATTCATGCAACAGTAAACCTATGTTAACAGAAACACAATTTTGGCTTTTATGCTTATTAATGTAACTGAATCTAGTTGTGGAAAGAACTAGAAACTGAAAGAAAAGTGGTGTGCGAAAGTCCTGCGAACCCAGGGTTAAGGCCGGGGCACACAGGCCTTTCCACCTGCCTCTCAGTTCCACCTGGCGCAGCGTGTGGGCGCTCACTCACACACGCAGGGTAGCCCCCGCAGGCAGCAGACCTGTTCACAGCTGGACTGGAGTTACCCATCGTCTTAGGGGCCCAGCACTGCCTGTCCAGTAACAGAAACCACATCCTCCCCTGCTCTCCAGCCATGGGGCCTGCAGGTCTCAGTGGAGCACTGAGCCTAACAGAGCAGCCGCCATCCTCAGGGGGTTCCATGTGAGGCCAGGGACAGCTCATGGACCACAGGGAAGGCGGCACACAAAAGTAAAGCCTCTCCAAGTTCCTTGTCATGTGAGGTGACAAGTGGCCTCTTTAGCAGAAGCTGATCTGAGCTGGTTTCTGCCATCTGGTGAACAGGCCCAGGGTCACACCTCTACCTCAAAGCATCCCGGCGACTAGCAAACTCAAGCACAGCCCTGCAACTCTGGCTGCCGGGGAGACGCTCACTACAGCAGCCTGAACTTAGCTAGTTCAGGCTACGTTCAGGCTCGTACAGGCTAAGATTTGAGAAAGATAAAAGTTCTCAATCAAAAAATGACTTCTCAGAAATCATAAATTTTCCATCAAAAATAATAAAATCAGTATTTCCTCACATAACACATAAAGGTTGGTACTGGGGGAAAAAACAACAGTTCACTTGACATTTTTAACTTTTTGAGATTTTCAAGTACTTAATAAAACCGAAACCCAGTGGCTGCTTTATAAAGAGGACAGTTTTGGCCGGGCACGGTGGCTCACACCTGTAATCCCAGCACTCTGGGAGGCCGAGGCAGCGCATCACGAGGTCAGGAGATCGAGACCATCCTGGCTAACACGGTGAAAACCCATCTCTACTAAAAATAAAAATTAGCCGGGCGAGGTGGCGGGCGCCTGTAGTCCCAGCTACTGGGGAGGCTGAGCCAGGAGAATGGCGGGAACCCGGGAGGCGGAGGTTGCAGTGAGCTGAGATCGCGCCACTGCACTGCAGCCTGGGGGACAGAGCGAGACTCCGCCTCGAGAAAAAAAAAAAAAAAGAGGATGGTTTCAATGTGCCGAGAGCTTCCCGCATCAGTGACCCGCCTCACACTTACATACCAGACCCACTGCAAACTTTCCAGGGAATGAACGAGCACAAGGTCTCACCACACAAACACCTGCGGGGCACACGGACTTAGCAAAAGTCAGATCTGCTCAAAATACAGGGGGAAAAGCAGAACGAGTGCGCGATCCAGAGGTGCAGGGGAGACCTGGATGCCTCGGCACCGGCCGTGCCTCATGGGAAACTGGAAACAGGAGAGAAAGTGGACGGGCGTGGGAGGTTTCCTGGGGACAAAGGAGGCCTGTGAAGGTGTCAGGAAAGCAAACAGATGTGACCTGGACAAGTAGGGAAATTAGGAAGTACCAAGGCAGTGAATAATTCTGAATTGCTGGAGAGAAAAAAACAATGTATTCCACTACTACAAATAATGAAGGAATTTTAGTCAAAGCAGTTTTGTACTGTTTCTGTATCAATAATATATTAAGCCAAGTACCTCAGGAACTATAATTATATATTTTATAGGCCAAAAGAATTTGTAGGATGTGTAATGCAGATACTACAAAATTTTACCAAATCCTGGGGCCTGGAGCTGAATACAATTCTTAGGGTTCCAATGTAATCCCTGCATGCTCAGGTGCTGGTTATAGATACATGGCAAAAACACTGAAAATGTGGCAGATTCCATCACCTGCCCCAGCAGGACAGTTCCCCGGGGACAGAGAACTGAACCACCTGTTTGTTCCTCCTTTCTTGCTTGTAGTTCTCAAGAAAAACTGTCCAACGTGCTAGGAATGCAACACCCTGGGATAAGGAGCAGCTGAGAGTGGCCTGGGCTCTGCTCCCATCCCTCCCACAACAGGGTGTCCTAAAACTCAGTCCAGCGGGTCAGGTGGCCCCCAAGTATAAAACCCAGAATAGAGAGCACTTTTGGGGTCTCCCAACTGCAGTACAACATGGGACACACACAGATGTGCAGACAACACCCCGTCCACCCTGGGCGCTTTCCTGAGCCTTGGAGGCCAGATCACCATGAGCCCCGCTATCCCCTCCTCATCTGTGAGTGACGAGCCTGCTTCACGCAACTCGCACACGAGTGTCCGGCCTCACCAGTCTCACGCAGCGGCCCTGGTGCGGTGTGCGGAGCAGCTTGGGGTTAGGGTCCGCACAGGCGGTGCCCCGCGCACAGTCCACCTTCTTTGCATAGCCCCACGCTGAGGTCTCTCTGGAAGACTGCAGTATCTAATTTCCAACTACCTTCTGCCATGGCTGCTAAGAAAACACGGTGCGGGGCCATCTCACAAGGGACAAATGGTACTGATGAAAAACACTGGTATCTCACACAGAACGTGAACAGTACGATCTCTACCTTTTTTCATGGACTATTCCTTCTGGTAAATCTGTACATAATTTATTTCCATGCAAATTACGACCTACTTGATAATTGTTTTTTTGAGACAGTCTGCCTCTGTCGCCCAGGCTGGAGTTCAGTGGCGCAATTTCAGCTCACTGCAACCTCCGTCTCCCAGGTTCAAGTGATTCTCCTGCCTCAGCCTCCCAAGTAGCTGGGATTACAGGCGTGCATCACCATGCCCGGCTAATTTTGTATTTTTAGTAGAGACAGGGTTTCTCCATGTTGGCCAGGCTGGTCTTGAACTCCTGGCCTCAAGTGATCCACCCGCCTCAGCCTCCCAAAGTGCTGGAATTATGGGCGTGAGCCAGCGTACCTGGTCCCACTTGATGCTTTCAATAGCATAAGTAACTAAAAAAAAAAAATCCACAAGACTTTAATGTAGAAACAGGAATACAAGACAAGATACAGATACAAGATAAAGGGGCACTGCACATCAGCAGGAAGGGAGAACAATAAAACACTCACTGAGACACTGAGGCAGCTGGCGAAGGCTGGGAGGAAAAGGCCATCAGCATTGCAGATCAGTGAATGAAAGAATCGTAAAACAATAAATCACAAAAACAGCAGGGAAAATACCTGACAGCCCTGAAACAAGGAACTCTTGATTCTAAGCATAATACCAAGGCCAGAAATCACAGAGGAAAAGCTTTACAGATTTAAATACCAAAATATTTCAAACATTTATACGGTAAAAATGAATGAATAAACTTTCAAACACAGAAAAAAATATCCAATGTATTTGGCTAAGTACAATAGCTTTACTTACTCTTAACTCTATAAGGAAAGAACTACAAATCAGTTTTTTTAAAAAACAGACAACATAAAAACAGGCAAATGAATTAAAGAGGCATTCCCAAATGGCCAACAGACATATAGGAAAATGCTCAGCCCCATCAGTGCTCATGAATTAGTAAGAGGAGGAGGAAATACCTCCCAGCGCCTTCTGTGAGAACAGCATTACACAGAAAACAAAGGGAACTCCACGTCAGTCCTCTCACAGCCTCAGTAACCCCTAACAAAACATCAGCAAATGAATGCAACCGCTTGTCAAGAGGATGCCACACTGAGGACCACCAAGACGTATCCCAGGTGCAAGGCTGCTGGAACCTGAAGACCAATCGCAGCAGTCCCCTGATTCGTGGATCTGCCACAGCTTCAGTTACCCATAGTCAACCACAGTGCAAAAATATCAAATGAAAAATTCCAGAAATAAACAACTTCTCAGGTCGGGCACAGTGGCTCACGCCTGTAATACCATCACGGGCGGGCAGATCGGGAAGTCAGGAGTTCGAGACCAGCCTGGCTAACATGGTGAAACCCCGTCTCTACTAAAAGTACAAAACTTAGCCGGGTGTGGTGGTGGGCGCCTGTAATTCCAGCTACTCAGGAGGCTGAGGCAGGAGAATGGCGTGAACCCGGGAGGTGGAGGTTGCAGTGAGCCGAGATTGCACCACTGCACTCCAGCCTGGGCGACAGAGTGAGACTCTGTCTCAAAAAAATAAAATAAGATAAAATAAAATAAAATAAACAGCAACTTCTCAGTTTTCGGCTGCACACTGCTCTGAGTAGCATGCTAACTCTCACACTGCCCCATCAGTCCTGCCCGGGACGCAAGTCCTCTCTGTCCCCATGTCCATCCTGTACGCACTGTCCATCATCTCCCTCATCAGATCACAAGGCGATGACCACTGAGTAGAGTGCAGGATATTTTTCCGGGGGTGGGGGGGACATTTACATAAACTTTTACCAACTTTACCATCGGTATATGTGTCTAAGAGGAAACCTGCTATATAGAGAGTCTAGTACTATCTGTGATTTCAGGCACCAGCCAGGGATCTCAGAAGGCACCGTCCCAGGTGAGGGGGGGCTGCCGCAACGCAGCGAGACAGGAACACCAGACAGAACGCCCACGGCTGCACGCAGGGCGCTGACACGGACAGAAGGACAGAAAGCACACGATCGTGACAACGGAGGGAGAAAAGGCATTTCACAAAATTATTTCACAATAAAAAGTTCAACCTGATAAAGGATATCTATGAAAATCTTGTGGTTAATAACTTACTCAGCAGCGTTATGGTGCAAGGCTTAATGCTTCCCCCCAGCGACCGGGAAAAGCCATGGAGGTGCCACTTCCACAGCCTTCAGACACTGTGTTGGGGGCACTAGCAGTGTCATCAGGAGAGAAAAAAACCAAATAACAAGAAACAAAAATGGCCCATAATCTTACCACCAACAGTGAACATCTTAGTATATCTCTTACAGACTTTTTATATTAATTGGTTATATAATACACTGGTTTTTAATCTATTTTTCCACTAAACTTGATTAAGATTTTGACAGCACAATTTTTTTTTTTTTTTTTTTT
>NW_012102920.1:3257967-3271677 GCF_000951045.1 Mandrillus leucophaeus | reverse complement strand
AAAAAAAAAAGAATATCCAGTCCAGCAAGTCCTGGTGGCTCATGCCTATAATCCCAGCACTTTAGGAGGACGAGTTAGGCAGATCCCTGGAGTCCAAGAGTTCAAGACCAGCCTGGGCAAAATGGCGAAACCCCCATCTCTACAAAAAAATACAAAAGTTAGCCAGGCATGGTGCCACATGTGGTAATCCCAGCTACTTGGGAGGCCTGAGGCAGGAGAATCGTTTAAACCTGGGAGGTGGAGATTGCAGTGAGCAGGGATTGCACCACTGTACTCCAGCCTGGGCCACAGAGTGAGACTCTGTTTCAAAAACGAAAAAAAGGCCAGGCGTGGTGGCTCATGCCTGTAATCCCAGCACTTTGGGAGGTCGAAGCGGGTGGATCACCTGAGGTCAGCAGCTCAAGACCAGCCTGGCCAACATGGTGAGACCCTGTCTCTACTAAAAGTACAAAATTAGCCAGACGTGGTGGTGGAAGCCTGTAATCCCAGCTATTTGGGAGGCTGAGGCAGGAGAATCACTTGAACCCGGGAGGCAGGGGTTGCAGTGAGCCAAGATCGCACCACTGCACTCCAGCCTGGGTGACAGAGCAAGACTCTGTCTCAAAAATAATAAAAAATTAAAAAATTAAAATAAATTTAAAAAGTAAAAAAGAGAAAATGAACATCATTACTCATGCTCCCTCACACCAACCCCACCTATTGGTCACCAAATTCTATGCCTCCTAAATATCCCATCAAATTCCACTGCTACCTTCTTATTTTAAGCCACATTATTCCTCAAGTCAGTGGTAATAGGAATAATCTAGCAACTCATTTTCTAATTCCAGTCTCTCCCCTTTTCAGTCTAGCATCTATTCTGCAGTTAAAATTATCTTTCTAAAATTGTGACCTTACCATCATCTTCTTTAAAAATTCAGTGGCTTCCCACTGCCCATGGAATCAAGTTCACACTTCATGACAAGGCACAGAAGGAGCTGCAGCAATCTAGGCCAGGCATGCGGCCCCCGGGCCAAATACAGCCCAGCCTGCTTTCTTACTTCCCACAAGCTAAGAATGAATTTTTTTTTAAATTTTTTTAAGTTGTAAAAATAAAAAAGAATATGCATCAGAGACCTTATGTGGCCCACAACCCACATATCTGGTCCTTTACAGAAGTTTGCAGATTTCTAACCTAGCCCAACGATTTTCAGGTCAGAAATCCTACGTGCCAGTCACGCCGAGCTACTTAAAATTCCAGCAGCAATATGGCCCAGACCATCACCCTTCCCCCTGCTTCCCGCGACTCTCCAACTATGCAGCGAGCTTTCTGGGCTCAGATGGCCCTTGCAGCTCATCACAGGCTGCCCTGTGGTGACCCACACAAGGCTGCCTCCCACTTACAGAAGAAGCCCTATTCACCTTTGCAACCCCGGCACCTAGCATGGGCACAAAATACGTATTCTACAACTACTGCAAGAATATACTTTAAGATGATGATTAAATACAAATGGCGGGTTTCACACACCAGGAGGTGGGTCGTACAATCGTAGGCAGACTGCAGGAGGCAAGCCACAGCTACCTGGACTTGCTCTTCAAGACTGGACAGGACACAAAGAGAGAGCGCTGGAGCCAAGAGTCGGGGCATCTGGGGACACTGGCCAACAGTGAGATTCTCCGTCAGCCTGCAGAGTGTGGGAGAGCCAGAAAAGGGGACGGAATTCTGAGAGATTTACTGTGGGTTTAATTTATATCATGTTGGTGTTCTTTGATAGGTGCCAGTGAAGAGCACAATCCTGCTTAATGTCTTTCGGCCCCTGGAATTTGGTCTCAGAACAGGGCTCGATGGAGAGGTTGGCCCTCAGGAGCCCTGGTGCAGGTGGGTCACGCACGCAGCCCCCTCGCCCCGTCACTGCCTGGTAAACAGCAGCATGTGTTATGGTGCTGGTCTTCCAAGCTCGCTGTGCTCCAGGCCCTGTGAGGAATGACTTGGTGTTTTAGAACGTCTCCCTGCCCACCCCGGATCTCCCCACTGCCTCTCTCCACTAACTGCATTTCAACCAGAGTGTGAAAAAAGCAGCTTTAGCTGGTCAGCACCTGTCTGGGCCTCCTGGGCTCTGTTTTCCAAGACAACAGATTGTCCTGTCCCCGACCAAGGCCTCAGCCCCCAGGCTCCAGAGAACAGTGCAGCCTGAGGAGGGACCCACAGACCCCCAGAACCCCTAGTATTGGCTTCAGGAGGCTAAGTAACATATCGATCCATAGAGATGCTATCTTATTGTATTCATAGGAATTTTTTCATTTTCTATCTTTTCAATTCATACATACTCTCACACAATTACCACCATGAAATGACGGGCCTTAACATTTTTCTAACGTGAGAAACAAGTTTTGAGGACACTGAAGAACACTGGCAGCCCCGGCCAGAGCCTCCCTGGGGGCAGGGCCAGCGCCAGGCAGGGCAGCAGCGCAGTTTGGCCAGGAGTTGTCTGGTATAAAGCACAGGCTGGGAGTGCAGGTCTGAGGGAGGACACAGACGTGACCCCCACACACTCCCTGGTGTATTCTCCGGGCTGGAGCTTCATGCTGCCTTCAGCTCAGCCGCCAAGGACACTGCAGCTGGACACGGCTGCCCTGCCTCCCAGGACACCCATCTCCTCTTCTGAACAACATGAGACATTAAAAATAAGGCTGTGCAGAACTTACACACCACGAAAAAAAAGAGAAGCCTATTTCTTTTTTTCCGATCAGAAAAGTAACTTCAGCAACAGTGCTACCAGAAATACAACAAACATAAAAGCAGCAGTCGAGAGTGGGAAGGGACCACAAACCCCTGGGGGTGTGGTGCAGGCCAGCTCCGAGCACCACCGGGCACCCAGACTGGCACACAGGTAAGGGGTGTCCAATAAACACCTGCTGGGAGGCTCCCACACTCTAGATGTCACTCTAAGATGAGACAACCTTGATGCAAAAGGAAGGTAAGGTTCTTTGCTAAGCACTTCAAAGCAGAATCATCTTAAACAGGCAAAAAAGCAACCCGTATAAAACTGTGGTTCCTTCGTTCCCAAGCTGCGTCCAGCCCGGCGTCAGCCTTTGGACTTGGAACAAAGGCACCACCTTGTGGTTAGAAGTGTAAATGCAGACTACATGCAGAAAACCACGAGATACAGTAATATTAACAAATTCTCTGCAATCAGAAAAGTTCCTGGTCTATGGAAGACCACATTCCTACTCATGTCAGAGATTCCTTTTTCAATGTCTCCACCACACTGCTCTGTAATACGACTGAGACAGCATGGGAAAACACACACACATTCATAGCTGAACTTCATTCAAAATCCCCATGTTGATAAAAAGACAGTAAAACCTAAGGAGTTGACTATTTTGAAGGATGTGACACAAAAATGTGAAACTGATCCCCAATCAGAACGCCAGCTCTATGAGAGGCAGACACTGGCTGGCTGGTTGGTTCACTGCCGTACTGCGGCAGGCGCTTTGGTTTATGGTAAAACAGCAATTCCCAAACTTTTCCTTCTCAGGACCACGCCACAGCCTAAACAGCAACAAGCACCCCAAAGAGATTTTGTTCATGAGTTATCAGAATGGTACCGAGTTAGTATGACCACGTCAAACTCCCTTTACAAATAACAATAAACTTATTACGTGTTAACATAAAATAACTGCATGAAAATGAACTATTCTTAAACAAAAACAAAAGAGACAAAAGTGATGTGGTTTTACATTTGTACACATACCTTTTCCAGTCCGCAGAGCCAGATGCTCGCACGGCCTGCCGCACGCCCTCTATGGCACCATCACACACCTCGTGCCTGACTCAGCACAGAATGAGAGTGAAAGGTAAATAATTCCTCGCATCTGTATGTAGCTGGAGCCCTGGAAGAATCCTGGGGTCTCTGCACTGTCATGTCTGCTGGACAGGAAGTGCTGGGGGAGCTTCGCTGAGTGGAGGGAGAAGGGGCGCAGCATGAACACAAGGACTAAGGGGCCACGGCCTCTGCGCAGCCACGTGTGGGGGCAAGGCCTGGGCCACAGCACACAGGGTTGGGGTCCTTATTTCATCAGGATTCCAAGTATAGGATTCAGGCCCAGGCGGAGTGGCTGATGCCTGTGACCCCAGCACTTTGGAAGGCCAAGGCTGTGGGAAGCTTGAGCGCAGGGGTTCAAGCTCACCCTGGGCAACACCGCAAAATCCCGCCTCTACAAAACATACCCCAAAAATCAGCTGGGCATGGGGGACACGCCTGCAGTCCCAGCTACTTGAGAGGCTGAGGTGGGAGAATAGCTTGCGCCCGAGAGGCAGAGGTTGCAATGAGCCAAGGTCACGCAACTGCACTCCAGCCTGGATGACAGAGCGAGACTCTGTCTCTAAACAAAAAAGAAGAAAAAAAGAAAAGGATTCAGCTCTTCGGGTCTCTGGGTCGCTTTGTTTTCACACCTTCCAGATTCCTGCTATATATTTTTAAGTGATACGCATTAATCATATGAATTAAGTTATATATAAATGAGGGTTTCCATTAATTTTTTCTTACGGTAAAGCTAATACATGCTCTCTGTAAAATTATTATATTACAAAAGATACAAAATCACTGGCAATCCCGCAATTCAGAAATAACCAAGTTAACTTTTTATATTTGTATATTTCCTTCTGCCTTTTTCTTACACTGAATGAAAAAAATTTAACAATTTCAGCTCACTTATTAGCTGTAAAAGGGCTAACAGAATAATTATACAAGGAAACACTAACTATAGGCAAGACACCCTCACTAATCTGTAAGTCAAGCACACAGGGGCCCTGAAAGGTTCAGAGTTCTGACACAGCTCACGGCCTGGGACAGCCCTCTGTTATGTTCAACCACGTGCACAGCGGCTTACCCTGGAACAACAGTCATACAACAGTGGATGATGACAAAGCCAAGCCAAGAGCCACAGGCCACAGGGTGTGGTCACAAGAGGTAGGGCAGCAAGAAAGAGAAAAGGTAGCCTGCACTCCAAGAAAGTCCTCCCAGGATGAAGATGGCGGCAAAGGCAAGTGGACAGAAGATGGAAAGGCAGCTCCGGCTCCTCCTTCCCCTGGACACAGCCCCAGGACAGCGCCAAACCCAGCCAGACCCCAGGGAGGATGCAAAAGGAGGACGGGCAGACAGGCCAGTAGGAACTGGAGCCAGGAGGGACAGGGCCTCAGTGAGGACTGACTGGTTCCCTGGGCTGCTGTGCTGCAGACCTGCCCCCAGAGGGACAGGTGGCCAGGGAAACCAGTCAGAAGAGGGAGGCACAGGTGGGAGACTGAGGAAGTCAGAAGGCAGAAGCACCTGCAAGAAGGGCAAAGAGGAGGGAGGCAGATGGGAAGCCATAAAGGGAGCAGGAGACGGAGCTTGCATGTGGGCGCAGGACACCGGAGTCAGAGGCTGAGCTGCACCCAGCACCGGGGGGAGGAGGGAGGACAGGAGACAGAACTCGCACGTGGGCACAGGACACCAGAGTCAGAGGCTGAGCTGCACCCAGCACTGGGGGGAGGGGGCAGGATAGCAAGGCCCAAGGACGAAGCGAGGACACTACCGGGTCAGGGCAGGAGACGGGACCAGCCAAGGGAGGAAGGCTGACAGAGACCTTAACCAGGATGGTGTTGTTGCCCTGGGGGTGGAGGTGCAAGGTCTGACTAAGGATCTAAGGGAGGATGGGGGAGGATGCACATACCATGAAAAAACCACAAATCTTTGGAGGAGTTTGGCGCAAAGAAGGGCAAAGAACTGACGTGAAGCTGGTGGGAAGCAGGATCAAGAACAGCTTTTTTCAGCCCAGGCGCAGTGGCTCACGCCTGTAATCCCAGCATTTGGGGAGGCCAAGGCAGGCAGATCACTTGAGGCCAAGAGTTCGAGACCAGCCTGGCTGACAAGGTGAAACCTCATCTCTACTAAAAATACAAAAATATTAGCTGGGCATGGTGGCACACATCTGTAAACCCAGCTACTGGGGAGGCTAAGGCAGGAGAATCGCTTGAACCTGGACGGCAGAGGTTGCAGAGCTGAGATTGCGCCACTGCACTCCAGCCTGGGCGACAGAGCGAGACTCCGTCTCCAAAAAAAAAAAAAAGAAAAGCTTTTTGGCCCAGGCATCATGGCACACCTGTAATATCAGCGCTTCCAGAGGCCCAGATGGGGATCACTTAAGGCCAGTAGTTCAAGAACAGCCTGGACAAATATATGGAGACCCTGTCTTTTTTTTTTTTTTTCTTTTTTTAAAGAAGAGAGAGAAAAAAACAAAAGCAAAGCTTTTTTTACATGGGGACGAAGTTTGTAGGAGAGCGAAAAGTGAAGGTCGGGGAGGGCACAGGGAAGAGCTGCTGGAGCAGCTGGGGCCCTGGGCAGGCGGTGGGTGGAGTGGGTGAGTGCGTGTGGGGGGCGTCCTTCCAGGGGTCCTCAGTCTGTTCCTGAAGCAGGAGGCCAGGACCCAGCAAGCAATAAGCACTGGGCAAGAAGGGCTCAGGGTGCAAGAGGGAAGACATGAAGGATACATCAAGAACCTACTTCTCAGCTGGGCGCGGTGGCTCACACCTGTAATCTCAGCACTTTGAGAGGCCGAGGCAGGCGGATCACCTAAGGTCAGGAGTTCAAGACCAACCTAGCCAACATGGCGAAATCCTGTCTCCATTAAAATTCAAAAATTAGCTGGGCGTGGTGGTGGACGCCTGTAATGCCACCTACTGGGGAGGCTGAGGCAGAGTTTGCAGTGAGCCAAGAACGCACCACTGCACTCCAGTCGCCTGGGCAACGAGAGGGAAACTACATCTCAAAAAAAAAAAAGAACCTACTTCTCAGCTGGGCGTCAGGGCTCACGCCTGTAATCCCAGTACTTTGGGAGGCAGAGGCAGGTGGACTGCTTGAGGCCAGGAGTTCAAGATCAGCCTGGGCAACATAGCAAGACCCTGTCTCTAATTAAATTAAAAAACAAAATACGAAGAGCCTACTTCTCACCCTGCTCCAGCCACAGCATTTACTGCTTTGGCTACCGCACAGCCTCTCAGCTGATCTCCCTGATGTCACATCCCGCAGGACGGCAGCCTGTGGGAGATGTCGCGGAACCACCATCCTGCCTGGGGCTTGTTGACCACTCAGCCCACGTCTAACAGCCCTACAGCCATCCACTCCCTTTCAGGGCCTTTGCCCTGGCTTTAATCTCGACCCAGAATTCACCCCTCACCTCCTTTAAGTCTCTAGCAAATACCATTTCCACATAAGCAACAACAAACATAAATAAATAGGACCTCCATCAAAACTAAAGACTTGTGATTCACTATCAAAAACATGAAAAGACAACTCACAAAATGGGGAAAAAAATATTTGCAAATCACTACCTGATACTGGGACTTGTATCCTTAATACAAAAAGAACTCTTACAACAATTTTAAAAAATTTTTATTAGGCAAAAGATCTGAATAGACATTTCTCCAAAGAACATATATATGGCCACCAAGCACAGAAGACGCTCAACGTGACTAATCATCCGAGAAATGCAAATCAAAGCCACAACAAGGCAGGGGCGGTGGCTTAACGCCTGTAATCCCAACACTTTGGGAGGCCAAGGCGGGCGGACCACTTGAGGTCAGGAGTTCAAGACCAGCCTGGCCAAGGGAGTGAAATCCCATCTCTACCAAAAATATAAAAATTAAGGCCGGTATGGTGGCTCACACTTGTAATCCCAGGACTTTGGGAGGCCAAGGCAGGCGGATCACCTGAGGTCCGGAGTTAGAGACCAGCCTGACCAACATGGAAAAATCCCATCTCTACTAAAAATACATAATTAGGCAGGTGTGGTGCCGCACGCCTGCATTCCCAGCTACTCGGGAGGCTGAGTCCTCTCGAAGTTATAGTGAGCCAAGATCATGCCACCGCACTCCACTCTGGGTGACAGAGCGAGACTCCAACTCAAAAAAAACAAAATAAAAGCCACAATGAGACCCACTCCACAATCCACCCACTAGGATGGCCATAATCACAAAGATGGACAACAGCAGGTGTTGGTGAGGATGTGGGGAAACTGGAACCCTGTGCAGTGCTGGTGGAAAATAGAATGGGACAGCTACCATTGAAAACAACTCGGCAGAGCCGGGCGCGGTGGCTCACGCCTGTAATCCCAGCACTTTGGGAGGCCGAGGCGGGCGGATCACAAGGTGAAGAGATGGAGACCATCCCGGCCAACATGGTGAAACCCCGTCTCTACTAAAAATACAAAAATCAGCCAGGTATGGTGGCGCACATGTAGTCCCAGCTACTCAGGAGGCTGAGGCAGGAGAATGGCTCAAACCTTGGAGGGAGAGGCTGCAGTGAGCCGAGATCGCACCACTGCACTCCAGCCTGGGCGACACAGCAAGACTCCACCTCAAAAAAAAGAAAAAGAAAACAACTTGGCATTTCCTCCAACGCTTAAAACAGTCACCATATGAGCCCGTTATCCCACGCCCAGGATATCTGAAGAAATGAAAACACAGGTCCACACGAAAACTCACACATGAATGTTCATGGCAGCATTGTCCATTACAGCAAAAAAAAAAAAAAGGAAAACAACCCAACTGTCCATCAGTGGCACCCCCCCCCATGGAGCACCAACTGTCCATCAGCGGCACCTCCCCATGGAGCACCAACTGTCCATCAGTGGCACCTCCCCATGGAGCACCAACTGTCCATCAGTGGCACCTCCCCTTGGAGCATCAACTGTCCATCAGTGGCACCTCCCCTTGGAGCGTCAACTGTCCATCAGTGGCACCTCCCCCGTGGAGCGTCAACTGTCCATCAGTGGCACCTCCCCCGTGGAGCGTCAACTGTCCATCAGTGGCACCTCCCCTGTGGAGCATCAACTGTCCATCAGTGGCACCTCCCCCGTGGAGCGTCAACTGTCCATCAGTGGTACCCCCTCCATGGAGCGTCAACTGTCCATCAGTGGCACCTCCCCCGTGGAGCATCAACTGTCCATCAGTGGCACCTCCCCTGTGGAGCGTCAATTGTCCATCAGTGGCACCTCCCCCGTGGAGCATCAACTGTCCATCAGTGGCACCTCCCCTTGGAGCGTCAACTGTCCATCAGTGGCACCTCCCCTTGGAGCGTCAACTGTCCATCAGTGGTACCCCCTCCGTGGAGCGTCAACTGTCCATCAGTGGCACCTCCCCCGTGGAGCGTCAACTGTCCATCAGTGGCACCTCCCCCGTGGAGTGTCAACTGTCCATCAGTGGCACCTCCCCCGTGGAGCGTCAACTGTCCATCAGTGGCACCTCCCCCGTGGAGTGTCAACTGTCCATCAGTGGCACCTCCCCCGTGGAGCACCAACTGTCCATCAGTGGCACCTCCCCCGTGGAGCACCAACTGTCCATCAGTGGCAGCTCCCCCGTGGAGCGTCAACTGTCCATCAGTGGCATACCCATCCAGTGGAATGTTACTCGGCTGTAAAAAGGAATGCGCTGCTGGTACACACTACACCACGGCCACGGGTGAGTCCTGAAAACACTAAGTTAAGTGAAAGAGGCCAGGCACGAGAGACAACAGAGAACAGGCAAACTCACAGGGAAGGAAAGCAGATGAGTGGTGGTGAGGGGCTGGGTGGGGTGCTGGGGGCACAGGAAGGAACTGCTAACGGTAAAAGGTTTCTTTTCAGGATGATACAAATGTTCTGGATTTCTGTTCACAAATATACTCAAGTTTCTGGACTAGTAGTTCTGGTATATAGTAAACCATTAATACACAATGGTCAGTGGATGAATAGATGGATGTGGACAGGTGAACGGATGAGTTGGTGGGTAAATAAATGGATGGGTGGGTGGTGAGGTGGACGGTAGACAGTAGGGTGGGTGGGTGTATGTGACAGGTGGTGGGTGGGTGAATGGTGGATGGGTGAATAGAAGGGAGAGGAAGGAGAATGGAGGAGAGGAAGAAAACAGGAGGAGAAGGAAGCAAGGATTTCTCTTCTAGCAGGATCCTGCAAGTCCCAGGTCAGTCAGACTCTCTGGGGTAGACAGCTCCATCAATGCTGACAGCCTGGCACCCAAAGCCATCAGCTCTCCTTGTCTTCTCTATCAGCACGTCCCTTCTTCCCTTAGTCTTCCTTCACCTACTTCTGCCTCCCCGCTGGTCCTGCCTCTTCTCCAAGGCAGAAAGGAAGAAACGTGTTCTGCAAACGTCTATGAAGGAGGCGGGAGCTTCCCCTTCGTAACACTCTCACTTTTCTTCTTGTAGAAGGTGCAGTCCCTCTCAGAGGTCCTGTGCCATCTGCCACAATCCTAAAAGGTAATTTACCCTGAAGGCAAGGATAATTTGGATAGACTCTTTTCTGGATTCCATGAAACCAAACAAGCAGCATATACTCTAAGACAAATTCCTGTAAGATTTCAGATGTCAAAATGGCCAGACCCATGTGAGAAGCAGCACAACAGCACACCTTTCCTCCCCGAGTTCCCTAAAAAGACAATGCTTTCACTGCAGACATCTTTATTTCAAAAAAACACACCAAAACTTTTACTCTACTTAAATCAACTTTTTCTCTTCAGTTATTTATTATTTTGTCCCCTATTCACAGTGCTTCAAGCAGAAGCCAGAAATCTCTAATGCTAAAATCCACCACCACCCCATCTCTAAAATTATCTTCAAATAAAAAACAAATGTCTACTTAAGCTACAGCCTCCCAGGTCCTGCTTTCCCCATGTCCCAGCCTCTGCCCGTGCCCCAGGGCTGCAGTCACACACCTGCTGCCCATCTCCTTCAAGCCACCCTATCAAAGAGCGGGAAGGAGGGGAGGAGGAGCAGAGTAAGGCCAGAACCAGCCGATACCTGACCTCCACATGGTCTGGAGAAATGGCTCCTAGAAAAGTACAACATTTTCAACTCCAAAGAGATGAGAACAAATAATCTCTAAGGGTTGAGCTAACCCAGGTGGAGCTGCTAACATTAATCACCGTTAAAATTTACATCACAGGTGTTCAAAAACAGTCCTGCATCAGCATATTTGCATACCTGGTTAAACAGTTCCTCTCAGAACCACTACCCAAAACAGTGCCAACTTCCAGTGCACAGCATCCCACAGACGCCACTGCTGCTGGGGACACGTGAGCGATGGCACTGCCCGGGCTCACTGAGTGGCCTCCACCGCGATTCAAGGGCAGGCACAAAGGAACGCCCTATTGTTCCCTCGTCCTCCTCATGCTGTGCGCTGAGCTGGAGTTTCCTCAGAGCTAGGAGAGAAGCCTACCATCCCCCACCCTTTTGTTCGAAGAATACGGTTCTAGAACAGGCAGCTATGAACCAATCTGCTCTAATCCTGTTATTTACAATTAATTAATTAATTAAAACACAGCCCTCCTCACTAGGTCTCTCCCCAAGATGTGCCCAGCACTTGCTTGAGCAACGTCTTATTTTCTGTGGAATTGTTTAGAAAATCCAAGTGGAGACTCTGCTGCCTCTTTACCCTCCTCACCATTCCACGGAAAATGGAGTCTCCCAATGAACACGCAGACAGGATCATCATACAGCCCACATGTGTGGACGGGGACGACACAGGCTCTGAGGGGGGAGACTATGTTCCCAGCTCTCCTGATGAGTGGTCAATGCCATTCTCACATCCTGGGCGGACAGATTTCCCTTTCTGCAGCCTGCATGGCACCGAGCCAGCTGCACAGTGGCACGGCCAGCCCTTGCCCTGCACAGCCTGGCCTCGGGTCCCAGGTCCCTGTTCACCTGGCAGTGTCGTCCCTTCCCAGCCTCACTCCCTCCACCACTGAGGCTGCCATGGGGGCAGGTAGGAGAATAAAACAGGAAAACACTGCTAGTCAGCAAAAAAAGTTCACGCACGCTCTTTATAAATGTTCAAACAAGAGAAAAAGTCCTGGTTTATCATCAGCATAACTGAAAAAGGTCAGAGTTCCTCCTGCTACCAGCAAATGCGGAACGGGCTTCAGCTGTTCTCAGTACCCTGAGTTGGAGGGGGACTTCCCGTCCCACTCCCAAGAAAGCACACGTGGTGGGCGACCAGAGAGCAAAACAGGGTTATTCTGGCAGGGAAGGAGCACAGCGAACAAGGAGGTGTCCCCACCATCGCAGCAAGCGTCCCTGCTCTGCAGGCCCTGACCTGGGCCTAGAAGCACCAATGTAAAAGAAAGAGGGATTAAGCAAAGGAAAAAAAGTACCAAATACCACGTCTCTTGCTTGTACCCCATCACTTTTTTCCTCCTGTCTTAGTGCAATTGTTGACTGCGGCCAACTGCAGAGAAATCGCAGTAGCCCAGCTCGGCGGCTCCCTCTGAAGGCTCCACGCACTGGGCATGCTCCAGAGCCATCTCACGAAATGGAGGCAGCCCCAGCGGCAGGATTCCAGAGCTGCACGCGGCCGCCCAGGCACCTCCAGGCCTCCTCGGAAGCAGTTTAAACCCTGGCATTCACAACCATTTGAAAACAATCTGAGTGTTCTCTGATGGAAACCGTTTAACCAGACATTTATTGTTTCACCCTAAAATGTGAAGGGTTCTTCCCAGAAACCATCAACACAGCTCATCCCAAAAGCAATCACTGCTCGGAGGGCCTCTTGGGATTCGCTCTGCTGAAAAAACACTAACCAAAACCTAGACGTGGAGTCTGGCGACCAGCCCTGTCACAGCAGCTCAACTCACAGAGACGTTTTACCTCTAGGCCAAGAGCCCACAACATGACCGTGGGCAGGAAAGCAAACGGAAAACACCAGCTCGCAATGCACACCTCCCACCGGAGCTCCTGTCCCACGGCCCAGCATACCAGGGTGGGTCTCAGGGCAATGCTTCTGCCACAGGAGTAGCTCCAGGACGCACCTGCCTGGCGCAGGCTCAGCACAGCAGCCCCCCCACACTCAGGCTGCTCCCAAACATCACCTCCCGTGCCCACCCCAGCTCCAAATTTCTCACAGGCAGAGACCCTCATACAGCTATGCCAGCTTTCCAATCAAGACCAAGTTGTAGCTCTTAATATAAAACAATAAATATTTGAAGTCCTTTTTCCATAAAAATAGGGAATATTTTTAAAAATAGTGTATTCAGGTTCCATGCAAACTGCAAACTAAAAGCACAAATATTATTTTCTATTTTTAAGGTCACATGACAGTAAATAATACTAACTCTTCTCTATAAATGCTACTCTATAACTCCCACACTTTCTGGTACAATATCAGTGTTGACTGCCCAAGAGTTGCAAAGTGGGTGGTCCAACGGAGCTGGGCCCGCAAGCTGTGCTTACCAGCCAGGGAGGAGACACGCCAACAAAACACCAAGTCCGAAAAGCGATGCAAGTGATTCCTCTTTAAGTACACAGGTTCCACCCAGCCAAGAGCAAACAACCCAGACACGGGACTCCAAGTTCAAATGTAGAAAACACAATGTCAACAGATCCATCTTAAGGCAACAGAGCATGGTCATTTACAAACCTATCTGCAGCCCGCACAGAAACAGAAGAGAATCCTGCCCTCCACCTCGGCTCCCTTTCCCATATGGACAAAGAACAGAGAAGGCAAACTAAGGGAAATAAATGCATATGACTAATAAAAACAAATGCAACTGAAAATACATTTAAAGCAACAAAGACACCATTTTTCCACTTATTGAATTGGCAAAAAAAAAAAAAAAAAAGTAAAGTCTGTTAATAAGAGTACCGGGTCAGGCGCAACGGCTCACACCTGTAATCCCAGCACTTTGGGAGGCGGAGGGGGCAGATT
>NW_012102920.1:3254676-3255732 GCF_000951045.1 Mandrillus leucophaeus | reverse complement strand
CAAGCCAACTATCAGAACAAGACCCATAGGCTGTAGCTTCAAAGAAGAAAGTACCCAAATTAACAGGCTAACAGCAAATCCATCTAAAGAAGGTAAAAATGAACACCAAAATAAATTCAAAGAAAGGGACAGGAAAGAGATAATAAAATGAATGGATATTTATACTATAAACATAGGTTAAAAATTCCAGGCTGGGGCTGGGCGCGGTGGCTCACACCTGTATTACCAACACTTTGGGAGGCTGAGGCAGGTGGATCACCTGAGGTCAGCAGTTCGAGACCAGCCTGGCCAACATGGTGAAACCCTGTCTCTACCAAAAGTACAAAAATTAGCCGGGCATGGTGGCGTGCACCTGTAATCCCAGCTACTTGGAACCCGGGAGGCAGAGGCTGCAGTGAGCAGAGATCACGCCACTGCACTCCAGCCTGGGTAACAGAGAAAGACTCTGTCTCAAAAAAAAAAAAAAAAATTCTAGGCTGGCCACGGTGGCTCACACCTGTAATCCCAGCACAAGGTCAGGAGTTCGAGACCAGCCGGGCCAACATGGTGAAACCCCGTTTCTACTAAAAATACAAAAAATTCGCCCAGTGTGGTGGCAGGCACCTATCATCCCAGCTACTCAGGAGACTGAGGCAGGAGAATCACTTGAACCCGGGAGGCGGAGGTTGCAGTGAGCTGAGATCACGCCACTGCCCTCCAGCCTGGGCAACAGAGCAAGGCTCTGTCTCAAAAAGAAAAAAGAAAAGAAATTCTAGGCAGGGCGCAATGACTCACGCCTATTACAGTCCCAACACTTTGAGAGGCCACGGTAGGCAGATCACCTGAGCCCAGGAGTTCAAGACCAGCCTGGGCAACATTGAGAGACCCCATCTCTACAAAAAATACAAAAATTAGCTGAGGATTATGGCGTGCGCCTGTAGTCCCAGCTACTTAGGAAGCTGAGGTGGGAGGATCACTTAAACCCAAGAGGCAGAGGTTGCGGTGAGCTGAGATCTCAACACTGTACTCCAGCCTGGGTGACAGAGTGAAACCTGTCTGGAAAAAAAAAAAAAAAAA
>NW_012102920.1:3226311-3253496 GCF_000951045.1 Mandrillus leucophaeus | reverse complement strand
AGGAGGTGGAGCTTGCAGTGAGCCCAGATTGTGCCACTGCACTCCAGCCTGGCGACAGAGTGAGACTCCGTCTCAAAAAAAAAAAAAAAAAAAAAGTAGAGAAACTACTTGGGGTAAAATTCACCCAAGTATGATTTTTAGAACTCAGTAAATTAGGAATGGAGGAGCATTTCCTTACTCCAATAAAAAAGGATAGTTCTGTTGAGCAGTCTAGGAAAAAAAAGTTTTTATTTAAAAAAAAAAAAAAAAGCACCATCCTAAATAGGAAAATATTGGAAACATTCCCTTTAAAATCAAGAATAATCATGAAAAGCAAAAAGAAACTAGAGAGATGGACAGACACATAGAACGATAAAGCAAATGTGGTAAAATGTTCACACTTGGGGGATGTGGGTAAAAGGGCCTATGGGAATTCTATGTATTGTTTTTGCAACTTTTTTTGTAAGTCTAAGATTATTTCAAACTAAAAATTTAATAAAGTAATAAAAATAAACAAAACCGAGAATGAAGACATCCACTAGGATTTTTTCTTTTCAACATCGTATCGTGTCCTGACCAGTACAATTAGACAAGGAATTTGAGGCCTGGGATTAGAAAGGAAGAAATAAAACTGCTATTATATGTTCTACAAAGTATTAGAAATAATAGTAGAGCTCAGCAAGATGACAGCGGAAAAGGTTAGACACTCAGTCGTCAGCTGTGTGGTTATTCTACAACAGCAGTAAACAGCGAGCTGCTGTAATTACAGAGAAGGCATCACTTACGATGGCACCAGAGAATCATCAGTCATCTAGGAATAAACCTGCAAAAGATGGCAAGACCTCTACAGGAAAAATTTTAAAATTTCATAGAAATATTTCTTAAAAACTAAAAGAAGACAGAAATATACTACGCTCACAAACAGGAAGATATATTGTGAAGATGTAGATTCACACAAAATTGATCCATAGATTCACTGCAATTCCAATTAATATCCAACAAGATTTTTCATGAAATCTTAGGATTCTAGAGTTAATATTGAAGAATAAATGGCCAAAAATATCCAGAACGCCACTGCACTCCACCCTGGCCAAGACAGGGAGAGCCTGTCTCTAAAAAAACAGAAACAAAACAGAAACTCCCACATGTTTGAACTTTGGGATACGGTATGTCAGGCTGATGAAGAAAGGAGGACTTGTTCAATACCTAAAGCTAGGAAAAAATGATTATACATATGAAGAAAGATGGGGAAAAAAATTTTTTTGAGACAGGGTCTGGCTTTGTAACCCAGGCTAGAGGGCAAGTGGTGCAATCTCAGCTCCCAGGCTCCAGTGATCCTCCCACCTCAGCCTCCCTTATTAGCTGGGACCACAGGCACGTGCCACCATGCCGGCTAATATTTGTATTTTTTGTAGAGATGGTGTCTCACTTTGTTGCCCAGACTGGTCTCGAGCTCCTGAGCTCAAGCAATTCTCCTGCCAGCCTCCCAAGGTGCTGAGACTACAGGTGTGAGCCACCACGCCCACACATGAAGAAAGATGAAATTGAATCCCTACTTCACATGATTTACGTTAAAAAAAGAAAACTCTCAATCACAGAGTAAGAAGAAATTACATGCCAAAAACAAAACCTCGGCTAAGCACTACATACCTAAGTACTACATACCTAAGTAAATACATTTTGGACTGCAAGATAAAGAAAAGCCTCTTAAAATACAAAAGGAGGCCAAGCGCAGTGGCTCACATCTGTAATCCCCGCACTTGAGAGGACGAGGTGGGCAGATCACTTGAGCCCATGAATTTGAGACCAGCCTGGGCAACATAGAGAAACCCCGTCTCTGCAAAAAATACAAAAATTAGCCAGGCGTGGTGGTACATGCCTATGGTCCCAGCCACTCGGGAAGCTGAGGTGGTAGAATCACATAGGCAGGGGAGGTCGAGGCTGCAGTGAACCATGAGTGCACCACTGCACTCCAGCCTGGGCAACAGAGACTGTCTCAAAAAAAAAAAAAGTAAAAATGGACCCGGTGTGGTGGCACACACTTTCATTCCCAGCTACTTGAAAGGCTGAGGTGGGAGCCCAGGAGTTCAAGTCCAGCCTGGATAACATAGCAAGACCCTGTCTCTAAAAATAATCAATTAATTAATTAATTTTAGAAATACAAAAAGGACTGTCAAACTAGGAGAATACATTCATAATACACAGAAACAACAAAAAATTAAGAATATACAAAGAACTGCAAAATAATAAGCACAAACCATGAAAAAATGGGCAAAGGACATCTACAGACATTTCACAGAAAGGGAAATGCATCCAGCCAAGTACCACACTGGAGATGTTCAACATTAATAAGAGAATAAGAAAAACCAAAAATAAGAAAAATACATTATGTTTTGGGAGGAAAAAATAGAATAAGATCTAGTATTTGATAGCACAACAAACAATGTATTTAGATGTTCAACATTAATAAGAAAAATAAGAAAAATCAAGTAAGATGATAATGAGATGCCATTTTACACACATTCAATGGACACGAACTCCCGGAAAGAGGATGTGGGCTCGCAGGATGTCTACAATGGTTCAGCAGTTCCACTCCAGCCCAAGAGAAGAGACAACCACAGAAGTGTTCCAGGGCTGGCACAGTGGCTCATGCCTATAATCCCAGCACTTCAGGAGGCTGAGGTGTGAGGATCCCCTGAGGTCAAAAGCTTGAGACCAGCCTGGGCAACACAGTGAGACCTTGTTTCTACAAACACACACAGACGTTTTTTTTTAATAAGCCATGCATGGTGGTGTGCACCTACAGTCCCAGCTACTCAGGAGGGTGATGTGGGAAAACCGCTTGAGCCTGGGAAGTTGAAGCTGCAGTGACCCAAGGCTGCACCCACTGCACTCCAGCCTGGGCTACAGGGCAAGACCCTGTCTCAAAACACAGAGAAATTCCTTTTTCTATGCCATTTTATAAAAAGTCATTTAAAAAAACAAAAGATAATTGCAGATGATGATAAATAAACCAAGGTAAAGGGACAGAAACATAGGAGAAGCTACCTGAGATACAAGAACCAGGGAAGGCCTGAAGTCTGAAAAAGACCATTCTGGGCTGGGTGCCGTGGCTCATGCTTGTAATCCCAGCATTTTGGGAGGCTGAGGCAGGTGGATCACTTGAGCTCAGGCGTTCGACACCAGCCAGGCCACCATGGTGAAACCCCATCTCTACTAAAAATACAACTAACCAGGCGTGGTGGCACGTGCCTGTAATCCCAGCTACTCGGGAGGCTGAGGCACGAGAATTACTTGAACCCAGGAGGCAGAGGCTGCAGTGAGACAAGGTCCCATCACGGCACTCCAGCCTAGGTGACAAGCGAGACTCCATCTCCGGGACGGGGGGCGGGGGCGACCATTCTGGATAGAAAGAACTGCGACTGACAGAAGGAGAATTAAAGAAGAAGGTAAAACATGGTGCACAGGCACAATGAGGTAGTATTCAGCCATGAACAGAATGAGACCCTGTCATCCGCAACAACAAAGATGGAACTGGAGGTCACTGAGTTAAGTGCAATCAGCCAGGCATGGAAAGACAAACTTCACATGCTCTCATTTATTTGTGGGAGCTAAAAATTAAAACAACTGAACCGACGGAGACGGTAGAGAGTAGAAAGATGTCTAGGGGCTATCACTTGTAGAAGCGGTATAAAATAAATTTTAAAAAGGATGGTTTCCAGAGGTTGGGAAGCGTAGTGGAGTGGAGGTAGGGAGTGGGAGTAGAAATGGTTAGTAACAAAAAAATGGAATAACAAAATAGATAACAAAAAAATAGAAAAAGAACCAGTATTTGATAGCACAACAAAGTGACCAGAGTCAACAATAATTTATTGTACATCTTAAAATAACTAAAAGAGTTATGGTCTGTAAAACAGGATAAATGCTTGAGGTGATGGACACGCCAATTACTCTGGTGTGACTGTTATGCACCGTATGCTTGTATGAAAATATCTCATGTACCCCATAAATAAATACGCCTATTATGTACCCACAAAAATTGAAAATAAAAAATTTTTATTTAAAAAAAAAAGCGGCCAGGTGCACTGGCTCCCACCTACAACCCCAGCACCCTGGGAAGCCAACTTCCACTCAAACCACCACCCTCTCATCCTAACGACCGCGACAGCCTCTCACCTCACCTGCTGTACCCTGCAGCCAACTCAACACTGCCACGAGAACGACCTGTGCAAACAGAAGCCACATTCTGCCACTCCTCTGCTCAGAATCGTCCAGTGGTCCCTCTAAGAGCAGCCTGTGAGACAAGCACCCTCTCCAGCTGAGCGGGCTGCCCACGCCTGGCTCCCGCTGCCTCCCCAGGACCCCCGCCCCTCGCTCCCGCTGCCTCCCCGGGACCCCCGCGCCTCGCTCCCGCTGCCTCCCCGGGACCCCCGCGCCTCGCTCCCGCTGCCTCCTCGGGACCCCGCGCCTCGCTCCCGCTGCCTCCTCAAGACTGCAACCACACGCTCCCCACACCACTGCCCATGTGCCCTTCCTTGTCTACACCGGCCGTGACACACAGTTCCGTCCGCTACGCCCCCCAGACCACAGCACGGAGCAGGTACCCTGCACTTCCAGGATGAACACACAAAAGTAAAAGGGTGGCCGGGTGTGGTGGCTCACACCTGTCATCCCAGCACTTTGGGAGGCTGAGGCGGGCAAATCACTTAAGACCAAGAGTTCAAGACCAGCCTGGCAAAATGGTGAAATCCCGTCTCTACTAAAAATACAAAAATTATCTGGGCGTGGTGGCACACACCTGTAATCCCAGCTATTTGGGGGCTGAGGCAAGAGAATCGCTTGAACCTGGGAGACAGAGGTTGCAGTGAGCCAAGATGGCGCCACTGCACTCCAGCCTGGGGGACACAGCGAGACTCTGAATTAAAATTTTCTTAAAAATGGAAGGGCATCCAGCAGTGGGTGAGAAGCAGGGAGAGGCACAGCACGGCCCTTGGACACATGTGTCTGCCTCCTAGGGGTACACTTGCCCCCTGGACACATGCCCCTGCCTCCAGCCCACAGCCTGGGCACAAGGCATCAAGAAAGCAAAGCTCAGCATGGGCACTCTGCCTCTAGATAGATCCGCACAGGGCCAGGAGCCTGTGTTTATTAGGAAGACAACAGTTAACAGGAAACGTCGAAATCTAAGTGTCATCACTCTAACCCAAAATTTCCCGTTTCCTTCCAGTATCTCTTCACAGCTATACATTTTTGTTTTTGTCTTTGTTTTTGAGATGGAGTCTCACTCTATCGCCCAGGCTGGAGTGCAATGGTGCAAACTCAGCTCACTGCAACCTTCACCTCCCAGGTTCAAGTGACTCTCCTGCCTCAGCCTCCCGAGTAGCTGGGATTATAGGCGCACGCCACCATGCCCAGCTAATTTTTATAATTTTAGTAGAGATGAGGTCTCACCATGTTGGCCAGGCTGGTCTCCAACTCCTGACCTCAGGTGATCCGCCCACCTCAGCCTCCCAAAGTGCTGGAATTACAGGTGTGAGTCACTGCATCCAGTCATATACGTTTTATATGGTTATGAGCTATATAAATAATTTTTCCCTTGAATATTCCATCTTCATATTCTTCAGTTATCACATGAATGGCAGTGTATTTCATAGAGTAGATAGACCATAAAGTATTAAAACATTTTTAAATCACTGATAACCAGTTTATCATTACTTTAAAACAGTGGTCCCCAATCTTTTTGGCACCAGGGACTGGTTTCGTGGAAGACGATTTTTCCAAGGACAGAAGGTGGGGAGGGTAGTTCAGGAGGAAACTGTTCCATCTCAGATCTTCAGGCACCAGATTCTCGTAAGGAGCGTGCGGCCTAGATCCTTCGCATGTGCAGTTCACCCACATAGGAGGGTTCTCACTCCTAGGAGAGTCTAATCCCACTGCTCATCTGACAGGCGGGGCTCAGGCAGGGACGCTCAACTCAACGCCTGCCGCTCAGGTCCTGCTGGGTGGCCCAGTTCCTAATGGGCCACTGACCGGCACTCCGTGGCCTGGGGGTTGGGGACCCCCGCTTAAAAAACACTATGAGCATCTTCACGTAAGTGATAACTACTGTGAACTCATTCATCATCTTCAACAGCACTGAGTGACACCGAATATATGCAACGTATTTTATTTTCCTCATTAAGGAAAACTCCATAGGTAAGATTCCTGGGTCCATTCACGGGTAACAATAGTTCTGGTCTGCTGGCAATAAGGAGGTCTTTTTTAAGCAGCCTCTACCAGCGAGAATGCTTGAAAACAGTTAACAGCCAGGCGCAGTGGTTTACGCCTGTAATCCCAGCACTTTGGGAGGCTGAGGCGGGCGGACCACCTGAGGTCAGGAGTTCAAGACCAGCCTGGCCAAAATGGTCAAATGCCGTCCCTACTAAAAATACAAAAAAAAAAAAAAAAATTTAGCCAAGCGTAGTGGCGCATGCCTGTAGCCCCAGCTACCTGGGAGGCTGAGGCAGGAGACTCACTTGAACCCAGGAGGCACGGGTTGCAGTGAGCCGAGATCATGCCATTGCACTCCAGCCTGGGTGACAAGAGCAAAACTCAAGTCTCAAAAAGAAAAAAAGAAAAGAAAGGAAAAAACAGTTAACCACCTGGTACCTTCCTGCTGCAGTCCCTGAATACCAAGGTCCTTGACACCACCTCTGCTGTCCACGCTGGCCTGTCTAAGCCATAAGCATCAGCATCCCAGCTTGGCTGCACCCCATCACCTGGCCCAAACTCCAACCACCCTGTGGGCTCAGAACCATGTGCACCGTTCACTTCCCTGTTCAGCTCTAACGTGCTTCTCCTGGTGTCTGTCCAGACAATGCCATGTTCTGGGGCATGGCAGGCCTAGCCTTTCCTCAAGCCTTCAGGAATATGCTGCCTCCCCAGCCACCCTCTCCAGTCTGGCCCACCTCACTGGGCCCCAGCTGGCTTCTTTGTAGAAACTAACAGGATGACCTAAAATTCATATGGAAACTTAAGAGACCCAGAATAGCCAAAACAATCTGGAAAAAGAACAAACCTGGAGGACTCAGACCTCTCCACTTCAAATCTTACAACAAAGGTAAAGTCACCATGACACTGGTACTGGCCTAAGGAACAACATCTGATCAATGGAACATAATTGAGAGTTCAGAAACAGACTCACATACTTATGGTCAATTAATTTTTCTTTCTCTTTTTTTGGGGGAGGAGCGGGCAGGGGCTGGGGGATGGGGTCCCACTCTGTCGCCCAGGCTGGAGTGCAGTGGTGTAAACTCAGCTCAATGCAACCTCCACCTCCCACATCCAAGCGATTCTTCTGCCTCAGCCTTTTGAATAGCTGGGATTACAGGCACCCACCACCACGTCAGGCTACTTTTTGTATTTTTAGTAGAGATGGGGTTTCACCATGTTGGCCAAGCTGGTCTCGCACTCCTGACCTCAAGTGATCCACCCACCTTGGCCTCCCAAAGTGCTGGGACTACAGGTGTGAGCCACTGCGCCCGGCCTATGGTCAATTAATTTTTCAATGAAGCCACAAAGACCATTCAATAAAAGGAGAATCTTTTCAGTAAATAGTGCTAGGACAGCAGGAGAGCCATATGCGAACGTGTGAAAATGGACCCTGCTTCACATCATACGCAAAAAGCAGAGGGAGCTGCTGCTCAGCAGTGGGGACACCTTCTAAGAAACGCGTCAAGAAGGGGAAGTCCCAATACTGGCACTGTCCGACTTGCTGAAAATCACTTTGCTTGTTTTATGTACCAGGAAAAATTAGAAAATTGGCCGGGGGCGACGACTCACGCCTGGAATCGCAGCACTTTGGGAGGCAGAGGAGGGAGGATCAAGGTCGGGAGTTCAAGACCAGCCTGGCCAACACAGAGAAACCCCGTCTCTACTAAAAATACAAAATCAGCTGGGCGTGGTGGCGCATGCCTGTCATCCCAGCTACTCAGGAGGCTAAGGCAGAAGAATCGCTTGAAGCTGGGAGGCGGAGGTTGCAGTGAGCCGAGATCGCACCACTGCACTCCAGCCTGGGCAACAAGAGCGAAACTCTGTCTCAAAAAAAAAAAAAGAGAGAGAGAAAATCAAGCCCTTACTCTTCCCGTGTGCCAGGCACTGTCTCAGGTGCTTTACGCAATCGTGCATCACTCAACTACGAGGATACCTTCTGGGAAATTCGACATTAAGCAGCTTCACTGTTCTGTGAACATCACAGACTGAACTCACACAAACCTAGATGTCTGCTACACACCGAGGCTGTGGGGCAGAGCCTATTCTATTGCTCCTGGGCTACAAACCTGTGCAGCATGTTACCGTGTTGAATACTGCAGGCTACAGGAATACAATGGTAAGTATTTGCATATATAAATATATCTAAGCATAGAAAAGGTACAATTAAAATACAGTATAAAAAATTAAAAAGTGCCCTGTATGGGGCACTTACCATGAATGGAGCTTGCAGGACTGGAACTCAAAGTTGCTCTGGGTGACCGAGTGAGTAGTAAATGAATGTGAACGCCTAGCACATTACCATACACTACTGCAGGCTTTATAAACACTGTACACGTCGGCTACACCATCTAAGGCCGGGCACGGTGACTCCCACCTGTAATCCCAGCACTTTGGGAGGCCGAAGCAGATGGATCACCTGAGTGAGGCCAAGAGTTCGAGATCAGCCTGGCCAACATGTTGAAACCTTGTCTCTACTAAAAATATAGAAAAGTTAGCCGGGTGTGGTGGCAGGTGTCTGCAATCCCAGCTACTCGGGAGACTGAGGCAGGAAAGTCGCTTGAACCTGGGAGGGAGAGGTTGCAGTGAGCCGAGACTGCACCACTGCACTCCAGCCTGGGCAACAAGAGCAAAACTTCATCTCAAAAAAAAAAAAAAAAAGTTTAATTTCTTAAACTTTTTTGTTAAAATCTAAGATACACTAGTCAGGCGCAGTGGCTCACGCCTATAATCCCAACATTCTGGGAGGCCAAGGTGAATGAATCACCTGAGGTCAGGAGTTCAAGACCAGTCAAGCCAACATGGCAAAACCCTGTCTCTACAAAAAATAAAAAAAAAGTAGCTGGGCCAGGTGGTGCACGCCTATAATATCCCTGCTAGGAGGCTGAGGCAGGAGAATTGCTCCAACCCAGGAGTTGCAGTAAGCCAAGATGGCGCCACTGCACACTGGCCTGGGCGATAGAGTGAGACTCTATCTCAAAAAAAAAAAAAACACTAAAACACACTGGCCAGGCGTTGTGGCTCACACCTGTAATCCCAGCACTTTGGGTAGCCAAGGCAGGAAGATCACTTCAGCCTGGCTTGGGCAACATAGCAAGACCTCATCTCTACAAAAAAAAAATTAACTAAAACACAAACATACACATTAGCCGAGGCCCACACAGGGTCAGGATCATCTATATTACTGTCTTCCACCTCCACATCTTGTCCCCTAGAAGATCTTCAGAGGCACTAACATGCACGGAGCTGTCATCTCCTATGATAACAGCGTCTTCTAGATGCCTCCTGAAGGACCTGCCTGAGACTGTTTTACAGTTAACTTTTTTTTAAATAAGTAGGAGTACACTCTATAATAATGGTAAAAAGTATAGCACAGAATAGTAACTACATACACCAGTAACAGGAGTTTATCATTATCATCAAGCATTAGGTACTGTGCATAACTGTATGTGCTAGACTTTTATATAACTGAGAGCAGAGTAGGTTTGTTTACCTGAGCAGGACACGTAATGCCTATTGCTAGAGTTTTAGGATGTCCTGGGCAATAGGAACTTTTCGGCTCCACTATAATCTTTTTTTTTTTTTTTCCCTTGAGACAGAGTCTCGCTCTGTCACTCAGGCTGGGGTGCAGTGACACAATCTAGGCTCACTGCAACTTCTACTTCCCAGGTTCAAGCAGTTCTCCTGCCTCAGCCTCCCCAGTAACTGGGATTACAAGTGTGTGCCAAACATGCCCAGCTGATTTTTTGTATTTTTATTTTTGGTAGAGTCAGGATTTCACCATGTTAGCCAGGCTGGTCTCGAACTCCTGACCTCAAGTCATCCGCCTGCCTCAGCCTCCCTCCCACAGTGCTGGGATTACAAGCATGAGCCACCACACCTGGCCAGCTCCATTATAATCTTACTGGACCGTCATCTTACATGTTGTCCATCACTGACAGAGACATCATTCTGCGGCCTGTGACTATAATTCAAAATAGATCAAAGATCTAAATAAAAGAGCTAAAACTGTAAAACTCATAGAAGAAAACAAGCACAAATCTTCACAACCTTGAATTTCAAAAGTGTTTCTAAAATAGGACAAAAAGGCACAAGCAACAAGGAAAAAAGGGATAAACAGATTTCATCAAAATTAAAAATGTGCTTCAAAGGATACTGTCAAGAAAGTGAAAACATAACCCACAAAATGGGAAAAAATATTTACACGTCCTATATCTGTCTGGGTGCAGTGGCTCACACCCGTAATCCCAGCACTTTGGGAGGGTTCCAGTTTTTCCTTATCATTGTCAACACTCGTTATTTTTTGTCTTGTTTTTTTGAGACAGGGTCTCACTCTGTCACCTACCCAGGCTGGAGTGCAGTGGTGCAGTCACAGCTCACTGCAGCCTTGAACTCCCAGGCTCAGGTGATCCTCCCACCTCAGCCTGCTGAGCAGCTGGAACCACGGGTGTGCACATGCTCATATTCACATGGGGATGGGAAGATCGCTTGAGCCCAGGAGTTCAACCAGCCTGATCAACACAGTGGGATCCTGTCTGCACAAAAAATTAAAAAACAAAAAATTAGCCAGGCGTGGTGACATGTGCCTGTGGCCCTGGCTACTTGTGGGCGCTGAATTGGGAGGATCACTTGGGTCCAGGAGGTCGAGGCTGCAGTGAGCTGTGATCATCCCACTGCACTCCAACCTAGGCAACAGAGTGCAACTGTCTCAAAAAAAAAAAAAAAAAAGTGGGAGGTCCTACATCTGATAAAGGACTTAACTCTATAATATATAAAGAACATCTATAACTCATTAATAAAAAGACAACCCAATTTAAAATGGGCAAAAAACCTAAACAGGTATTTCTACAAAGATATACAAATGGCCAATAAGAACATGAAAAGACGCTCAATATCATTAGTCATCAGCAACATGCAAATCAAAACCACAATGTGATACTACTTCACACTCCCTAGTTTGGCTATCATTTTAAAAATGAACAACAGCTGGGCATGGCACACCTGTAATTACACATCTGTAATCCCAGCCCTTTGGGAGGCCAAGGTGAGCCGATCGCTTGAGCCCAGGAGTTTGAGAATAGCCTAGGCAACATGGTGAAACTCCATTCCAAAAAAAAGTTTTAAATTAGCTGGCATTGTGGCCCACACCCGTGTAGTTCTAACTATTAAGGAGGCTAAGGCAGGAGGATCACTTGAGCCTGGGAGTTCGAGGCTGCAGTGAGCTGTGACTGCACCACTGCACTCCAGCCTGGGTGACAGCTGTGAGACCCTGTCTCAAAAAAAAACAAAAAAAGATAACGTGTTGGCGACGACATGGAAAAACTGGAACCCTCATTCACTGCTGGTAGGAATGTTAGATGGCACAGCCACCATAAAAACACAGCTCCTCAAATGGCTGTCCCACAACGAGACCACGGTAGCTTGACATGCAATTGTAACAAATAACACAGAGATTCTATGTACACTTTACCCAGTGCATTAGTCTCCTGAGGTTACCTTAACAAAGTATCACAAATTGGTTAACTTAAAACAACTGAAATTTATTTTTATGTTTTCCCGTCTGGAGGCCAGAAGTCTGAAATCCGGCTGTTGGCAGGGCCGTGATCCCTACAGCAAGGCTGTAGGAAAGAACACGTCCTTGCCTCTTCCAGCTCCGGCGGCAGACGCAATCCTCCACGTTCCCTGGGTCGCAACACTCGGCTCCCACCTCTGCCTCCGCTGCCACGGCTGCTTCCCTGAGGCTGTGTCCTCTTCTCTTCTTTTATGGACACCAGCCACTAAATCTAGAGCCCACCCTAAATCTAGGATGACTTCATCTCAAGATCCTTAATTAATTATATCTGCGAAGATCCTACGTCCAAATTAGGCCCCATTCTCAAGTCAGGGGTGGATCTGAATTTGGGAGGACATTTTTGTTTGTTCGTTTGAATCGCAGTCTCGCTCTGTCACCCAGGCTGGAGTGCAATGGCGAGATCTCGGCTCACTGCAAGCTCCGCCTCCCAGGTTTACGCCATTCTCCTGCCTCAGCCTCCCGGGTAGCTGGGACTACAGGCGCCCACCACCTCGCCCGGCTAGTTTTATGTATTTTTTAGTAGAGATGGGGTTTCACCGTGTTAGCCAGGATGGTCTCGATCTCCTGACCTCGTGATCCGCCCGTCTCGGCCTCCCAAAGTGCTGGGATTACAGGCTTGAGCCACTGCACCTGGCTGGGAGAACACTATTTCTGAAGTCACAGGTGGATCTGAATTTGGGAGGACACTATTTCTGAAGTCACGGGTGGATGTGAATTTGGGAAGACACTACTCAACCCACTGATACCCAGCTTCCCCAGTGATGAAGCTCAAGCACGATACCACAACCAGGATCAGCCTGGCTTTTTGGGTGGAAAACGGGTAAGACAGACACTGCATAAGCAGAAAAACTAGGAAGACCAGTTAAAGGGTGACTGCTACAATCCAAGCAGGGCACTGTGGTGGCTTGGGTCCAACAGTGATGCCATTAGAGGGAGAGTAGTCAGAGAAACGCGACCTGCTCTGAGGATGAGGCTGACAGGGTCTTCTGATGAACCAGCTGAATTTGAGAGGGGAGGCAGGACTAAGAATGATCCCTTGTTGGCATTTTTACAGACATAAAGGATAAGTTTTTACATTAACTTGGGAGAACTAACATGTTTATGATGTCCAACTGTGGAAAATGTATTTCCACAGTTCAAGTCTTCTGTTCCAAGTGCTTGAACGCCCAGGCTAGAGTGCAGTGTTGTGATCACTGCTCACTGCAGCCTCGACCTCTTGGTGACACTCACCTCAGCCTCCCAGGTAGCTAGGACCACAGGCATGACGCACCACGCCCACCTAATTTGTTTGTTTGCTTTTTGAGAGGAGTCTATGTTGCCCAGGCTGGTCTCAAACTTCTGGGCCCAAGCAGTCCTCTCACCTCAGCCTCCCGAAGTACTGGGATTATAGGCGTGAACCACCACAACCCAGCTGGCTATTGACTTAATGTATCAATTTTATATCCAGTTCCTTACTGAATTTCACTGTCTGTGTTTTAACATTGACTCTCTTGGGTTTTCCAGGTATAGTTCATTTCATCTAGGTGTTCAGATTTAATTGCCGAGGATTATACAATATGGTCTCTTACGATTTTGCTCCCAAACAGTATATTGCTTGAAGGGCTCCCACTGGCCATATTAGAATAATTTGAGTTTCAAAAGGACAAATAGTGAAAATAGCTTTTAACACATTTAATAAGTACAAATTCATTACCACAGGAGCCATTCTATAGTAAAACCAAAAAAATATGAAAGGGGAAAGAAAGCTCTACTTTGAGAAAAGTATCAACGAACAAATGGGGAAGGAAGGACAGAGTGGTTTCCCAGCATACAGTCAATGTAAAGAGTACGAATTTTCTAAAGAAAAAGAAAGCGATAGAAAGTGTCCACAGATGCAGCCAGGTGAGGTGGCTCACGCCTATAATCCCAGCACTTTGGGAGGCCGAGGTGGGTGGATTGCCTGAGCTCAGGAGTTTGAAACCAGCCTGGGCAACACGGTGAAACCCCGTCTCTACTAAAAACACAAAAAAATTAGCTGGGTGTGGTGGCACATGCGTGTAGTCCCAGCTCCTTGGGAGGCTGAGGCAGGAGAATGGCTTGAACCTGGGAGGTGGAGGTCGCAGTGAGCTGAGATCGCGCCACTGCACTCCAGCCTGGGTGACAAAGCGAGACTCCATCTCAAAAAAAAAAAAAAAAAAACAGAGTGTCCACAGATGGTACTTGAGGTGGCCTCTTCCACGTGAACAGACCTGAATGAAGAGAAGCTGTAAGCTACCGGATCACTCAGCAGAGCCTCTAGGCAGAGGAGCAGAGTGCAAGGCCACAGTCACCCAACAACAGCCAGGGGGCCACGTTACCTGGAGCACAGCAAGCCAGGAAAAAGTGACAGGAAAGAACTTCAGAGGCAGGCAAGGGCCGGGCGCCGAGCAGAGCCCAGAAGCCACAGGAAGTCTGCATGCAGAGCAGCGACTCCTGGCAAAGACTGCCGCCCCTGAGCAGAGAGCACAGGGGCCACCAAAAAGCAGGGAGAAGCAGCTGGGACCACATCACAGCCATGGAGTGCAGAAGGTGTGTCATAAAGGCAGAGCCGACAGCGTCTCCCAGGAAATGCCATTCTACAGATGGTGTCTAGCACTGCGGGGCGACAGGCAGACTGAGCGAGCTGCATTTCATGCTGGGGTGAAGGTGCCTACCAGTTTTCCATGCAGTCAACATGGAGCCAACTTGGAGCCACAGCAAAGAGGTCAGCCTAGGGCACGAGACTGGAGCCAACAAAGGACTGGACGGCTCAGGGAATAAGGACACACACAACACCAGGGCCAGACTGGGCCTTGGGGCACATCAATATTTAGAAGTCAGGCCTAAGAGGTGAGTCCTCCAAACAGGACTGGAAAGAAGTAGCACAAAACCAGAAAAGTGGGGTGTTCTAGAAGCCAAATGAAGACAACTAACCACAGTTTTTTTTTTCTTGAATTACTACGACAAATGCTGGTGAAAGGACCAGTAAGATGAAGGCTGAGAACTAACCAATGACAATGTCTAGGTCAATGGTGACCATAACCAGAAGGGCATCTGAGGAGCAGTGGAGACCAAAGCCCGCTTGCAGACGGCTCAGAGGGCAGCCACGGTGGGGACTGGAAACAGCACAGGCAGAAGGAAAGCTGAGTGACTGGGATTTAAGGTACAGAAAGGTAAGGAAAAATCTCAATATAAACAGCCATCTTTTCAAAGACAGTAGGAGATAATGTTAAAGCTGAAAAGCAGTTAAGACATCCAACACTACAAGATTTGCAGCAGTGAGGGGATCAAACCCAGCCTCCAATTCGGCCAGAGCTCATGACAACCCATGTGCCTTGCGAGATGTGAAAACAACAGAACTGCAGCACACTTCCCCCACCCACTCCAGCCCGCACGCACGTGGGCCGCCCCGGCCACTCCAGCCCGCAGGCACATGGGCCTCACCACTACACTCCAGCCCGCCCGCACGTGGGCTGCCCCGGCCACTCCAGCCCGCCCGCGCGTGGGCCTCACCACTACGCTCCCGCCCGCCCGCGCGTGGGCCTCACCACTACGCTCCAGCCCGCCCGCAGGCACGTGGGCCTCACCACTACACTCCCGCCCGCCCGCGCGTGGGCCGCCCCCAGGCTCCAGGGCGGGGCAGCCTCACCAAGGCTGCTTTCCACCTGCTGACTGGCTCCGCTCTTCCACAAAACGGGCGCGCTCTTCAAGGCTCCCATTCAGTCCTCTTACTTTCCAGCCCATTTTCCAGAGAATGAATCCCTCGTCCTCTCCCCTTGGTCACAGGATTCTTTCCCTAGATGGTCCACAGCACAAACTTGAACTGTTCCTCAGGCCAGGGCACCACTGTCCCATAGAAAGATAGGAAATGCCACAGACATCATTTTAAGTTTCTGGCATCTACAAAAATTACAAATAGGCCAGGCACAGTGGTTCACACCTGTAATCCCAACACTTTGGGAGGCTGAGACAGGCGGATCACCTGAGGCCAGGAGATCAAGACCAGCCTGGCCAACATGGAGAAATCCCATCTCTATTTAAAATACAAAAAGTTAGCCAGGTGTGGTGGCAGGCACCTGTAATCCCAGCTACAAAGGAGGCTGAGGCAGGAGAATTGCTTGAACCCGGGAGACGGAGGCTGCAGTGAGCCGAGATCACGCCATTGCACTCCAGCCTGGACAACAGAGCAAGACTCTGTCTCAAAAAAAAAAAAGTAAAAATAGAAGTAACTAATTTTAATAAGTTGCCTTTAACTCAGTATAGATCCAAAATATTATCGACATGTAACAAATATAAAATTAGTACCAAAAAAGAGTGTGAACTGTCTTCCTAAGTCTCTGAAATCTAGAGTGCATTTCACACAGCACATCTCAGTTCAACATGGCCACGCTTCAAGGGTCTGGGGCCCACGTGGGGCTGCAGCCACGTTTCTGGAGATTGCAGCCACCTCTCCACTCAGCGCTGCATGTGCAGAAGCCAGACCTTCTCTAAGATTCCATTTGGAATCCTGAGTGAAAAGACACTTATGGTATCAGTCTGCAGCAGAGATGAAAACACAGACGGCCTTCCATTAACCACCTACATGAGGCCCTCTTCGCTGCTTCTATCATACCCTGTTTATCTCCTTTAATAGCAATTACCAAAGTGTGCAATTGTTTGTCTTTCTCAAAACTAGGACACAAGGGCTTCTGTAAGTACGAGACAGACGCCATGTGCACTCTCATGTGGCCCCCAGTGCAGAAGTCGGCACACGAAAGCAGTAAGTACTTGTCAAAAAATCAACAAATTAAGGAACACATGAACGGATAAATGGTTCCTGTCTACACTGAGAAGTCAGTTAATTCCAAAAATCTTCACCCTGGGCCACAAAAACGTATACAAATAAATAAAGGCATACAAGTCAATTCCGGCCCTTTCTCCTTTTGTATCAGCTTACACGACAATTTACCAAGGACCTGAAGTGTGCCAGGCAACATTCAGCGGGTTGGGGAACCAATAAAGCTAAATAGGCAGGCCGTGGTGGCTCATGCCTGGAATCCCAGCACTTTGGGAGGCCGAGGCGGGCAGATCACTTGAGGCCAGGAGCTCGAGAGCAGCCTGGCCAACATGGCGAAACTCTGCCTCTACTAAAAATACAAAAATTAACCGGGCATGGTGACACATACTTGTAATACTAGCTTCTTTGGAGGCTGAGGCAGGAGGATCACTTGAACCTGGGACGTGGGGATTGCAGTGAGCCAAGATCGCACCACTGAACTCCGGCCTGGGCAACAGAGCGAGACTGTCTCTTAAAAAAAAACAAAAACAAAAAACAAAGCTCTAACCTCAAAGAGTTTACAATCTAGCAATTGAGACAAACAAAAAGACCAATAATTAAAACACAAAATAAATGTTACATCAAAAGACAAGGTGCTTTGGAAACAGTGACTAGATCTCAATCAGGGGTCAGCAAACTACAGCCTGCCACCTGTTTCTGTACAAACTGAAAGCTAAGCATGATTTTTAGGCTTTTAGATACGTAACTCACAAAAAGTATGTGAATAAAGTTTTTGGCCGGGCCCGGTGGCTCACACCTGTAATCCCAACACTTTGGGAGGCTGAGGCGGGTGGATCACGAGGTCAGGAGTTCGAAACCAACCTGGCCAATACAGCAAAACCCTGTCTCTATTAAAAATACAAAAATTAGCTGGGCATGGTCGCACGCACCTATAGTCCTCCCAGCTGCTCGGGAGGCTGAGGAAGGAGAATTGCTTGAACCCGGGAGGCGGAGGTTGCAGTGAGTCGAGATTGTGCCACTGCACTCCAGCCTGGGTGACAGAGTGAGGCTCCGTCTCAAAAAAAAAAAGAAAAGAAAAAGTATGTGAATGTTTCAAGAGTCAAATGAAACTGAAATTCCAGTTTCCAAACATCTCGAGCTTTACCAGCACACAGCCACCCCCGCTTGTTTAGCATTGCCTGTGGCTGCTTTCCTGCCATAAGAAAGCTGAGCCGTTTCCCAGAGACCACGTATGGGCCTCTCGGTGGGCCGCAGTGCTGCTCCGCAATGCCGGGCGGGACCTGCTGCCGAATGCCACCTGGTCACCGTACTGCTACTGCCACTTACCAAGACAGCTCACACCCATCGTGTCAAAACAAGAAGGGAGGAGCAGGCCTCAAGTGCTGTGCCTTTAATCCACACTGCAGCTGCAACTGGACGGCGAAGCACTGTGTTTACCATGCAAGGACACGTCAGACGGGGGTGAGAGGACAACGCGCACGCAGATGAAGTACTCATCACAAAGTTCCCAACGCTCTGGAAGGCAGCAGTCAAGTCAAAAAATTAAGAAGCTCAACAAATCCAAATGAGAAAAACGCGAAGAGGTCCACACCTACACACACCTCCATCAGGCTGAACCACAGACAGAGACTCTTAGAAGCAGCGAGAGAGGAGCGACGTGTCGTGAACGAGGGTCCTGAGAGATAAGCAACGGTGCCTCATCAGAACCACGGAGCGGGAGGCAGCCAGACACCACCTTCAGAGTGTTAAAAAACCTTTTTACACAAAACTATCTTCATAAAGGAAAAATAAAGCATTCCAAGATAAACAAAAGTAGAGAGTTCATCACTGAAAGACCTGAGAGCCCTTCAGGATAAATGAAAGGGCACGAGACAGAACTCCAGCCCCCGTGAATAGAGAGCACCAAGGCCCGGCGTGGTGGCTCACGCCTGTAACCCCAGCGCATTGGAAGACTCAAGGAGGAGGATCTTCTGAGGCTGGGAGTTGGAGACCAGCCTGAGCAACATAGTGAGACCCCATCTCTACAAAAAAAAAAAAATTAAAAATCAGCAGGGAAGGCCGGGCACAGTGGCTCACCCCTGTAATCCCAGAACTCTGGGAGGCCGAGGTGCGCGGATCATGAAGTTAGGAGATCCAGACCATCCTGGCTAACACGGAGAAACCCCCGTCTCTACTAAAAATACCAAAAAATTAGCCGGGCATGGTGGCGGGCGCCTGTAGTCCCAGCTACTCGGGAGGCTGAGGCAGGAGAATGGCGTGAACCCGGGAAGCGGAGCTTGCAGTGAGCCGAGATGGCGCCACTGCACTCCAGCCTGGGGGATAGAGAGAGACTCGGTCTCAAAACAAACAAACAAACAAAAAATCAGCAGGGAATAGCGGCACGCACCCACAGGCCAACTACTCAGGAGGCTGAGGTGGGAGGATCTCTAGCCCTCTAGCCCAACTACTCAGGAGGTCGAGGCTGCAGTGCTATGATTGTGCCACTGCGCTCCCACCTGGGTGACAGAGTGAGACCCTGTCAAGAGGGGAGAGGAGGGGACGGGAGAGGCGGGGAGGAGAGGGGACGGGACGGAAGGGAATCAAGAGCACCAGTAAAAGCAACTACACAAGTAAATATGGAAGACAATATAAATGTATTTTTTTATTTATAATTTGTTTTTTCTCCTATATGATTTGAAAGACAATTGCGTAAAGCAATATAAGTATAAATCTGTGTGGATGGGCACACAGTGTAATGTAATTTGTATGACAACAGTACAAGAAGGGCAAAAGAAATTGAACTATACACAAATATTCCATATACTATTGTAATAAAGTTGGTATTAATACAAACTACATTATTAAAAATTAATATACTAAATTGTAATCCCCAGGACAACCAAAAAAAACAAATAAAAAGTACAGTCAGCTGGGCGCAGTGGCTCATGCCTGTAATCTCAGCACTTTGGGAGGCCGAGGAGGTCGGATCACCTGAGGTCAGGAGTTCGAGACCAGCCTGATCAACATGGAGAAACCCTGTCTCTACTAAATATACAAAAACTTAGCCGGGCGTGGTGGCGCATGCCTGTAATCCCAGCTACTAGGGAGGCTGAGGCAGGAGAATCGCTTGAACCCAGGAGACGGAGGTTGCGGTGAGCTGAGACCACACCATTGCACTCCAGCCTGGGCAACAAGAGTGAAACTCCGTCTCAGAAAACAAAAGGAAAAAAAAAACAGTAGAGTCAAATAAACAACAAGGGAATTAAAATGGTATACACTAGAAAATATCTAACACAGAAGAAAGTAATGAGTCAGGCATGGTGGGTTCCTGTAGTCCCAGCTACTCAGGAGGCTAAGGCGGGAGGATCCCTTGAGCCCAGGAGTTCAAGGCCACAGTGCACTATGATCAAGGCTATGAATAGTCACTGCACTCCAGCCTGGGCAACATAGTGAAACTCTATCACCACGGGAAAAAAAAAGTAATTGAGACAGAAAGTAACAAAAAAGAAAGAAGACGCAGAAAGCAAGTACAAATAGACAAGTATAAACCCTGCCTTTCAGTAATTAAGTTAAACGGAACGGAGTATAAACCCTGCCTTTCAGTAATTACCTTAAATGAAATGGATTACATGTCCCACATAAAAACCAGAGATTGGGGGAATAGATTAAAAAATTTGGGGCCAGGCGCCATGGCTCACGCCTGTAATCCCAGCACTTTGGGAGGCCGAGGTGGAGTTCAGGACCAGCCTGGCCAACTTGGTGAAACTCCATCTCTACTAAAAATACAAAAATTAGCCAGGCATGGCTAATTACTAATTACTCTACTAAAAATACAAAAATTAGCCAGGCATGGTGGCGGGCGCCTGTAATCCCAACTACTTAGGAGACTGAGGCAGGAGAACTGCTTGAACCGTGGAGTTGGAGGGGATGGGGTGGAGGTTGCCACGAGCCGCAGTCAAGCCATTGCACTCCAGCCTGGGTGACAGAGCGAGACTCCATGTCAAAAAAAAAAAAAAAATGTGACCTTAGTCCTATGAGCTTCTTCCTGATGAGCAAGGAGGCCCTTGGGTCCAGACTTTCCTCCCGGAATGACCCCCAAACACCCGTCTCTGCCCCCGCCTGAAAGGAAGACGTGGCGCCAGCCCCTGACAGAGGCCAGAGGAAGAGAGGAACAGAACAAGCGGCAACCAAGCCCACGAGGAAGCAGAGCACGAAACCGGCTTCAGAAACAGGCTTAGCAAGTGAGCGGCGAGCGGACTGGGAAAGCGAACACAGACAAACTCAGTCAACCACGTTCTTCAGGGGAGATCAGAACTGACTGCCAAAATCCCCAATTTCTGGTAGTAACATTTGTCAGCCATCCACAAGCATATGCACTGCTTGGGAGGAGGACGAACAGGCACTGTATTATTTGACCAGCGCTGAAGTGACAGAATTTGATGATATTAAATCAGGTTACAGAATAAATTTTTATTTTGATGAAAATCCTTACTTCAAAAATAAAGCTTTCTCACAGAATTTCATCTGAGTGAGAGTCGTGATCCATCTTCAAAGTCCACGGAAATCAAATGGAAATCTGGAAAGGAAACTCTTCAAGTCAAATGCGGAAGAAAGCCAGTAGGAAGAGGCGTCCTGAGGAACCAGAGAAGTTCTGCACCTGGTTTACTGGCCATTCTGACACAGAGGCAGATGAGCTAGGAGAGGTCAGCAAAGACCACACTTGGCCAATCCACCACAGTGCTCCTTGGTTCCCAATATGGATGATAAAGAAGGAGAAGACGAAGATGAGGAGAAGGAGGAACTGGAAGGCACTGATAAAGAAGGGGATCAGGAGAAGATAACTAATAGAACACGCACAGACTAGAACCTTCCTTTTTTAAAGCTGTCTCCAGTTGCCGGGAGCTTGCTTTTTCCCCTTGTGCTCACCCGGTTCTTGAGGTCTCTCTTGTCTACATCGTGGATCTCAACTTATCTGGGGGGGAGATACCTTGAGGAGAATAAATGTGAAAAGAATCTCTACCTCCTTCTGTTTCAGACTCATTTTTATCCCTTCCTGTCTCAACAAACTCGTATGGAATCAACAGCACCATCTTCTGTGGAAAAGAGAACAAGCTTCTGCCCCCTTTGCGCTGCTGGAAGCTACAGGGCACCAGGCCCCGATAACACAGAGAATTCTGGCTTTTCTTCCCTTCTCTGTATATCGGGCTCAGAGAAAACATGTATCTACTCGCTGTTGTTTAAAAAAAGAAAACTTCAGACCAGGCACAGGGGCGCACACCTGTCATCCCAGCACTTCGGGAGACCAAGATGGGAGGAGCACTTGAGGCCAGGAGTTCAAAACCAGCCTGAGCAACATAGCAAGACCCCATCTTTACAAAAAATTTAAAAATTAGCTGGTTATAGTGGCAGATGCCAGTGGTCTCAGCTGATTAGGAGGCCGAGGTGGGAGGACTGCTTGAGCCCAAGGTCGAGGCTGCAGTGAGCTATGATCACACCACTGCACTCCAGTCAGGGTAACAGCAAGAACAGGCCTCTAAAAAACACAAAAATAAAACAAAACAAAAATTACAATTAAAAGCTTTAAAAAATAAGGTTACAGGCCAGGCGTGGTGGCTCACACCTGTAATCCCAGCACTTTGGCAGGCTGAGGCAGGCAGATCACCTGAAGTCAGGAGTTCAAGACCAGCCTGGCCAACATGGTTAAACCCCGTCTCTACTAAACATACAAAAATTAGACGGGCACAGTGGCACGCGCCTGTAATCCTAGCTACCCAGGAGGCTGAGGCAAGAGAATTACCTGAACCTGGGAGGCGTAGGTTACGGTAAGCCAAGATCACGCCATTGCACTCTAGCCTGGGTGACAAGACCTAGACTCCATCTCTAAATAAATAAATAAGGTTACAGAAGGCCAGCAAAGGGTGGGTCTCAAAAGCCTGGGTGGGCTGGGTGGCCATTCTGATAACACGGCTCCTCCTCTGGCGTGATTAATGGAGATGTGCGATGGACATCCTTGCAGTCTAAGGTGACACCTTAAAAATAAAATCTCCTCTATCAGGTAAGAAAAATACATATATATGATTCAACTGCTGAATCTACAAGATCCAATCTCAGACGGAAAGGACTAAAAGAGATATCCCTTCGACTGAAGACACAAAGAGATTAAAAGTAAAAGGCCAAAAAAAGATATAGCATGCAAAAATAAACCATTAAAAAACTGAAGTGGCTATACTGATATCAGACAAAATGGACTTTAAAACAAAAACATTTATAGAGACAAAGAGGGACATTTCATAACGAGAGAAGGGTCAAAACAACCGGGCAGACGTAACGAGTATAAACACACGCACGACAACGCAGCCTCAAAACACAAGGCAACAACCAACAGAACTGGAGGTACAAACACGAAATTCAACAGTACTGTAGATCTCATACTCTACTCTCAATAACTAATAGAACTAGAAAGAAAATGAGAAAGAATAAGGAAGACTTAATACTATCAACCAATTCAATCTGACATATAGGGAACATTCCACCTAATAAATGCATAATGCACATTATTTTCAAGCACGGATGAAACATTCCCCAGGACAGAATATAATAAGGGATTTTTTCTAATCTAACAAATTAAACACACTGAAATTATACAAAGTATAATTCTGACCATACAGGAATTACATTAGAAATCAACAAAACAACAAAATCTGGGAAATACCGAAATATTTAGAAATTAAATGACACACTTCTGAAGTCACAAGGGAAAAGAGAAAATATTCTGAACTGAATAAAAATGAAAATACAACATATCAACATTTATAGGAAGCAGCTTGTTTTTTCCCAGGACACATGTAACAACAGAGATGTATGGTCTCGGAGTTCTGAAGGCCAGAAGTCCATGATGAAGGTGTCAGTAGGCCGTGTGCTCTGTAATGGCTTTGGAGTGCAGTCCCCTGCCTCGGCCAGGCTCTAGGGTCTGCTGGCCGTCCCTGACAGTCCTTGGCTTATGGAAGCATCACCCTAGTCACGCACCACCTTCTCCCTGTGTGTCTGCATGCTGTCCTCTTTCTGTGCATGTCTGTGTTCACAAGGCATCCTTTTTTAAGAGGACACACAAGTTGTACCGGATTAGAGGCCTACCCTACTCAACTATGATCTCATCTTAACTAATTTCCAAACAAGGTCAAATGACCTATTTCCAAATAAGGTCAAATTCTGAAGTACTGGGGTTTAGGACTTCAACATATTTTTGGGGGGAATGGAATTCATTCTATAACATAGCTAAAGCATTAAGAAACTAGTAAAAAACACGGCCGGGCGCAGTGGCTTACGCCTGCAATCCCAGCACTTTCGGAGGCCAAGGTGGGTGGATCATTTGAAGTCCGGAGTTCAAGACCAGCTTGGCCAACGTGGTGAGACACCATCTCTACTAAATACAAAAATCATCCGGGCGTGGTGGCAGGTGCCTGTAATCCCAGCTACTTGGGAGGCGGAGGCGGGTGGATCACCTGAGGTCAGGAGCTCAAGACCAGCACAGCCAACATGGTGAAACCCCATCTACTAAAAATACAAAAATTGTTAACTTTTGTACTAGCAAAATACAAAAATACGCCGGGCGTGGTGGCGCACTCCTGTATTCCCAAATATTCAGGAGGCCGAGGCAGGAGAATCGCTTGAACCCAGGAGGCGGAGGTTGCAGTGAGCCAAGATGGTGTCACTGCACTCCAGCCTGGGTGACAGGGCGAAACTCCATTTCAAAAAAAAAAAAAAAAAAAGTTGCTTCTCTGAAAAATTCAACATAATTCACAAAACTTTAGCTAGAATGACCAAGAAAAAGAGAAAAATGACCCCACTTACTAAAATCTATTAGCATCAAAGAGAAAACACAAGCCCTGACAGAAATAAAAATGGTCATAGGGAATACTACAAGTGACAGCATACCACAAACTAGATAACCTGGATGCGATTAACAAATTCTTAGGAAGACACGGAACAACAAAGATAACTCAGGAATAAACAGCAAACCTGCACATCTAGAACAAATACGGAAATTAATAATTTTTAAAGCTTCCAATAAAGAAAAGCCAAGATCTAGATGGCTTCGCAGGTGAATTTTTTTTTTTTTTTTTTTGAGATGGAGTCTCACTGTCTCCCAGGCCGGAGTGCAGTGGCACGATGTTGGCTCACTGCAAGCTCCGCCTCCCAGGTTCCCACCATTCTCCGGCCTCAGCCTCCCGAGTAGCTGGGACTACAGGCGACCACCACCGCGCCCAGCTAATTTTTTGTATCTTTAGTAGAGACGGGGTCTCACCATGTTAGCCAGGATGGTCTTGATCTCCTGACCTCATGATCCGCCCGATCCGCCCACCTCGGCCTCCCAAAGTGCTGGGATTACAGGCGTGAGCCACCGCGCCTGGCACACAGGTGAATTTTAACCAAACATTTAAAGACGTGATAACCGGTGCTTCACAAACTCTTCCCAAAAACGGAAAAGGGAAATACACTTCTCAACTCATTCTATGAAGCCAGTATTACCTTTGCACCAAATACACAAAGATAACACACAGAAAACGACAGGCAGTTGCCTGTAGTCCCAGCTACTCAGGAGACTGAGGTAGGAGGATCACTTCAGCTCAGGACTTCCAGACTGCAGTGAGCCATGATGGTACCACTGCACTCCAGCAGGGCCACAGAGCAAGACAACCTATCTAAAATAAAATTTTAAAAATGTTTTAGGCCAGGCGCAGTGGCTCACACCTGTAATCCCAGCATTCTGGGAAACCGAGGCAGGCGGATCACCTGAGGTCAGGAGTTGAAGACCAGCCTGGCCAACATGGCAAAACTCCGTCTCTACTGAAAATACAAAATTAGCCTGGCATGGTGGAGCATGCCTGTAATCCCAGCTACTCGGGAGGCTGAGGCAGGAGAATCACTTGAACCTGGAAGGCAGAGTTTGTGGTGAGCCGAGATCACCCCATTGCACTCCAGCCTGGGCAACAAGAGTGAAACTCTGTACAAAAAAATAATAATACAAAAAAATTTTTAAAAAACAAATACCTACAGACCAACATAAATACCACTTATGAACAAAGATGCAACAATCCCCAATAAAATACTAGCAAATCAAACTCAGCAAGATTTAAAAAGTATTAGATACCATACCCAAAAGGATTTAGTACAGAAATGCAGAGCGGCTGAGCATATGAAAATCAATGTCAGACACTGTATCAATAACGGGGAAAAACTACAAAATCATCTCAACAGATGGAGAAAAACATTTGACAAAATCCAAAACCCCTTTATAATGAAAACACTCAACAAGCCAGAAGTAACAGGGAATTCCTCAATCTGATAAATGGCATCTATGGAAAAACCCACAGCTAATATCATACCTAATGGTAAAAACCGAAAAGCCTTCCCCTAAAAACAGGAATGAAGATGGGAATGTCAGCTTTCACCGCTTCTATTCAACATTTTACTGGCCAGGGCAATTAGGGAAGGAAAAAAGTGAAGAACTACAACTCTATTCCCAAATGACATAGTCCTATATCTAGAAAATCCCAAGGAATCCACACCAAAAAAATTCAGCAAAGTTGCACAATAGAAGATTCAACATATAAAAATCAATTTTATGTCTATACAATTGCAATCTAAAAATAAAATCTGGCCGGGCATAGTGGTGTGCACCTGTAATCCCAGCTACTCAGGAGGCTGAGGCAGGAGAACTGCTTGAACCCAAGAGGCGGAGGTTGCAGTGAGCCGAGATCGCGCCACTGCACTTTAGCCTGGGTGACAGAGCAAGACTCCATCTCAAAAAAAAAAAAAGAAATTTTTAAAAATTGTATTTATAATAGCATCAAAAAGAATGAAATACTTCTAAGAAATAACTACAAGACTTACACATGAAAATACTGCTTTTTGTTTTGTTTTGTTTTTTGAGACGGACTCTCGCCTCCCAAGTAGCTGGGACTACAGGCGCCCACCACCACGCCTGGCTAATTTTTTATATTTTTAGTACAGACAGGGTTTCACTGTGTTAACCAGGATGGTCTCGATCTCCTGACCTCGTGATCCGCCCACCTCAGCCTCCCAAAGTGCTGGGATCACAGGCATGAGCCACCGTGCCCAGCCCTGAAAATACTGTTAAATAAAACTGAAGGCCGGGTACAGCGGCTCACACCTGTAATCCCAACACTTTGGGAGGCCAAGGAGGGCGAATCACGAGGTCAGGTGTTGGAGACCAGCCTGGCCAACATGGTGAAACTCCATCTCTACCAAAAATACAAACAAGAAATTAGCTGGGCATGGCAGCTGAACTGGAGTGCCACTGCACTCCAGCCCAGGTGACAGTGCAAGGCTCTGTCTCAAAATAAATAAATAAAATAAAATAAAATAAAATAAAATAAAAGACCTAAATAAATGGACAAGCATCCGGTGTTCCCCAGTTGGAAGACTTGCTATTAAGATGGCCGTATCCTAAATTGATCGACATATTCAACACAATCCCTTTCAAGATCCCAAAAGGCTTTTTTGCAGATATTGACAACATGATCCTAAAACTCACATGAAAATGCAAGGGACAGCCGGGCACGGTGGCTCAAGCCTGTAATCCCAGCACTTTGGGAGGCTGAGGTGGGC
>NW_012102920.1:3217068-3226231 GCF_000951045.1 Mandrillus leucophaeus | reverse complement strand
AAAAAAAAAAAAAAAAAATTAGCCGGGTGTGGTGGCGGGTGCCTGCAGTCCCAGCTACTCAGGAGGCTGAGGCAGGAGAATGGCATGACCCTGGGAAGCGGAGCTTGCAGTGAGCCAAGATCACGCCACTGCACTCCAGCCTGGGTGACAGAGCGAGACTCCGTCTCAAAAAAAGAAGGAAAGGAAAGGGGAAAGGAAAGGGCAAAGGAAAGGGGAAAAGAAAGGGGAAAGAAAGAAAGGAAAGAAAGAAAGGAAAGAAAGGAAGAAAGAAAATGCAAGGGACCCAGTCTTGAAAAAGAAAGACAAAGTCAAAGGACTCACATTTCCTCATCACAAAACTTATTACACTGCTGCAATAACACAGACAGGGTGGTACTCGCATAAGGACAGACGTATAGATCAATGGAATAGAACTGAGAACCCAGAAATGAACCATCACATTTATGTTCAACTGATTTTCAAAAATGATGGCCAGGCAATTCCATGGGGAAAACACAGTTTTTTCAACGAGTGCCGCTGAGCCAACTGTAAGTGAAAAGAATGAAGCCTGGATCCTACCTAACATCATGTACAAAAATTAAGTCAACACGGATCAAAGACTTAAAAGCAAGAGCTAAAACTATGCAACTTTTCCAAGGAAACAAACTCCCTGGTTTGGATTGGGCAATCAGACACGACAACAAAAGCAAAGAAACCAAGGGGAAAAACAAGAAAGTTGGATTTCATCAAAAATTAAAAACATTTGTGCTTCAAAGGAAAGCATCAAGAAAAGAAAAATTAGGCCGGGCGCAGTGGCTCACACCTGTAATCCCACCACTTTGAGAGGCCGAGGCAGGTGGACCACTTGAAGTCAGGAGTTCAAGACCAGCCTGACCAACGTGGTGAAACCTCGACTCTACTAAAAATACAAAAATAAGCCGGGCAAACACCTGTAATCCCAGCTACTCAGGAGGCTGAGGCAGGAGAATGGCTTGAACCGGAGAGGCGGAGGTTGCAGTGAGCCAAGATTTCACTTAGGCCTGGGCGACAGAGTGAGACTCTGTCTCAAAAAAAAAAAAAAAAAAATAGAAAGTGAAAAGATAACCCACAGAATGAGAGAAAAGATTTGCAAAAAAGTAGAGCAGGATGGGGGGTCGGGGAAGGATTAAGGAATGCCTGCTAACGGGTATGAGGTTTCTTTTTGGGGTGACAGAACGATCTGGAAGTAGTGGTAATGGCTGTACCATTCCAAACATACCAAAGAACCCCACTGAGGTGCACATTTTAAAATGTGAATTTTATAGTAAATGAATTACATCTCAAAAAAAATAAATCATCTGCGTCTGTACTGATATTGGAATATGGCAATAGCGATCAGTGTGAAGACATTTTCAAAGATGAAACACAGAAAACTTATCACACATAGGCACTTAACAGATGAACAGTTCCAGTAATTTTTATGACAGGGAACATTAACTTTGAACCCCAATTAAGCAAAATGTTATCCCCCAAAAAATTCTGTTCTTCTAATCAGTAGATCTGTATTACAAAAAAAAAAAAGTAGTCAACTATATTTTGATCTTTGTGAACAAAAATTTGTGGAGTTATCCTTGATTTTGCTTCTTGGTGCACGAGTCCGAAATACTATCCAGCCTGCACAGAAAGAGTTTGCCACTCCTGGAATAAACCGCCCCAGAGCTGACCCGAGCATGCCTTCCCTGTCTGGGCGAATGGCACCGCCACCCACCCTTCTTCTGCTCAAGCAGAAGAGGCAGCATTTGGCTCCGGCCTAGTCCCACAAGTCATCCTTGTGCCCTCCTCATCTGCCACATCACTGGTGACCACCCACTTCCTGAGGACTGCATTTGCTGCCTCCACTGCCGTCCGTCTACAATCCGTTCTTCACATAGCAGCAGGAAGACCAGGAAGGAAGCCAGAGCCTAACACGCAAACCTGATGAAGTCACTCCCTGCCTTGAAACCCTCCTACTGCCCTTATTACAAGGACAAGAATCATTAGCATGGTCTCCACAGCCCCATCAGCCCACCTAGGTTAGCAACCTGCCCCATGTGATGCTATACCCAGGAGGATAACCAAAGAAACAGTCATTAAATGGTTTAAAAAGTGGTCTTGGCCGGGCACAGTGGCTCACGCCTGCAATCCCAGCACCTTGGGAGGCCAAGGCAGGCACATGGCTTGAGGCCAAGAGCTCAAACCAGCCTGGGCAACATGATGAAACCCTGTCTCTACCAAAAATACAAAAATTACCTGGTGTGGTGGCACACACCTGTCATCCCAGCTACTCGGGAGGCTGAGGCGGGAGGACTGCTCGAGCCCAGGAGTTTAAGACCAACCTGGGCAACACAGCGAGACCCCATCTCAAAAACAAAAACAAAAAAAAGGGCACAACTCAGACTACATCTTGGTGCATTCGCCTCTGCATTTTCCAGGTGAACTGAGGCGGAAAGGTTGACTTACTCCCACCCGCAACTCTCAAGTGACTTCTGCGATTCCCTCCCAACTCTCCCCCAACGCCCTTCTACCGCACCGTCCTAGTCCAGGGCAGAGCCAGCTCTAACGTGTACCGGCCACGTGGGAAAGTCATCGAACCCCTCGACACGACAGTATCATTACTGCATCTAAGTGACAGTAAACATGCTGAAAAGGCAACAGACGTGACCCTGTGGCCCAGGTCCTTAGGAGGCTGATGTGGGAGAATCACCTGAACGAGATCGAGCCACTGCACTCCAGCCTGGACAACACAATGAGGTCCTGTCTCGAAAATAAACAAATACAAAACGTGTGTAAATTAGCCTGGTGTGGTGATGCACGCCTGTGGCCCCAGCTACTTGGGGGCTGAGATGGGAGGACAACCTGAGCCCAGGAGGTCCAGGATGCAGTGAGCTGAGACTGCGCCACTGCACTCCAACCTGGGTGACAGAGCAAGACCCAGTCTTAAAAATCAATCAATAAAGCAAAATTAAGTGATCTCAAATAAAAGAAAATGGAAACGGAACGCATGAGGGAGCAAGCCCACCTGTAACGTCTGGACAGCATTCTGTACGACGCATTGATCTGCATGATGGACACAGCTAACAGGGCCAGGAAATTGAAACAGAAATCACAAGAGACAAAACACAAACAAGTGGCTGGGGTTTTATGCTCCTTGTTGACGGCCCTAAATGTCTCCTGACCAAGCTGTGCAAAGGGAAGACCAGGAGACTCCGGCTATGGCAGGTGCCAGAGGGACAGGCTGCCTACACCACAGACGGCACAAAATGACGCCACCAGGAGTCCACGCGAGTCATGGGACCCCTGGGAGCACCACCTCCTCCTCCTGCCCCGGGCAGCTCACACAGGTAACGCCCAGGAAGCTTGAATTCAAACTCCAAAGACGCTTCGCTCTTTTGCTGTTCTGGGACCCAAAGGGTACCTCAGATTACCTGACTGAAACACAATGGAAAGACACTCATTTCCTCTTCCGTGAAATGGAGTAACTGGGTTAGTGACCCCACCTGATAAAGCTGTTGTAAGGATTAAATTGAAAACTCCATACAGGCCAGCGTGGTGGCTCACGCCTGTAATCCCAGCACTTTGGGAGGCCAAGGCGGGCAGATCACGAGGTCAGGAGATCGAGACCATCCTGGCTAACACAGTGAAACCCCGTCTCTAATAAAAATACAAAAAAAAATTAGCTGGGGGTGGTGGCGGGCACCTGTAGTCCCAGCTACTCAGGAGGCTGAGGCAGGAGAATGGCGTGAACCCAGGAGGCGGAGGTTGCAGTGAGCCGAGATCACTCCACTGCACTCCAGCCTGGGCGACAGAGTGAGACTTCATCACAAAAAAAATAATAATAAATAAAAATAAAATAAATAAATAAATAAATATAAGAATGATACCAGTTGTGATACATTCTTACTGGGGAAAAAAAAAAAAAAAGACAAATCTGCACCTGATGGAGCCCCTGGACCAGGGCTGTCCAACTGAAAGACAATGTGAACCACAGAGGGAACCATGTACGTAATTCCTAATTTTCTAGTTGTCACTTTTTTTTTTTTTTTTTGAGACGGAGTCTCACTGTGTCGCCCAGGCTGGAGTGTAGCAGCGCAATCTCGGCTCACTGCAACCTCCGCCTCCCAGTTTCAAGTAATTCTCCTGCCTCAGCCTCCTGAGTAGCTGGGACCACAGGCACATGCCATTACGCCTGGCTAATTTTTTGTATTTTTAGTAGAAGGTGGGGTTTCACCGTGTTAGCCAGGATGGTCTCAATCTCCTGACTTCATGATCCACCCACCTTGGCCTCCCAAAGTGCTGGGACTGGCATGAGCCACTGTACCCAGCCCGTCACATTTTTAAAAACCAGAAACACACCAAATAACTTTTAATATTTTATTTAACCCAATATATCCAAAGTAGTATATATCCACATGCAATCAACATTTTTAAAAGTATTAATGTGATCATTTACATTCTCTTTTTTACAATCTGCATTCAAAATCCCAGGTGTTTTCTGCACTCACCACACATCTCACCTCACACTAACCACGTTACAAGTGGTGGCCAGGCTGGTCACCACGTGTGGTGAGTGGCTCTCACACTGGACATCAGCAGTTCTAGATAGTAAGTGTATGTCAGTGACAGGCACTACAGGAAAGAGGAACATGCTAAACGCCACCGTTAAGATGCAATCAGCAAAACAAGGTTATAGGAAACGCTGGGACAAATGAACCATTCTCTTCAAAACTTAATTGCAAGAAAAAATAAAGACATGAGAAAAAATAAATAATAATAAAGACAAGGAGGAGAAATCAATATACTGAGATTTAAGAGATCTCTACCAAAGCTAAGGAATAGACCATATTTTGTTCCTAAACTGAAACAAGAAATCTGAACACTATTTATTGACTGAAATATTTACATTAACTGAAATATTCACAGAAAAAATATGCCTGAGAACTGCTTCAATATAATTACAGATAGGGTAGGGGTGAGGGAGGTATTACAGCTGAAACAAGACTAACCATTATAAGATAACTGTTAATGCTGGGGGACAGGTAACAGTGTTCATATATACCTACCTTTGAGGAAGTTTGAAAAAGTTCCATCATAAAAAGCCTAAAACATCTATACATGTATTTGTATGATCACGTGACACTTAATGAGGGGGATACATTCTGAGATATGCATCACTAGGTGATTTCATCACGGTGCAAACATCAAAGAGTGCACTTCCGCAAACCTAGACGGGATAGCCTATGACACACCTAGACTGTATGGTGAAGCCTACAAACCGGGATAGCCTATGACACACCTAGACTGTATGGTGAAGCCTACAAACCTAGACGGGATAGCCTATGACACACCTAGACTGTATGGTGAAGCCTACAAACCTAGACGGGATAGCCTATGACACACCTAGACTGTATGGTGAAGCCTATGGCTTCTAGGCTACAAACCTACACAGCGTGGCACTGTAGGTAAGTGTAACACAATGATACCTGTATGTCTGAACCTAGAAAAGGTAGCACACTACCCTGCTACAAAACAATGCCCACTACACGACTAGGCAATAAGAATTTCTAGCCTCTATTTTTTTTTTTTTTTTTTTTGAGACAGGGTCTCGCTCTGCTGCCCAGACTGAAGTGCAGTGGCACCAACATGGTTCACTGCAGTCTTGACCTCCTGTCAAACAACTCCCCCACCTCAGCCTCCCAGAGTAGCTGGGTCTACAGCACACACCACAATGCCCAACTAACTTTTTATTATTTTTTGTAGAGACAGGGTCTCATTATGTTGTCCAGTCTGGTCTTGAACTCCTGGGCTCAAATGATGCTCCTGCCTCAGCCTCTCCCAGTGCTGGGATGACAGGTGTGAGCCACCATGCCTGACTGCATTACAATCTTATGGGACCACCCACAGGTATGTGGTCTGCCATTGACCAAAATGTCCTTAAGTGACACACGACTGTATATTCATAAATATCATGAAATACGCACAGTAATACTGGGGACCTCCCAAGAGAAGAACTGAGTGGCTAGGGAGGTACTTTTTCAATTTTGTTTTATTTTTATTTTTTTCCCAAGATGGAGTTTCACTCTTGTTACCCAGGCTGGAGTCCAATGGCACAATCTCAGTTCACTGCAACCTCCACCTCCCAGGTTCAAGCAATTCTCCTGCCTCAGCCTCCCGAGTAGCTGGGATTACAGGCACCTGCCATCACGCCTGGCTAATTTTTTATATTTTTATTAGAGACAGCGTTTCACCATGTTGGCCAGGCTGCTCTCAAACTCCTGACGTCAGGTGATCGACCCGCCTGCCTCGGCCTCCCAAAGTGGTGGAATTACAGGCATAAGCCACTGCACACGGCCATACTTTTTCAATTTTGAACCATGTAACTGTCCTATATGCTCAAAAAATTAAATCTAAACACCTATATCATGACTAACCTAAGCCACTCAAGTCAAGCCTGCTCACTGGCCCCCTATTTCCACTACAGTCTCCCTTCATCCACTCAGCCAGGGTCATCTTTTTAAAATATCACTCCATGCCTAAAATCTTCAAGGACTGTCTACAGTGGTTATGAAACAGCCCAACTTGTTACCATGGTAACACGGCCCCGGATGACCTTGCCCTGCCTTGCCAGCTTCATCTCGTGCCACCCTCCCCTTCTGACCTTGTAACTCCACTGTGCACCAAAGGATACAGACCTCACCCAAATCACAGTCGAGGAAACTGGGACTTTTATATGTCACACACCATGCAGCTACCAAAAACACTGAAGACACGATTGCACGTCAGACAATACAGGACAGAGGAAGTACAACGGCACATAATCACTGATTACCAGCAATTAAAATAAAAACACAGACACTCATGCGGATCAGGAAAAAACAGATGACAAATATTTGGCGTTCTGAGGGTTCTAGGTTTTCTAAATTTGCTAAAATGCCTAATTTTTGTTAATGTACACTTCATACACCTTCTCATGCCAATTCATGTCTTACATCCTTTAAGACCTAGACTATGCGTTGGACAAGAAGCTGTTAAAGGGAAAAAAAGACCTAGACTAACTCATCTTCCTCAAGGAGCTTATCGCCACACATGTGGCCACAGCAATTATGGCCATCCAGCAGCCTCTTCTTGTTTACTTTTAACTGACTCTCATTTCCTACTCAGTAATATTTGCTCTGTTCTATTAGTAAATTTTGTAAAATCAGGGACCAATCTCTAAATTTTGTATGTCCTCTTACAAATACCTGGACTAGCACCGTATAAACAGAGAGTGCTCAAACAGCATCTTCAATATGCTGTGATCAGAACCAGCCTGTCACAACTAGAATACAGAAAGAAATCCACAAGCTTTCCAGAACGAAACAGCAGCTCACAGTGACATTCCTGGGAAAGAGACCTCTTATCTAGGAGACTCCATTTCAAAGGAAATGCTACCTCTGAAGAGGTACAGCAGCCACTTTAGCTTTTATTTTTCGAAATCCAAAACCATCAAAGAGATTTTTTTTTTTAATATATGAAAATATTACAAGTTAAAGAGAAGCAAAACAGTAAGAAAGGAGATTTCTCAGTCCTGGAAGTAATGCTTTCTGTATCATACCTGCCATGGGCCAAATTAACTGGGCTCTAATAACTATTCTCAGCCGGGCGCGGTGGCTCACGCCTGTAATCCCAGCACTTTGGGAGGCCAAGGAGGGCCAATCACGAGGTCAGGAGATCGAGACCATCCTGGCTAACACAGTGAAACCCCATCTCTAGTAAAAACAGAAAAAATCAGCCGGGCATGGTGGCGGGTGCCTGTAATCCCAGCTACTCGGGAGGCTGAGGCAGGAGAACGGCGAGAACCTGGGAGGCAGAGCTTGCAGTAAGCCGAGATCGCACCACTGCACTCCAGCCTGGGCGACAGAGAAAGACTCTGTCTCAAAAAAAAAAAAAAAGAAAAATTGGTCGGATGCAGTGGCTCACACCAGTAACCCCAACACTTTGGGAGGCCGAGGCAGGCAGATCACCTGAGGTCAGGAGTTCGAGACCAGCCTGACCAACATGGAGAGCTCCCACCTCTACAAAAAATACAAAAATAGCCGGGCATGGTGGTGGGCACCTGTAATTCCAGCTACTCAGGAGGCTGAGGCAGCAGAAACGTTTGAACCTGAGGGGCGGAGGTTCCAGTGAACCAAGATTGCGCCACTGCACTCCAGCCTGGGCAACAAGAGCAAAACTCCGTCTCAAAAACAAACAAAAAAAAACAAATACAAAAGCAAATAACTATCCCTACCTGGTCTGCTGAGTGAGCAACTTAAAATCAAACTGCCCACTTACGTGAGGAAAAGGCATCCATCAGCCATGCTAAATCCAATGAAATGATTAAAAAAAAAAAAAAAAAAGGCTCCTAAAGAACCCAAAACATGACTCTTATAAGCCAAATTATTTTCAAAGAAAAACTCAATAAAATGTGGTCAAACCTACACAGCTCTTTGAGCACATGACAGAAAACCAGGGCTCTAGCCCCAGCTCTGGCTCTGGCCACACGTAAGATCTCCAGTAACTAAGGTAGCCACAGATGCTCTTTTCGACATGCGAGCTGAGGCACAAACATCACTCTTGCTGGCCCTTATTATGACTCCAGAACCTTCTGAGCACAACCAAGAACTGACACAGTAAGATCCCAAGACAGGCCACCCTTTTCATAGGACAGCTGTGCTTCTAGTTTATGGGAGAACCTGCTTCTCAAGATTTATGGAAAACGCTTCTCAGGCCAGGCACAGCAGCTCATGCCTGTGATCCCAACACTTCGAGAGGCCAAAGCGGGAGAATCGCCTGAGCCCAGCTGGAGATCAGCCTGGGCAACACAGTGAGACTCCATCTCTACAAAATGTTTTATAAATTATACTAAATGTAATTAAAAATTAAATGTTTAGGTGGCTCACATCTGTAATTCCAGCACTTTGGGAGGCCGAAGCGGGCAGATTACGAGGTCAGGGGATCAAAACCATCCTGGCTAACATGGTGAAACTCCATCTCTACTAAAAATACAAAAAATTAGCCGGGCCTGGTGGCGGGCGCCTGTAGTCCCAACTACTTGGGAGGCTGAGGCAGGAGAATGGCGTGAACCCGGGAGGCAGAGATTGCAGTGAGCCAAGATCGCGCCACTGCACTCCAGCCTGGGTGACAGAGC